>NC_082643.1:106324728-106646092 GCF_028023285.1 Balaenoptera ricei | reverse complement strand
ATCGGAGGGACAAGGAACAGCCTCAGAAAGTTAGGTCACTCGACAAGGGTCACAGAGGCAACGAGAAGCAGAGGCATATTTGATTCAGGTCCCTTCAACTCCCACAGCTGTGATTTTCTCCATCTTGGCTCCACCTCTCAGATGCTGAGATGGGTGTTGCTTGCTGGGCAGGGTGTGGGAGGGGTCAGGGCTTGGTGTCTCCAGAAGCCCATGCTGATCTTCTTGCTGTGGCTAGAGGTGGAGAGAGACGGTGACCTGAAACTCTGAGTTAATCTGGCCAGCCATCTCTCAGGGGCTGGGCATGGCCGGGAGAAAACCCACACCTGTGCGAACGGGCACCTCTTCGAAAGTTTGGTGTCCTGTCTCAAGGGCCTCGTGGCAGCTCAGCGAACCCTTTATCTGCCCTGGCCACCTCCTCCCTCATATTCACACCCTGCTCTTGCCCCCTCTCGCCCCAGCAGATGACTTCCTTTCCAACTGCTCTCAGAGAATATGGACTATCATCCGTGAATTCCTGCACATCCAGAAACAGAGTTCTACATCCAAACAGCTTCGCCTCTTCTCTTCCCATCACAGAGAACCAGGACGTCCACTCTGTTCTTCTGAAAAACTCGTGACTCCCTTGGCATCCGTGACATGACTTTCTCCTGGTTCTTCAAGGTCCATGCTCTGCTTCTTGTCTTGATTCTCCTTGACTCCTGCTCCTTCAATGCTGGCAAGATCCAAGATTTGGCATGAGGCTCCTTTCTTTACCCCTTGTACACACACTCCTGGACCAGAAGCATCTCTGTTAGTGAAGGACACCAATACTTTGGAGAATCTTATGAGAACTATCAATCCTCTGCCTGAAATGTGCAGACACGGACAAGATATTCCACTGCTGTGGGGAGTCTAGGCACCACCAGAATCTGGGCTGAGTACCCTCCCTTAGCCATCTCATCCTGAGAATATCCTCGCTCTCCATGTGATCCTACCTGAGTTTAGTGGAGACTCTCCATCCCCAGGCATCTCCAACTCAGGATGTCAAGCCACACTCACCATCTTCCCTCCCAACTTGTTCTCATTCTGGGATCCTTATTTCCGTAGACCTGATCCTCTACACCCTCCTCTCTTCCCACCACCACCTCCTTAGACACCACCCTATCAGCTCTCCCACTTTTTCTTACCTCTCCATCCCTACTGCAATTGCCTTCACGAAATTCCTACTGGATTAGCCCCAAAGCTCCTAACAATCCTCCACACAGCAGCCTGAGCAGTCCTTCTAGAACAGGGCCAAGCCACCCTCTGCTGCTTCAGTGACTCCCATCTCCTTGGCATGAGATGAAAACCCTCAGGGAAGACCTCTGGCTTTATCTTGCTCAGCCCGCTTCCTAGCCCTGGCTCCCTTCTCTGCCCACCCACCGGACAGCATCCATCCACACTTCTCCCCAAAAGCTTCTTGATGGCCCTTTCTTCTACAGAGACCTTCATAACCCTGGGGTAAAATGAATCGCTCTCCCCGCTGTACCTCAGTCTTCCCATATTTCTATCTATCTATCATGGCACTTGTAACCCACAAAGTCCTCATCCGTTTACCTGTCAGTGCCCCCCACCGGACAGGCCTGAGCATCTCCCTGGCAGGGCCAGGTCTAAGTTCATTTTGAATTCCCAGAGTCCAACACAACACCTGGGTGCCAAGAAAATATTTGTTTAATTCGTAATATATGAACAGCAGGTAGTAGAACCTCAAAGCAAAAAAGAGAGTTTGAGGGAAGCCATCCTCTCTAGAATTTAAAACATGCTTTTATGAGTGATGCCTGGAGTTTGAGAAGTTAGCAGCTGGCATCTGCTCTAAGCCACAGGGCGGTAATGACACACAGGGTTAGAGTGATCTTTGCTTTGAATGATAAAAAGATCAATGTAAAATTTAAACAAGGAGAATTCATTAAGAGGAAAAAAAGACTCCCTCAGTAAATCTTGGCCCCTTAATTATACCTTCTCTATCACTTAATTTCAGAAACTGGATCCCTGGCTCCAGGAAAGAACACAACAGGGAATTCTAGTATTAAACATGCTTCTAGGTACCATCTCTTTAATCTCGACAAATGAACTGTCCCAGAAACCACGCTTTTTATATGGGAAAGAAAATCCATCACATACATTAGCTATTAGCTGCTCAGAATATTCTCTCTCCTTCTTTTCTACATCTGCCAGGGTGATGTATTCAGAGTCACCAGCACCCAACATCTCCGTGTTTGACAGTCTGACCTGAAGTCTCTTTTCTAATTCCTCCAAATCCTGGAGAAAAAAAAGAAAAAAGGCAAATACAGAAAAAACCTAATGTATCTTAAATTCTAGAGAAGAAATGCTTTTATTTTCACCCCATTATCATAAAATATTTCTTAACCATAATTAAATGCTTTGGGTGTTGTCCTACTGAAGGACTGATGATAAACATCATCACAGAGCTTCGGGAATAATGGATTACGTATTTTCTTCTATAGTCTTTCCCTCATCCCCCCCAAAATAGGCCATATTTTAAAAACAATGAAATAGTATCTTCCTATCTTTATGAAGTCCGAGAACACGTCATGACATCTGGGCTGTGGGATGGAGTGTCTCCTCCCCACTCCTCTGGTTTCCATGGGGAAGGATTACTTAGTACACCCCAGGGAGGAAGTGATATGTATTTGACTGGCGGTTCAAAAGCAGGAAGTGAGCACAGCCCCTAGCTTGCCCAACCTCTTCCTCTTTGGGATGGACCATTCAGGGGAGGCCACTACTCTGGTGTGGCCTCAGCCCAGAGTGAGCTGGGCAGCAAAGGTCCCTTTTCTGTGTGGGGAGGCCTGAGGTGGCCCAGCTTTGCCAGGAAGCAATTTAGGTAAGCAATTTAGCTAATCCTGGGATTCAGTGTTAGGAAGCCATGATCGCTGTGCACCTAAGCTATGTCTTCCAAGCTGGCCCCTTTCAGTGATAAAGCTGACATTTCTCTGTCTCCCCAACACTTTCTCTTAATTAACTCAGAACTTAGAAGGAAAAGGGGAACACTATGTATGGAGTCCTTCAAACCCCAACCTGGAGTGTGGAGGGTTTGTTTTCTGTTCTGTTTTCTGGGCTGTTCTGTTTTCTCTAGACCTGTGTTCACTGACATGTAATCAACACTGGTGTGGGTCCAAATTCATTAGGAAAACTGCTATTGATTATCCAAGCGGAAGCCATGTGTGACTTCTCATTCTCACAGCATCTCTACAAGAGAGAAATGAGGGTTCTCTTCCAGATGAGGAACCTAATCTATGGGAAGTTGAGATATTTCGTCCAAAGTCTCCCAGTAGGAAGTGGTGTGCTAGGCGAGGCCCCTTAGGCTCACTGACTCCAGAGCCCCACTCTTCTAACTGCATGCACTATGCTGCTTCTCTCCAAAGCACCTGCCATTTCTGGGCACTTCTCATCTTCATCTAGAAGTTCTGAGGCTGTTGTCAATATTATAGGAAAGTATGCATTTAAAGCCCTTGGCCAGACAACATCCACTGAACAGTAGCCACTGACATAATTAAGATGCTCTGGAAGTGGCAGAGGTGGGATTTGATCCCAGGCCTGCAGATACCAAAGCTCTTATTCTCTCCATATGACATTCATGACTAGTACAATTACAAGTATCACCACCATTATCATTCTTTTTGTCATTGGAGAGTCATTTAAACTCATTGAGCCTCAACTTCCTCAGCTATAAACAAAAAGAATGATGGTCACTCACAGGCTGTTGTGAAGATTAAATGATGTGTGTAAAGCACTCTGTGCATTGCCTGATGATGAGGGTCACAGTAGTGGTGGTACTGAGGATGATGACAAAGATGTTAACAAAAATGAAGATGTACTGCCTTCTCCCTGGGATGTAGTGATGAATCCTCCCCCTTGGAATCCAGAAGAGTGAGGAAGAAACACTCTCTCCTCCCAATCCCCCAAATCTCATGGTTGCAGTGATAAGGATGATAATGATGACTATGATGAAGATAATGGTGGGGATGGAAGGAATGAGGATTATGACAATGATATGATAATGAAGACGAAAGTCGTGATGGCAGAAGTGAGGATGATGAGGATGATGGTGGAGGTGGTGATGGTCATGATAACGAAGATGAGAATAACGATGCAGATGAGGATGATGGTGGCAATGGGAGGAGTGAGAATGATGGCAACAACGATGGTGGCGATGATGAAATGTTGGTAGTGGTGGTGGTAATGAGGAGGAGGATGGTGATGGTGGTGGTAATGAGGATGATGAGAATGATGATGAAGACAATGATAAGAATGGTGATGGTCATAATAAGAATGACTATGACAATGATGACAATAATAAAGATGGTGGTGGCGATGGTGATGATAATGATAGTGGTGGTGGTGATTGTGTTGGTAATAAAACGATAATAATGGCAATGATATTGATGATGATGATGAAGATGATTGTGGTGGTGTTGGTAGGAATGGGAATGATGGCAGCGATCATATAATCAGGGTCTGGTTGTTACTTTGCTAGGCGCTTCATACACATTTTCTTCTTTCTGTAATCCCGCAGGATGGGAATTATTATCTCATTGCACAAAGGAACAACCTAGGATTCTGAGAGTTTGTGAAAGACAGGACCAGGATATCAATCTCCACCACTCTGACTCCAAGCCCTGACTCATTTTGCTGCACATAAAACAATATAAAGCTTGTATAAAAGACTGAAACGAGAAGAATGCAAAGTAGTAGGAAGAGTTATAACCAATAAGCAAATTATATATTTTAAAATACCCCACACTTGTACAGAAAATAGAAACCATAGTGGTTCTCTTTGAGTAGTGGGTATGACCAACACTCTCTTTTTTTCTACTTCTAATATTTTTCCACATTTTAATAATACACATTGTTAGTTTTATGTTTATAGCTATACTTTTATATACCATATTGTGTTGAAAAGTATATATTGTAATAAACTATTTTTATACATTAAAAATACTTTACTATAATATTATGTTTTATATATCATAATAAACTATTTTTAAGTTATTTTGAAATATAGGTTGAAGACTTACATTTTCTTGTTTTGAGAGAATCTTCTGGTATAATTCATCATCAGTCTTCTTTTTAGGAAGAAGGTCAAGGAGGCACATTTTAAAAATCTGAATAAACATCTATTGCCAAAAAGGGAAACATAACAAAGAGAAAGGTTTAAACAATGGTATTTCCCTTCCCTCCTTTTTCTCCTGCCTCCTTCTTTCTCTCTCCCCCAACTGCCCACACACTTTTCGATCTAGGAAAAGACCTCAGATTAAAAGTCATGACAATGGCCTGTAATGGACTGCATTTTCATGAAGCTTCTAAAGAAAAATGCTTCATTTCTTCTGCACATACTTATGAGGAGCCCACTCTGTGGGAAGCCCCCACTTTCCCCATTTCCATGAGTCAAGAAAACAGGTGAGGCGAAGGGGGTTGCTTCTTTGTGGAAAGAATCAGAGGGATGGTTGTACGGAAATGGGATGTGTAAAGTCATCCACTCCAGCCCCCTGTCTCAATGGACGGACATGTCCTCTAAACCAAGAAGGGTCCTCCATAGGCAGGGACACCCTGGCAAGTCCAAGGGTGCTGTGTCCACAATTTGTTTAATCATTCACCTATTGCAGGACATCTGAGTATTTCCAGTTTGGGGCTATTACAAATAAAGCTGCTATGGACATTCACATACAGGTTTTTGACTGAACATATGTGTTTCTGAGATGAATGTCCAAGACGGCAACTGCTGGGTCTTCTGGTAACTGTATATTTAGTTTTATGAGAAATCACCTGTTTTCCAGAGTGGCATTTTATATACCCACCAGCAATGTATGAGTGATCCAGTTTCATTACAACCCCACAAGCATTTGGTGGTGTTGTTATTTTTATTTTTGTCATTCTGATAGGTGTGTAGTCATATCTCATGTGGTTTTAATTTGCATTTCCCTAATGGCTTAACGATGTTGGACATCTTTTCATGTGCTTTTGTGTGTGTTTCCTCGCCAGCCGTACATTCTTTTTGGTGAAATAATCTGTTCATGTCTTTTGCCCATTTTCCAGTCTGATTGTTTACTTATTTCTTTTTCTTTTTTTTATTATTACTTTTTTAACATCTTTATTGGAGTATAATTGCTTTACAATGGTGTGTTAGTTTCCGCTTTATAACAAAGTGAATCAGCTACACATATACATATTTCCCCACATCTCCTCCCTCTTTAATCTCCCTCCCACCCCTCTAGGTGGTCACAAAGCACCGAGCTGATCTCCCTGTGCTATGCGGCTGCTTCCCACTAGCTATCTATTTTACATTTGGTAGTATATATAAGTCCGTGCCACTCTCTCACTTCGTCCCAGCTTACCCTTCCCCCTCCCCGTGTCCTCAAGTCCATTCTCTACGTCTGCATCTTTATTCCTGTCCTGCCTCTACGTTCTTCAGAACCGGTTTTTCTTTTCTTTTAGATTCCATATATGTGTGTTAGCATACGGTATTTGTTTTTCTCTTTCTGACTTAACTTCACTCTGTATGACAGACTCTAGGATTGAGGTTTGAGAGTTCCTCATATATTCTAGGTACTAGTCCTTTCTTAGAATGTGGCTTGCAAAATATTGCCTCAGTCTTTTCATCCTCTGAACAGGATTTTTTGCAGAGCAAAAGTTTTTTATTTTGATGAGTTTCAATTTGTTTTCCCTTTTATGGGTCACACTTTTGGTGTTAATCTAAGAACTCTTTCCTTAGATCCCAAAGATTTTCCCCTTTTTTTTTCTAAAAGATTCATAGTTTTATATTTTACATTTAAGCACATGATCCATTTTGAGTTAATTTTTATATGAGGTATGAGGTTTAGCTTGAGGTTCATTTTGTTTTGCTTATGGATGTCCAACTGCATGATTTAATGAAAAGCTTATCATTCCTCCACTGAACTCCATTTGCACCTCTGTCAAAGGTCAGTTAGACATATTTGTGTAGTAAGGCGCTTTTTTTTTTGAAGAATAATTGACATAACCAGCTTTGTTCTTCTTTCTCAAGACTGCTTTGGCTATTTGGGGTCTTGGGGGTTCATACAAATTTTAGGATTGTTTGTTCTATTTGAAACATGCCATTTAGATTTTGATAGGGATTGCATTGAATCTGTAGATTACTTTGGGTAATACAGACATTTTAACAATACTAATTCTTTCAACCCATGAGCATGGAATATCTTTCCATTTATATGTGTCTTCTTTGATTTCTTTCATCAATGTCAAGTTTTCAGTGTACAAGTTTTTCACCTCCTTGGTTAAATTTATTCCTAGGTCTTTTATTCTTTTTGATTGAATTGTAAATGGGATTGTTTTCCCAATTTCTCTTTCTGATAGTTTGTTTTTAGTGTATAGAAACACAACAGATTTTTGTACATTGTACCCTGTAACTTTACTGAATTTATCAGTTCTAACAGTTTTTTGTCTAGTCTTTTCTATGTATAAAATCATGTCTTCTGAAAATACTGACAGCTTTACTTCTTCCTTTCCATTTTGGATGCCTTTTATTTCTTTTCGTTGCCTAATTGCTCTGGATAGTAATTCCAATATTATGTTGAATAAAAGTGGCGAGAGTGGGCATCCTTGTATTGTTCCTGATCTTAAAGGAAAAGCTTTCAGCTTTTCATTGTTGAGTATGATGTTAGTTGCAGGTTTGTCATATATGGACTTTATTATATTGAGGTACATTCTCTCTGTACCTACTTTGTTGAGTTTTTATCATAAATGCATGTTGAATTTTGTTAAATGCTTTTTCTGGTTTGAGATGATATGATTTCTATCCTTCATTTTGTTAATGTGGTATATCATGGTGATTGATTTGTGCATGTTGACCATTCTTGCATTCCTGGAATAAATCCCACTTAATTATGGTATATGATCCTTTTAATCTGTTGCTGAATTTGGTTTGCTAATATTTTGTTGAGGATTTTTGCATCTATGTTTATCTGAGATATTCGCCTGTAATTTTCTTCTTTTTTTTTTTCTGGCATCCTTGTCTGGTTTTGGTATCAGGAAAATGCTGGCCTGGTGAAATGTGTTTGGAAGCATTCCCTACTCTTCAATCTTTTGTAAAAGTTTGAGAAGGATAGGTATTAAATCTTCTTTAAGTGCTTGGTAGAATTTACCAGTGAAGCCATCTGGTCCTGTACTTTTGTCTGTCAGGAAGTTTTTGCATACTGATTCAATCCTCTTACTAGTAATCAGTTTATTCAGATTTTCTCTTTTCATGATTCCATCTTGGAAGAGTCCATGTTTCTAGGAATTTATCCATTTCTTCTTGGTTGTCCAATCGTTGGCACATAATTGTTCATAGTAGTCTCTTATGATCCTTTGTATTTCTGTGGTATCAGTTGTAACTGCTCTTTCATTTCAGATTTTATTTATTTGAGCCCATTCTCTTCTTTTCTTGGTGAAGCTAGCTAAAAGTTTGTCAGTTCTGTTTATCTTTTCAAAGAACCAGCCATTGTTTCATTGACCTTCTCTATGCTTTTTTTTTAGTCTATTTCATTTATTTCCACTCTGATATTTATTTTCCTTTTTTCTACTAACTTTGGGCTTGGTTTTTTCTTCTTTTTCTAGTTCCTTTAGGTGTAAAATTACATAGTTTTTCTGAGATTTTTCTTGGTTTTTTTGAGGTAGGCCTGTATGGCTATGAACTTCCCTCTAGAAACTGCTTTTGCTGCATCCCATAGATTTTTGGTAAATTATATGTCCACTTCTATTTGTCTCAAGGCATTTTGTGATTTCTCCTTTGATTTCTTCTTTGACCCATTGGCTGTTCAGTAGCACATTGTTTAATATTCACATATTTGTGATTTTTCCAGTTTTCTTCCTGTACAGGTATCCCTCGTTTTATTGAACTGTGCTTTATTGCACTTTGCAGATATTTCATGTTTTACAAATTTAAGGTTTGTAGCAACCATGTGTTGAGCAAGTCTATCGGCATCATTTTTCCAACAGCATTTTCTCACTTTGTGTTTCTGTGTAACATTTTGGTAATTCTTGCAATATTTCAAACCCTTCACCAGCAAAAAGATTACAGTTTGCTGTAGGCTCAGATAATGGTTAGCATTTTTAAACAGCAAAGTATTTTTTAATTATGGTATGTACATTGTTCTCATAGACATAATGCCATTGCACACTTAATAGACTACAGTATAGAGTAAACATAACTTTCATATGCACTGGGAAACCAAAAATTCATGTGACTCACTTTATTGTGATATTTGCTTTATTGCAGTCATCTGGAACTGAACCCACAATATCTCCAAGGTATGCCTGTAACTGATGTCTAGTTTCATACCATTGTGGTTGGAAAAGATGCTTGATGTGATTTTGATCTTAAATTTATTGGGACTTGTTTTGTGACTTAACATATCATCTATTCTGGAGAATGTTCCATGTGCACTTGAGAAGAATTTGTATTCTGCTGCTTTTGGATGAAATATTCTGTTTATATATATTAAGAGTATGTGGTCTAATGTGTAATGTAAGGTTGATGTCTCCTCACTGACTTTCTGTCTGGATGATGTATGCATTGATGTAAATGGGATATTAAAGCCCCCTGCTATAATTGTATTGTTGTCAGTTTCTCCCTTTAGATCTGTTAATGTTTGCTTTAGATGTTTAGTTGCCCCTATACTGGACGCATAAATATTTACAAATGTTATATCCTCTTGTTGCACTGACCCCTTTATCATTATATAATCCCCCTCTTTTTCTTTTATTACAATCTTTTTTTAAAGTCTACTTTTTCCTCATGTAGGTATAGCTATACCAGTTTTCTTTTGCTTTCCATTTGCATGGAACATCTTTTTCCATGCCTTCACCTTCAGTCCATGTGTGTACTTGTGTACATATATCTTTAATGAGTCTCTTGTAGGCAGTAGATAGCTGGGTCTTGTTTTTTTAATCCATTCAGTCACTCTATGTCTTTTGATTAAAGAATTTAGTACTTTTACATTTAAAGTAATTATTGATAGGTATGTACTTATTGCCATTTTGTTCATTGTTTTCTGGCTGTTTTGTTGTTACTTTCTGTTCCTTTCTTTTACTCTTGCTCTCTTCCCTTGTGGTTTGATGACTTTCTTTAGTGTTTTGCTTAGATTCTTTTCTTACTATCTCTTGTGTATCAAAATAGGTTTTTGCTTTGTGGGTACTATGATGCTTATATAATATTTATATATTTAACAGTATATTTTAAGTTGATAGCAAATTAAGTTTGAGTGCAATCTAAAACTCGACATTTCCCATCCACCCTCTGCTCCTGGCACACACATATTATGCTTCTTGATGTCACATTTTACATCTTTTTATTTTGTGTTTCTGTGATTATTGTAGTTATATTTTTACTACTTTTCTCGTTCAATCTTCATACCAACTTTATAAGTGATTAATTAACTACCTTTACTATATAATTACCTTTACTAGTAAGATTTTTACTTTTGTATGCTTTCTTGTTACTAATTAATGCTCTTTCTTCTCAGGTTAAACAAGTCCCTTTAACAATTCTTGTAAGGTTGGTTTAGTGGTGATGATCTCCCTCAGCTTTAGGCTTGTCTGGAAAACCCTTTATCGCTCCAACTCTAAACAATAACCTTGCTGGGTAGAGCATTCTTGATTGGAAGTTTTTTCCTCTCAGCACTTTAAATATATCATGGCACTCCTTCTGGCCTGCAAAGTTTCTGCTGAAAAATCTGCTTATAGTCTTTTGGGGGTTCCCTTGTAGTTAACAAGTTGTTTTTTAATCTTGTTGCTTTAAGATTCTCTCTTTAACTTTTGACTTTTAAATCTTAATGTATCTTGGTGTGGATCTTTTGGGGTTCATCTTTTTTGGAACTCTCTAGGCTTTCTGGATCTGGATGTCTGTTTCCTTCCCCTGGTTAGGAAAGTTTTCAGCCATTATTTCTTTAAATATGTTTCCTGCCCCTCTCTCTCTTCTCCTTCTGGGACCCCTGGTATTGCGAATGTTATTTCATGTGATATTGTCCCATAGGTCCCTTAAGCTATCTTCACTTTATAAAATTCTGTTTTCCTTTTGCTGTTCTGTTTGGGTGCCCTGTCTTCTAGATCACTGATTTTTTCTTCTGCTTCACCTAGTCTACTGTTGAACTCCCTAGTGTATTTTTCAGTTCAGTTATTGTATACTTTGGCTCTGTGACTTCTGTTTGGTACTTACATTTTCTATCTCTTTGTTGAATTTCTCACTCTGTTCATCCATTCTTCTCCTGAGTTTGATGAGCATTTTATGACCATTATTTGAACTCTTTAATCAGGTAAATTACTTATCTCCTTTTCATTAAGGCTTTTTTCCTGATGTTTTATCTAGTTCTTTTGTTTGAACATATTGCTCTGTTTCCTCATTTTGATTGATTGTGTTTGTTTCTATGTATTAGGCAAAACAGCTACCTCTCCCAGTCTTGAAGAAGTGGCCTTGTAAAAGATAAACTTTATCTTTCAACCTTGCCCTAGCTCATGGTTGTCTCTCAAACCTTTGTGATTGTCTAAGCAGCCTAATTTACTCTTTTTCATTCTTTTCTTTTTAAAAATTAATTAATTAATTAATTAATTTTTGGCTGCGTTGGGTTTTCGTTGCTGCGCGCGGGCTTTCTCTAGTTGCAGTGAGCAGGGGCTACTCTTCGTTGCAGTGCGTGGGCTTCTCATTGAGGTGGCTTCTCTTGTTGCAGAGCACGGGCTCTAGGCGTGTGGGCTTCAGTAGTTGTGGCTCACAGGCTCTAGAGCGCAGGCTCAGTCGTTGTGGCGCACGGGCTTAGTTGTTCCGCAGCAGCCTAATTTATTCTGATGGGTCCCACTTGTTGAGGGTATGCCAAGAGTGTTAGCCATGAAGGAGCTGTTCACTGGTTTTTAGGTCTTTTTCAGAGGGATCTATTTCATATGTAGCTATAGATTCAGTGTGCCCATAGGAGGAGGTGAGAACAGGATCTTCCTACGCCATCATCTTGGACTGCCCCCATGGTAAGACATTTTTAAATGCACGGGTGAGCAGATGTTTTTCTCCAAATGCCCACAAAGTAAATATTTTGGGGTTTGCAGGCCATACTATCTCTTTTGCAACTATTTAATTCTGCTGTTACAGCATGAAGGCAGCCATAGGTGATGTGTAAAAGAATAGGTATGGCCGGATTGGCCCAAGGGCCATAGTTTACGATCCTTGTTTTAAGGTTTGTTAAACACTCTTCTGTGCCAGGCTAATATATATATTATCTCAAATGATCATCACAGCAGGAGGTTGGTACAATATTCCCCATTTTACAGATGAGGAACTCTCAGTTGAGAAATCTGGACAACTGGCCTCATGTCACAAGGGACATCCATGAGGGACAGACCCAGAACTCTTCACCAACCTTCATTATGCTTGCCAATGCTAATAAGCTCTAAAAAGACAAAAACTGTCTTGACTTTCCATCCACTGAAGTCTGAGGCTATGTACAGTAACTCTCTTTTCTCAAGATGTTAATCTCAAATCTATTTTCTTTTTGACCCCAAACTGAATCAGTAACATTCACAGGTCTTGTCCCATTCCTTTGAATTGTAAAAACTTTTTTTTTTTAATTTATTTATTTATTTTTTGGCTGTGTTGGGTCTTCGTTTCTGTGCGAGGGCTTTCTCTAGCTGCGGCAAGCGGGGGCCACTCTTCATCGTGGTGCACGGGCCTCTCACTATCGCGGCCTCTCTTGTTGCAGAGCACAGGCTCCAGACACGCAGCCTCAGTAGTTGTGGCTCACGGGCCTAGTTGCTCCATGGCATGTGGGATCTTCCCAGACCAGGGCTCGAACCCGTGTCCCCTGCATTGGCAGGCAGATTCTCAACCACTGCGCCACCAGGGAAGCCCGTAAAAACTTTTTAATTTGGAATAATTATGGACTTAGAGGAAGATGAAAAACAGTACAGAGTTCTGTGCACTTTGTCCCCAGGGGTGACATCTTACATCACTGTGGTACAATATCAAACCTGAAAATGGACATAGGTCCAATAGAGTTAACTATAGACCTTACTCAGTGTTCACCCATTTTTACATGCACTTATTTGTGTGTATATGTGTGCACGTGGTTCTATGCAATTTTTCCCCATGTATTGCCACAATCAAGGTAGAGAATTTTCCAGCACCAGGAGAAATCCGCTAGTCCTAGTGCTCCTCTGATATTAGCCACCCCCCTCCCACATCCCCGATCTATTTTCTTTTCTGCCATTCTGCTTTTAAAGGTTACAACTCCACCTCCTAGACAAGCCCAGCACCAGTGTCTTCCTCCTCCAGGACCACCAGAGAGCACTAAGCTTCTTGGCTGCACGGTGGTCACATCTGGTCTGAGTCACTTCTGAACCCTGACCTGTGATAGTGGATCTCTACCAGAGAAATGAAATTTGAAGTCTTTGTGTAACATGGTGCACTCCTGTTCCCCATGTTTCTCTAGGTCTTACACATGATAAAGACATGCCCTGCAGTGAATGGAAGGCCATGTTTAGAAAGCAGCTCTCCCAGGGTGGCGATGGTGTCAACCAGACACATTTCTATTAAGCACCTACTATGTGCAGGGCACTGTTCTGGGCTCTGAGGATACACAGACCTTGGAGTCAGACAAACCTCATTTGGGTTCTGACTCTGCAGTTTACCAGCTGTGTGATCTTGGGCAACTGACTAGACCTCTCTGAGACTCAGGTTCCTCATGAGTGGAACAGCACTGAGGTTTCAATGAGATCAGACATTTAAAGTGTTTAGCCTAGCAGAGTTTCAGTGTTTCATAAATGATGCTGTGATGACGCAGATCACACAGCCCAACAGAGCCCAGAACTTTGCCTACAGAGAACTTTCAAAGTGGGACTTGACTCCCTAGTAATTGCATGGAGTAAAAGCTGCAAGTATATTATTTTCACACCTTTCCTAATGTGGCCCAGAGAGGGGAAGTGACTTACAGAAAGTCACACAGCTCATAAGTGTCAGAGGGTGGACTAGAACCCAAGTTTCTAATTCCTAATCTGGTGCTCCTGGAACTTTCCCAGGTTCCAGCTTAAGTATCTCCCTCCAGGGAAGCCTGACCACCTCCCTGAAGCCTACACACCCTCAGGTCCTCTCTTACATGCCCTCATGCTACTCCATCATTTGCTTTGTCATACTTTTTGCCTCTGTGCATTTTGTGCAGTCTATTGACTGCCATCTCTCCCCTGGACAGTGGGCTCCATAAGGGCTGGGGCTGTCCCCAGTATTGTGTCCAGCAGGGCGGGGAGGCTGCCCACAGACGAGTGACGGTGAATGCTCTCTTCATGACAGTAGGCTGCTTCCCTGCGGGCATTTGCTGGCCGCTCCAGGGGCGAGGGGCCAGGACCACGTCACTCACCAGCTGGATGGGGCTCTGAGCACAGAAACAATCACCCTCCAGGGAGCAGAGCCTTTGAGAAAATCGCCAGGGCCACCTGCCCCCAAGCAGGACCAGGTGTGGCTAAGTGAAAGCAGGCTGCAGCTGCAAGTGCGCTCGTGCCTCATGTCCATGAGCCTCTGCACGGGGGTCTGTGGGGCTGTAGGAACAGGCTCGATTTCTGGAATCCTAGGATGATTTACGGTTTCAAATACTGGCACCTGTTTACGAGGCCCGTTCTGCTCACACAGAGCAAAATTTCTTTCTGTTGCATCCTCAACTTAATATTCTTTTATTTCTCCTGTTTACAATGAAGCACCTGTGGGCATATCTGTCTTTGTCTGTCTCTCTGTCACTCTCTCTATCTACCCCTCCCTTTCTTTTCCCAACAGGCCTTCTCTCTCCTCCCTTCTCTCTGTAGGTCTCCTCCCTCATTCAGTAATTCAGAGGATGTGTCTCATGGAGAAATAATTCTTTTTTTTTATTATTATTTTATTTTAATTATTTATATTTGGCTGCGTTTGGCTCTTCGTTGCTGTACGCGGGCTTTCTCTAGTTGCGGCGAGCGGGGGCTACTCTTCGTTGCAGTGTGCGGGCTTCTCATTGAGGTGGCTTCTCTTGTTGCAGAGCACGGGCTCTAGGTGCACGGGCTTCAGTAGTTGTGGCACGCAGCCTCAGTAGTTGTGGCTCACGGGCTCTAGAGAGCAGGCTCAGTAGTTGTGGTGCACAGGTTTAGCTGCTCCGCGGCATGTGGGATCTTCCTGGACCAGGGCTCGAACCCGTGTCTCCTGCATTGGCAGGCGGATTCTTAACCACTGCGCCACCAGGGAAGCCCAAAATAATTCTTTTTTTTTTTTAACCCCAGTGGCCTTGCTGCCTGGCTAACCCATGGAGGTTCTGTAGCTACAGGGGGACTCATCCCTCTGATTTTCTGTAACCTGGATCCAGTATGGATCCATGTGCATCTGGCAGAGACCAATCTTGTTTCCTCATGTCCATGGCTCTGATTTCTCCTTCCATCACTCGGAGAATGCACACCCACAACAAGGTACCCAACTTCCTATCTCAGCCCCAACTTAGAACTTTATGACTTAGGGCCAGTCGCCACTCCGTGCCTCAGTTTCCCCATCTATAAAGTGGACATAATGATGGCACCCACCTCGCCGGGTTGTGTGAGCTTTAAAATAACCACCTGTGTAACACCCCCAGCACCTAGTACATAGTAAGCACTCATAAATCTTATGATCACTATTATCATTCCTCTAAAAATCCTGTTCTCTTTGGTCTCCATCAGGAGGTGTGCGCAGAGAGTAGGTACCCAGCTTTCTGCTTTTAACCCCAATGGCGATGGGTAAAGTAAATCCTCCTCCCCATCTGCAGGCACGAATTGCTTTTCCATTTTGTGGTCGGACGCCTAACCCTGCTCTGCCTTCCCCTTGTGGCGGCTCCGCTGTCACCGACACCCGTTTCCCAAGGGTCTCCGGGACTCCATGCACACGCAGAGCCTGTCTCCTGAGTCCTGAGTGCTCTACCTACCATGTGCTTCTCCTGCCTCAGTGCCGTGTCCAGATGCAGCAGGTCTTTTAAGTGAAGGTTGTAGATACACAAGTCAAGGTCCACGCTGAAAAGTCCAAAGAGAAACAGAAGAGACTTTCAGAGTATTTGAAGTGGGGAGTAAGGTTACCGAGTTATCAGTACATCCCTGCAGGATAAGCCACGGTGCATCCTGACTCCAGATTTTAAATTCTGCGGCATGCAGAGATTGCTCACAGCCACCCCAGGTGCATAAGAGCAATCGAAGAGGCCATCTGAAACCCACTTGTGACCAGAAGGAAGCAGCTGCCCGAGACATCAAAGACAGAACACAGGAAGAGATGGAAGGTGAGAGAAATGAAAAAGAGCACTCCCCTCCCAGGCCCCCCCGGCATTTTCATGTCTAGTGTCACGTGTCATCATTCCTTTCTGCCATCATGTACACATTCTCACAGCCATTTACAGATGAGCAAACTGACTCAGGAAATCAAGTAGCGGTCACGTGGTCACAGGAGCAGATAGTTGACAGTGTGAAGATAAAGGCCTTTGACCTTTTCTCCGACATAGGCAAATGCATTTTAAATGACTACAGTCCACCTGAACTGTTCAAGTCCTCTTCGTCCGAATAGGAAGAAACACCCCTTCCCAGCCAGGCAGGGGAGCCAAGAAAGTTCCAATTCAACAAAGTCCCTCCTTCCTGGGGCCACCTTCAGGGTCAACACCAAGCTCAGGGTTCTGAGCCCACTCTTTCCACAGCCCTGAGCCAGGCCACGCCTGGTTCAGATCACCCAGGGCTCCTTGGACTCACGGAAATTCAGATCTGAGAGAGGCCTGAGGACTGACGTGCAAACCTGCTGACTAGCTTTTTGAGCACCTACTGGGTGCTGAGCCTTACTCTGGGCTGGACAGTTTGGCGATTTAGAGCATGGGCTGCAAGATAAGGTGGTGGGGTCACACCAGGCTCCAACACTTACCTACTGCGTGACCTTGGGCAAGTCACTCTGCCTCTCTGTGTCTCATTTTATTCTTTGAAAATGAGGGCAATATTAGCATCTACTACACAACCTTAACAACATCGGGCTGTTAAGAGGAATTAATTCATTGACTGATTAATACTTGTTCATCACTTGCCTGTCCCAGGCTCCCACCGGGTGGTAGTGCACAGCTGTGAATAAGACAGACCTGCTCCTCGTGCTCAAGAGAGAATTAATCCCTGCAAAGTGCTTAATATTTTGTACACAGAAGACACTTAGCCAGTGCTAGCTGCTGCTATGCAGTGCACGGGGCAAGTCAGTGATTAAAGGAGGTCCCCTCTGTCTCTCCCCAGGGCTCAGGCCTGGCTCCCTGACCCCCATGCTGGCCAACACCACACATTCAGCTCCAGCTCTGACACTGGGTCGCTGTGTGTCCATGGCTGAGTCCTTAACCTCTCTGGGCCTCCATTTCCTCCACTGAGCATAATACAGCCTATCAGTCTGCATCCTCCATCCCACCCCCTCCTCACCTCTCGCAGGTCAGTGCCTCGGGGAAGCTGCTCGCCCCCAGGAAGGTGCGGCCGAGGAACCTGTTGTCGCTGGCGGCCGAGTGGACGCTGGACGAGGAGCTGCAGTCGTCCTTCTCAGCCTGGCTCAGGCTCCCCAGGCTGCTGGAAGGCGATGCCTCCATGGGTTGGTTCGGCAAGACTGGCTGCTTTAAGGTTTCGTGCAGAGATGGGTTGGAGGAACCGTCGGCCAGAGGCTGGGGGGCAGGAGAGAAAGTGTACTCTCAGTCCACGTGACCCATCGTGAGTGTTCCCGTAATTCCGCCGGTGACACACGCGGTGGCTCCCAGGACGGCCGAGCCGGGGCAGGCAGGGAGGGTGTGAGTGGACACCGCGGAGCTTCTGCCCTAGGGGCACGGCCACGGCCCTAGGGGCCTTCGTCACAGCTCTTGTCACATCACTTGTCCCCAAAGGCCAGCCCCTCTGCACCAGGCTCCTCCCCTCCAGCTATCAGCCTGGGTCTGTTCCCCGATGGCCCACCTGTACCCACCCTCGGCTGCCGGCTCTGACCTCCCCAGCAGCCCGCCTGCCCTGCCCCACCTCTCTGGCTGCTGTCCCACACCCCAGGCCCGCTCTGTCCACTGACCTGCCCTTGGATAGACTCAAAGCCCCTTAACAAGGAACTCAAGCCCCTTGCACTGCCATGACCACATGAGGTCATAGCCTAGTGCCTGGCACAGCCAGAGAGCTCAGCAGATGCCAGCCATCCCTACGTCCAGCTCCGTCTCCTGCTGCTCCCAGAGGTGCACGCCCAGGGAGCACCGAGCTGGTGGCCAGCGCCAAACCCTCACTATCATTTCGTGCTTCTGAGCCTTTCCAGACTCTTGTCCCCCTGCCTGAAACACCCCTAAAACTCATTGTCTGCTGGGCTGAAGCATCCCTCCCTCCAGACACAGACCGCTGAATCTTCCTACCCTGATCCCCGGGCCTAGCCCACACGGGGTTCCACAGGACCCCAGTCATTTCTGTCCTGCCTGCTCTCACACGCCATCCTGCAATACCCGCC
Organism: Balaenoptera ricei; assembly: GCF_028023285.1. Lineage (NCBI taxonomy): Eukaryota > Metazoa > Chordata > Mammalia > Artiodactyla > Balaenopteridae > Balaenoptera > Balaenoptera ricei. Next base: position 106,627,611 of record NC_082643.1, on the reverse strand, counting down.
AGGCTGGGAGGGCCTCCAGGGTGAGGACAGTGCTCTCCTGACCACTGGATAATCACCAGGGCCCACCACAGAGCCTGCCTAGCACGGGATCTGATGGCGAATGAACGCCCCAGGTCTGGGGGTTTTGCACCTTCACCCACCCACCAGATAGTGAAGGAAGTGGTTCCCAATGTGTGTTCCGGGGAGCAGTCTCACGAACTATACAGTTACTGCTCACTGTGAGGGTTCCACAGAAAAATTAGTTTGGGAAAGTCTGCGTGAACAAGGTAGAATCACTTCTTTGGTACAGGAATTCTCAGCGCTTTCGATAGGCTCTGGCTGTCCTCAAAAGCAGATAATAATTTAAAAAACTGAACATGTACTGAGTGCGCAGACATCACACACTGCTCTAAGCCCTACGCCTAATTCCCTATCTCACCCTCAAGACAACTGGGTGAGGCAGGAGGGCCCTTTACCCCCATTTTATGGATGAAGAAGCTGAGGTCCTGAGAAGTCAGGAAATGGCCAAGAGTAAACGGCTGAGATAGGAGCTGGGTTTGAGCCTGTCCTCTTTATCTCCAGGAGAGCAGGCAGCACTTTCCTCAACTTACTTGACCAGGAAACTATTTTTTTCGTGGAGCATCACATAGGCCGAGGGCTCCTTGAAACATCAAGGAATATGCTGCTCTCTGCAAAACTCCCAGCCACAGGTGTGAACTCCTGGCTCCAGGTGTAAGACCTGAGGGTACGACTCTTGCCCTGCCACTTCCTGCAGTATGACCTTGAGCAGATCATTAACCTCTCCCGGCCTCAGTTTCCTTATGCATAAAGTGGAGAGAACAATATTATTTACCTTATAGGAATGTTGCAAGGAATACCGAAATGTGTAATGTATGACAAATGATTAGCACTGTGCCAGCCCCACAGTAAATGTTCAGCGTCAGCTGCTGGCATTAGTCCCAGGGTCTGTAAGGATCAATGTTAGTAACTTGTTAGTATTTGTACTAGTGTTAAAAGGTCAGGGCAGATGCTGCCCTACTGTGCTGTCACCTGGTGTCCCTGTGGATACCTTGCTGTATATACCATGGGCATGCCCTGTCCCTGACAACACTGTCATAAAATGGATTAACCCTAAAGTCATGCTCCATTACAAAGCCACAAAATTATCTCTATTAAAATGACTTGCCATAAAATCCTCAAATAGGACCCCAAATTGCACATTTAATCCCCCTTCTCCTACCCCAATCTCTAGCACATTACTGGTTAATTGTATTTCTAAGACGGAGCTCAGGACTCTCACCCGGAACTTCTGATTGATGGGATAGACGACTTTTGCCTTCAGTGCAAACGCTGTGATACTGCTATTGAAAGATGGCTCACATTCCTAGGAAGGAAAAAAAAAAAACAAATGGCATGGGGGCTTTCGGTAAAATGAAGGACAAACCACCAAGAGTTTCCAAAATGCCACATCCCATTTGTAACAGTGGCCTTGGGAAGGGACCTTAATAAGCACATTTATACCCAAGTAGTGCTCACTTGCTAGAAGGATGGATGGATGGATGGAAGGATGGATGGATGGATGGATGAATGGATGGATAGATGGACATACGAATGGATGGACAGATGAATGGGCAGGTGAATGGATGGATAGATGGGTGTAGGGATGGGTGTGGGAGGGATAGATGTGCAGATGGGTGGGTGGGCGAACGGACCGATGTTAAATAGCACATTCTTCATTTAATTCCAAGCCTTCAGCCCTGGAAGAAGTAAGGATTTAAATAACTTGACAGCACCAAAAGTTTTCCTAAAAATTGTGAACCACTTTTTGGTGGAATAAGGAACCAAATGCTTTTAGCACTGCCAGGTGTAGAAGCGCTTACGTGTGGCAATATTCATGCAAGGCTTTTAATTAGACCCTTAAATGAAAAGTAGTGGTTGGACAGGTCTTTTCACTTTTCTGAGCCTCAGTCTTCGCAGACAGTAAGCAGATAGCGCATCTGCCCCCAAGGACGGTGCGGACAAAGCTCCCAGCAGAGCTGCTGGAACGGAGCAGAAGCAAGGCGATGGACAGCTATACGTCACGGCAGTAAAGAGACACCAGCAAACACTGCTCAGGAACCAGCTCCCCAACCGCAGCTCGATGGACTGATTCGTGCCTGCTCCACACGACACAGAAAGGCCCCACATCCTTCCCATATCGCTCTCCTGTCAGGGTCACCCCTGCACTTTGCACGGTCGGTGCTGAATAAATGCTTGGCCGCAACCAGCGGGTGAATGAAGTTGAGCGGGCAGCAGTTCAGGAGCCCGGCGCTCCAGGCCGGGAGGAATCTCTACTCAGCAATTCTGACCTGGCTGGCAGGTGAAAACTGCATCCACATCGATTCCAACGCTTTGCAACTAAATCTTAAAAAAAGGAACTCCGTAACAAATGACTGATTTCTGATTGCTGAGTTCTCCTTGGAATTACATATCCTATCACGAGGAAAGCGGAAGAATTTATCGCTTCCTCACGTTGTGTGACGTTGAAACAGCACCCGACAGAGCCTGTGACGTGGCCTGTATACATGTCCAGAGAGGGTGTCACCGTGTGCCCTTCAGAGCAGGGCAGAGGGGAAGCTCTGGGGCAAGGGCCCCAGTTCTTGTCATGTCTATCTCTGTCTTCGGACTCGCAAAAACAGACTTAGATGACAAGAATGGGGAAAGACCACCAACATGTGGTCCTTAAACTTAAGGACCATTCATACGTCCACCTATCCATCCTTAAACTTCCAAGGACCCTGCCATTTCCCAGGTGGGGAAGATGACACAGAGAGGTTGAGCTGTGCGCCCAAGGTAACACAGCTATTAAATGTCAGAATCAGGATTTGAATCAAATTCCCTGGCTCCAGAGTCCCTCCTCTTCAGCTGACACCATCCATCTCCTTCGACATGACACAAATGAGAACAAGAGGAAGAGCCATGCTTCGCCACGCCCCAGGGACACAAGTTGGATCCTGAGATACTTGTCGCTCCCATATCTGCCACATCCAATCGACCACAAATCCCACCAACTTAACCTCCTAAACATCTCTCAAATCCACAGCCCTGGCCCAAGCCACCATTATATTTACCCCAAGGGGCAGCAATAGCCTCTTACCTGGCTCCCCATCCACGTACTGAGGGCCTACTATGTGCTGGCACGTGATGCGTGTTTGCTCATATCCTTATCACACAACAGTCAGCTTGGGGAGGCTGGTGCTATCACGATCAGGCCCATTTTACAGAAAGGCAAAGGAAGGCTCAGAGGTGGACACTTTCCAATCCATTCTCCCCCCGTGGCCATCAAAAACCATACAATTCCCATCACTTCCTGGCTTTCCTTGGATCCGAGGGAGCAGAGCAAGGCCTGTCCCCGGCTCCCAGCAGCCAGTCCCACTCTCTTAGCTGGGGGACTGGTACAACAGCAAAGCGTGGCCGTAAGACTAAAAAGGCTGACTTCAGAACGGGTGACATAATCTGTGCGGCCCCGTGCAAAATGAAAACAGCGGCGGGGCGGGTGGGTCTTACTCAAAATGATTAAGAATTTCAAGACAGCAGAGTCCAGAAACTGGCGGGGGGGCGGGGGGAGAAAGGGGCGTGGTGACTGGACACGGGGTCTGTGTGACCATAGGGCACGTCCACCTATGAAGCCGGCCCTGGCTGATGGTCCAGTGGAAACACGTTTTCAAGGAACGATGCAAAAGCAGAAAGAGCACTGTGCATTTTTACACTTCTTCCAAACAGAGGTGAGAAGAAAGGACGGAATGAAAGGGGTAGAAAATGAGAGGAAGGCTTGGTCTCTGCCTTTCAGGAGTGCATCTTCTAAAGAGGAGACACCAAACAAACATTGCACTTCAGGGGAAAAACATAATATAGGAAGCAAAGAATATAGACGCAGGGGTCCACCTGAGATAGACAGAAGCAGAACCTGGGAACCGGGAGCCTGGGCTGTTTTTAGTTTTTCACAGCTCTTCTTCTTATTAAGTCCTCCAAAGTCCAATCATCTCCCCAACCATAGCAACACAATTATTCAGAAAATTGGCTGTAGTGCAAATTTACAATGTAAAACTTCTTCAGCTGAAGCAGTGCGATTATTCAGAAAATTAGCTAAAACATAATTGTAGGAAAAGAAAAGCCATTTCACTCTCTGAGAAAAGGTGCTCTTTTCGGCAAATGCACAATTACCTCCAGAGGGCAGGTATGCACCCTCCCTCCGCCAAAGCCAAAGGACAGGAGGAGGCTGGGGAGTAGCATGCCTCAGAGCCTTCTGGAATTTTGTTTGTTTGTGGCTAACATGAGCTATTTATCAAAACAGAGTTCATGCAAGGAGTGGCGTGGACCCCAAATGCCTTGGTTTTCTGGGCATTGGAGGATGTCAGGGTTACAGCTCAACTTGCCCTATCAAAATCAGCCCTGCCCTCATTCCTTGACAAGCTCAGCCTGCAGAAGGCAGGGGCATTTTGGCAAGCCAGTCACCGGAACGGGCAGATCTTTAACTTAACTCTTGGCAATTATTAGCTTGATAATGGGCATCGGCGAGGCACAGCTAATGGTTAACAGGTAAAACATTACTAGGTGGAAGAAATGGGTTAGACTTCTGGGGAGGTGGAGATCTGGGTCCCCGGCAAAGATTGACTCATTCTGTGGTAGGAGGGTTCACAGAGTTGATTCATGGGTGACCCTGTGGGGCCGCCACCACTACTGTCAACGCAAAGCTAAGAACCCTGAGGCTCAGAGAGGTTATGTCTCTTGCCCAACATCACACAGCACACAGGTGGCAGAGCTGGGCCTGGGTTCCAGGATTCTGGATCCCAAAGCCAACGTTGTTTGTATCATATCTGAGGCTGCCCTCTGTGTGAGAAGGGTTTTTTTTTTCAAATATGTTTATTGAGATATAATTCATGCAACTGAACCATGTAAATTGAATACGTTTCGGTATATTCACAGATATGTGCAACCATTACCACAGTCAGTTTTAGAACATCTTTATCATCTCAGTAGGAAACCTGTACCCTTTAGCTATTACCCCTACCCCTCCCATTCCCCACGCCCACCCTAAGCGACCACCAATCTACTTTTGGCCTCTGTAAGTTTACCTGTTCTGGACATTTCAGATGAATGGAATCCTATAACATGTGGTCTTTTGTGACTGGTTTCTTTCAGTTAGCATACTATTTTCAAGTTTCACTCATGTTGTTTTTACAGCTGAACAGTATTCCATTGTATGGAAGCACCACATTCTGTTCATTCATTCGTCAGCTGATGGACATTTGGGTTTCCACGTTCTGGCTATTGTGATTAGGGCTGTCAGGAACATTTGTGCACATGTTTTTGCATGGACATATGTTTTCATTGCTGTGAGCAGGGTTTTAATCCTATGGGGTGAGGGGAACAGAGGCATAGAGATAGATGAGGGAGAGAGAGAAACTAAGACAGGGAGACATCACAAAGCCACACTGTCACACTCTCACACACAGGCCCACAGAGATGCACATGGAGAGAGACACACAAAAACAGACATGGACACGCAGCGAGATGCACTGATACACACATAGACAGACACACATGGAAAGACAAGCACCTGGAAACAGAGAGGCTGGGAGTGTGAGCTCGAGACACACAGCACAGACGAGGAAGGGTGGACTCATCTCCGGGAACAGCCAGGCGCTCTCTCTTCCTCTCCAGCTCCCCATGTCTCAGCCCTGGGAGGGCAGCTGATCGCTCCACGGGGTCTGGCCCAGCGTGGGGAAGGGAAGCCCTGTCTCCAGAACCCTTGGGAAGTACAGACACGGGGGTGACTCGAACACTGAATTTTCAGCTTAACTAGAAGCTTTTCCTATTCATTTCCAACTTTTTGGTGAAATTTGTTTTAGAATACCCAACGCACTTTCCTTGCTTGGTAAGCAGAAGCTGCAGAACATGACTGAGTGTCAGAGGCTGCGGGGAAGCAGCCCTCCCAGGCAGGAGCTGAACACCCCCAGGCCCAAATCTCAGCTACGTGACTGAGGACAGTGACCTGGCTCCACGAGCCTCAGTTTCCCCATCTGGAAAATGGGCAAATAAACAAGGTCTACATCATGGGGTGCTGAGAGGATTGCATGAGAGAATTCACACGAGTGTTTACATCACTCAAAAGTGACACGTGAAAATGCCTGGAACTCAGTAGATGCTAAATAAGAAACTTGGTTCCAATCTTTCCCCTTTTCCCAGCACCTCTCTCTCTCTCTCACTCTCTCTCTCTCTCCCTACCTACCTACCTACTTACCTACCTATGTAGATGTCTATATTCACCTTTGGGCAATTGAGGCTGGAGTCAATTGGGCAAATGACTGGAGTCTGGTCCCTTCTAGGGACCAGGAAGTGACTAGAAAGAACACATCTTTGGAAGAAACGCCCTCTCCGTCCACGGAGCTTATGCAGGAAGCGATGCCCTATGGGCCGATTCAGGCTGGATGGAGTGGGGAGGGGAGCAGCAAGGAAGGTACAGGGAGTATCCATCTTTTAACATCTCCATCAGAGGCCCAGAACTCCCACTCCTAGATATTTACTTCAAAGAAATAAAACAAAATGAAAACAAACAAACTTACACACCAACATTCACAGAAGCCTTGTTCAGAATAACCAAGCACTGGAAACAACCCCCACTGTGACACATCCCCACAGCGGGCTGAGCAATTAAAAGGGACAAATGACAAGTGCAACGACGACCTGGATCAACAGGCACAGAAAAGCACGTGATTGCATTCATGTAAAATTCTAGAACAGCAAAACCAGTCATGGTGATGGAAATCACAGCAGTGGCTGCCTATGAAAGGGGCACTAGAGAACTTTCCGGAGTAAACGAACGTTCCCGATTGGGGTCTTGGTTACAGGGGTGTATACACTTGTCACTCATTAAACTGTAAGCTTAAAATCTGTGCATTTTTTCTATGTAAATTATACCTCAAAAAGAAGCCTATTGGGACATGAGATCTGCTGGGGCTCCTCTGGATGAAATCCAGGTAGGGCACGGGACACCCAGCGTGAGTCTCTTCCAATGCACCCCAAACACCCAGCTTACGTTCAGAGCCTCCTCATCCTTTGAAGTCGGTGCTTCTCTCTTCCTCCTCCTGGATGGGGAGCCGGTTTCCGACGGGGTCTGAACGTTAGACTCCAAATTCTTGAGCAGACTCTGAGCGTCATCTTTCTAAAATCCAAAGGTGGGGTGGGAGGAACACATTGAAATTGGTCAGCCTAGTGCCCCTGTGACATTAGCCATCAACTCCCCACCCCCAGCCATCACGGCTGCTCATCTCTGCTCCGGGCCTGGCCCTCTGTGTGCAGTGCTTCCCTCCACCTGGAGTCAGGTCCACATCCTTCAAGACTATCCAGGTGTCACCCTCCTGACAAGCCCCCAAAGTCCCATCTCAGCGTGTTCTCAGGACCTGGAGGCAATACTTGGATCAAAGCTCATTCCAGGGCTTCCTTGGTGGTGCAGTGGTTAAGAATCCGCCTGCCAATGCAGGGGACATGGGTTCGAGCCCTGGGCCAGGAAGATCCCACATGCCGCAGAGCAACTAAGCCCGTGCACCACAACCACTATAGCCTGCACTCAAGAGCCCGCGAGCCACAACTACTGAGCCCGCGAGCCACAACTACTGAGCCCACATGCCACAACTACTGAAGCCTGTGCACTGCAACGAAGAGTAGTCCCTGCTCGCTGCAACTAGAGAAAGCCCGTGTGCAGCAACGAAGACCCAAGGCAGCCAAAAATAAATCAGTTAATTAATTAATTAATTAATTTTGAAAAAGCTCATTCCATTGTTTTTCTGAGTTGGTCCCCACTTCCCCAGCTCCTGTAGCCTGTGAGCTCCTTGGGGTGGGGTAACAGCTTAACATGGAGAATGACACATAAATATTAAAATTCCTGTTACTTCCTATAATGTGATTGGATAATTTTTAAGAAAATATCTTAGGTAACCTTAAACTATAGAATGGTTTCTGTTGTGAGCTACAGTTGATGCTCATTATTTGTGGATTCTGTATCTGCAAACTTGCCTACTTGGTAAATTTATTTGTAATCCCCCAAACCGACACTTGGGGTGCTTTTGCGGTCCTTCCTGGACACGAGCAGAAATGTGAAAAATGTGAATTGCCCGATGTGCAGTTTCCAAATGAGATTGAAGAAGGCCACACTCTAATTTCTTGTCTCAGCTCATACTGCAAACAAGTGTCCTTTCCATGTTCTATTTAGTACCATTCTTTTTTAGCACTTTTGTTGGTGATTTTGTTGAAAATGACCCCTAAGTGCTGTCTAGTGTTTCTAAGGACAAGAAGACTGTGATGTGCCTTATGGAGAAAATGTATGTATTAGATAAGCTTTGTTCAGGCATGAGTTATAGTGCTATTGGCTGTGAGTTCAAGGTTAATGAATCAACCATATGTTAAATGAGGCACCTTTAAACAGAAACACACATAAACACATGTATTGATTGGTTAATGAAAATATTATGACCAGGATCTTGTAGAAACAAAACCCTGCATCTCCCCTGGGAGCAATGCTTCAGTATTTGCTAGTCCTGCGTTTGCGCTGATTTTATAGAACATAATTATCTACTGTATTGAAAATCCTATTATGCCAGAGACACTTATCAAGCCCCTCTTTGACCACTGGCTGCTCATGGATATAATCTTGAACTGAGGATATATCACCAGTTTGTCATTGAGTTAGTCACCAGCTATTATAGAGCATCTACTCAGTGTCAAGCCTTAATCTAGTCACTGGGAATAGAGTAATGAACAAAACAAACAAAGCCGCTGCCTTCATGGAGTTTACATTCTAGTGACAGAAGAGAGACATAAGCAAACAAAATAAATACATAGTGTGTCGGAGGTGTAAGTGCTATAGGGAAAATCAATGGAGGATGGGGGAATGGAGAGTGATGGGAGGGGAAGGCCTCTTGGACAAGGTGGCATTTGAAAAGAAACTTGATGGAAGTGAGAGAGCAAGCCATTCAGATATCACAGGGACAAGCATTTCAGGGTGAGGGCACAGCAAGTGCAAAGGCCCTGAGGCACAAGCATGCTCAGCATGTCCAGGGAAGCCCATGTGTCTGGAGCAGTTGGGGGTGGGGTAGGCAAGGTTAGATGAAGCCAGAGATTTGGGGGTTGTTTGTTTAGCAGCCATAGCTGACCAGCACAAGGCTTCTGCAGGGAAGGACCTGGTCCAATCACTGTAAAGACTCCAGGAGAAAAACCTCAGTCACCCAAGGAGGAGTATCAGATTTTTTGCTCCCCAATTAAAAATGGCCAGGAGATCAAGGGTCACCAGCCATTTCAGGACAGATTCTAATATGAAAGACAAACCCCAAAACAAACAAAAGGAAAAAGCAGGCAGGAAATAGACACTGCATGGGGAAAAGAAAACTAAAAACAAACAATTATAATATCCTCAGAGAGATAAGAGAAGATTTTACAGTCACAAAATAAGAACAGGCTAGTAAAAACATAGACTATTCTGAGGACAAAAAGAACTCTTGAAAATTAAGAATATGAAAAACTCAGTACAAGTATAAAGTTGAGAAAAGTCTCCCAAAAAACAGCATAAAAAGACAAAGAGATCGAGAATAGGAGAGAAGGAAGATAATTAGAGGCCCAATTTAACCAAAAACTGATAGGAGTTCCTGAAAGAAGCAACAGAACATAGAGAAAGAAAAGAGTCATTAAAGAAATCAAGAAAATGAATTTCTAGATTGAAAGGGCCTTCTGAATGCACAGCACAATAAGAAGCATTAGATTTCCTCCAAGACCCATCCTGGTGCATTTCACATACTGGGAGTAAAGAAAAGATCCTTTAAGATTCTATTGAGGAACAGAAGAAAAAAAAGAGATACCATGCAAAATATCAAGGATCAGAATACAACCTGATTTCTCAACATCAACAACGGAAATTGAAAGACAAATGGAGAAAATGCCTTCAAAATTCTGGGGGAAAATTATCTCCAACCTGGAATTCTATAACTTAACTACTCTAACCAAATTAAGTATAAAGACAGAAGAAAGATATTTTCAGACATAGAAATTCTCAAAAGAACTTCCACCTATCCTTTTCTCAGAAAGCTACTGGAGGACGTGCTCTACCCAAATGAGGAAATTAGCCAATAAAGACAGTGTAGGAGATCCCGAAAGAGGGTCCAACCCAGGAGAGAGGTGAAGAAGTTCCAGCATGATGGCCCCAAGAGGTCCCAATGGTGACAGCAAAAGCCTACAGCAGCTGTTTCTTGAACTTTAAGAACAGAGAGACCATGAGAGGGCTTGTTAAACACAGCTTGCTGGACCCACCTCCAGAGATTCTCATCGGTGAGTCTGGGGTGGGACCCAAGAACTGGCATTTCTAACAAGCTCCCAGGTGAAGCTGATGAGATTGCTCTGGTTCACTATGAGAATAGCAACGGTCTAGAGGCAACCGGCTCATATTGGAGAGTTCAGAAGCTTTCTGGGAGAGAAGTTTTCCTAGAAGATAAAACAGATCAAATAATGTATTGAATTGCCTCTAATGTATTCAAATGTCTTGAAAGAAAATGTAGACAAATGGGGGAAAGTTTACTGTTAAACAGATGATAAGTGTACAGAATCTAAGCAAATGAAAAAAACGGGTAATTATTAATTTCAGGGAAAACAAAGTATTGTGCAAACAAGGAAAGTAAGCATAAGTACAGCGGATCCTTGGCTGACAGTGAATTATGTTTATGGAATTGTAATAATGAAAACACCAAATACTGATTTCACCAAAATTACCCCATAACCACACAGGGAGGTGGTGATGGTGGATAAGGAGGGTGTAAATATGAAGGAGGGGAGAAAAGAGAGCTAAATCACTCCGCACTTCCGCAGTGGGAAGTCAAGCAGCCATGTCAGCAGGTTATTTAGAAGTAAATGACCAAAATAGCCAGCTGAACAAGAGTCGAACAAGATGGCTTCTGAAAAGTGGGAAATGGTTGCAAATGAACATTTTAAATTATGTGCATGTGTAACTTTGATGCAAAAAAAAAAAGTTTTAATGATGAAAGAAATAAAACTAATAAACAAAAATAAAACAGAAACCACAAAGGGAAAGTGGTGCAAGACAGAATTATGAGCTGGGTGACCTGGACCAGAGGAGGAGAACAGAGTGCCCGGGACCCAAGAGGGAGGAAGTGTCTGATCCAGCCTGAGGTTGGGAACACTTCCCTACATGGTTTTCTTTCTGGGTCCTGAAGGATGGGTGGGACAAGAGGCAAAGAACAGATGTGCAGAAGTGCAGCGACATCTGGGGATCAAGGGGATTCTGGGTGGCTAGAGCATGGGCGCCCATGCCCCAGGGAAGGTCAGTCGCCTTATATACCATGCGAGGAAACTGGACGTGATCTCGTGTAGGCAACCAGGAGCCACTGGAGGTTTTTAACCAGGACAGTCATATTGTTTCTATTTTAGAAATAGAAACTAGAGGCAGGAGACGGAGGAAAGGAGGACACTTAGAAAGGAGTGCTACAAAGGTCACATCCAAACCATCAGAAAACCCAATCAGCCTTATCCTTGAGCCAGAGCCCCCTCCATAGCTACAAACCTGGTCTGAGCCGCCACCACCCTCAACTGGACTAGTGCAGCTGTGACCGACCAGCTGTGCAAACCCGGACAGCTTGGTGAGTCTCTGTCAGCCTCAGCTTACTCAGCTGCAAAATGGGCTGCTCTATCATCTGAATGTTTGTGTCCCTTTCCCTCTCAGTTAATGTGTTGAAATTCTAACCCCCAAGGTGATGGTATTTGGAGGTGGGGCCTTTGGGAGGTGATTAGATCATGAGGGTGGAGCCCCCCATGAATGGGATTAGTGCCCTGATAAAAGAGGCCCCAGCAGCTCCCCTGTCCCTTCTGCCATATAAGGACACAGCAAGAAGTCAGTCATCCGCAACTTGGAAGAGGACCTTAGCCAGAACCCAACCATGCTGGCACCCTGATCTTGGGCTCTTGGCCTCCAGAACTGTGAGAAATAAGTTTGTGTTGTTTATCAGCTACCCAGTTGATGGTATTTTTGTTATAGCAGCCCAGACTAAGACAGATACTAACTACCACCTTACCAGGTAGCGGATGACTAAACACTCTGACTTAGGGGTTCAGACAGACTGCAGTTGAAGTTCAGCCACTGTTCATTCATCATGTGACCCTGGACAGAGAACAACCTTGCAGAGCCTAGATGTCCTCACCTGGAAAGTGAGGCTGACAGTCCCCCCACTCAAAGGCTTGGAGTGAGAATATAGAAACAAATGCCTGCAAACTCCTGGCAAGAGGCCTGACACTCAGGAAAGGCTCTGACGTGTTACTTCCCTCTTCACACAAGGAGCCAGTGTCTCTTAATCACCAGCGGGATGTGACAACCTCAAACTTACCTACAAGCATCTTGCAGTATGTTAATTTCAACTTTTATCACCCCTTTGCAGCACGACACGCCCCTGAATTCACCTGCCATGTGAGATGCTTACATCTGCTGGCTGCATCCCCTTCTCATGTGGGCCAGGAATGGGGGAACAAAACCACACCACCTTATCTCAGATCCCACCAGACTTCATCCCTCAAAGAGGTCAAAGCTGCAGGGACCTAAAACAGTGATCATACCACCACTGATGGAATGCCTGCTGTATGCCCGATACCTCCACACAACATCCGATTCCATAACAACAACTGCCATATGAAGCATCCATTAATCCCTTTCAGGCAGCCACCTGTGACCAATCCCATCCACCTCCTATACAGTGGCTTTGGGGTTAGACACACACGCCTGTCATTTGGCAAGTTATTTTAACCTCTCTGTGCCTCAGTTTCCTCATCTGCAAAATGGGGACATTAATGGAACAAGCTCACAAGCTGTTTTGGAGAGTCAATGAGATCATTTTCAGGTAGAAAGTGTAGCTCAGCACCCAGCATACAGCCAGAATTCAATAAATGCTAGCATTTTCATTTTCCCATCACAGAACTCATGATGGGGCTGTGTTATAATCAAGTGTTTACTTGTAATCTGTCCATCCAGAGGCTGTGAACCTCCAGGGGCAGGAGCAGGGTTTATCCTGTACACTGATGTAGTGTCTAAGCCCCTAGGCCATGCCTGGCAGTAGAAGGTGCTCAGCAAACTTTTGCTGTGTGGTCGAATGTTGAATGCATGCTGATGTAGCAGCTGGGACTCAAGAGGAGCTAACTGGCTAATGCACACAGCAAGGAAGCAGAATGGACATCCAGGGGCGGGGAAATCCCCTGCCCTCCTGTCCACCACGCTGAGCTCCGCCCATAAGTCCAAACGCTTAGTGCTACAGATGAGGAGACTGAGGCCTGGAGGCCTTCATCAGCTAAGGTCACACAGCGTTGTCAGATGGAGCAGACACTTCGGGGCAACTCCAAGCCAGAGCCCTTCTGTCACTTGGCCGGCTCCCTCTGAAATCACTGTCTCCAGCCGCCTCCCGGAGCAGAAGGGGTATCCCCCAGGGCAAGACCATTTGCGAGCGATGCCCAAGATCACGCTCAAATGGACTCGGAGAAGGGGGCTGGAAACCCGGACCACAGGGCCGAGGAAGACCGCGCCCCCGCGCCCCACACCCCGGTTGCCCGCTCGGCCGACCCACCTGGTGCGGCGGACGCGGGCGGGCGGCGCGGCAGCCGAGCCAGAGGCCGAGGCCGAGGCCGAGGCCGAGTGCGGTGCCCAGCAGCACGGCGGGGACCAGCAGCGCGGGCGCCGGCCGCACCGCGTCCCGGCCCAGCTGCAGCCGCGCGTCGCTCCCGCAGGTCGCCGCGCCACGGGCCATCGGGGGTGCTCAGGCGGCCGGCCCGCCGCATCCCACCCGCCGCCGCGCGCTGCCCGCGCCCGCCGCTCGGAGCTCCATCCCCGCCAGGTCCTCAGTGGACCTGGTCCCCGGCGGGCCAGGGGCGCGGCGCGCTCCGCCGACTCCTCCGGCCTGTGCTGCCTCTTTCCTCCAGCTCCCCTCCGGCTTCCCGGTGCTGCCCAGCCGGAGGGAGGAGCCTGGACCCTCCGCCCAAAACTTTGAACCACCCCCGCCTCCAGCCCTGCCTTTGCACTGAGCATGCCCGGCCAGAGGCGTGCTTCTCAGCCGGGAGGACCTTTTGGGAGGAGTCTTGTTTTGCACGGGCCTCTTGACTTCCAGAGGGGGAGGGGACCACAGCCAGGGAGGAGGGTGGTGCTGGGTTGTTTATTGAGTGCTTAGGATTTGTTAAGCATTTAGCCTGATGATCCGAGTAACTTTCTTAACAACCTTCGGAGATGGGCACTATTACGCGCCCTTCCTCCTGATGAGGGTCAGGGTCAGCACTAAGTGATACATTGCAAGTCTGACTCAGCCTTGCTCCTGACCTCTACCAACTGGCCCCCTTTGGACCGCACAGGCCGGCCTTGCCTCTGAACTTGTTTGCCTGCAGACTCCTGTTTTAATGCTATTTTCTTCCAGGATGGTCGATGCTTTCCTCTAAGACTACATGTAGGGAGATTGTTACACTCAGCCCCTGCTAGCCAGGAGGTGCCGCGTGGTCATTCATTCGCTCAGCATTTCCAGAGACCCTGCTGTCTGAACCAGCGCCAGGGCAGCCACCAACCAGACAAGGTCCGCCAGGGAGGATTTCACAGCTGTGTGGGGAGATAGGCAGAAGAATTCAGCAACTGTTCTTTCTTTAAGCAACATTTACTGATGCTAGCTCTCTTTCTGGGTGCTGGGGTACACACACACACACACACACACACACACACACACACGTGCAGGCGCGCACGAATGCACTCACACCCCTAACCTTTGGAGCTTAATTCCCTGTGAGGGCCAGAGCAGGGGTACCATGGGGATCTCTGGGGATCCAGAGAGGGGTTTTGTGTCCTTAACCTGGACATCCAGCTCAAGTTTCTGGTTTTTTCCATCATTTCCTCTTCACTCCTTCCAAGTTGGCAAGATGGGAACTATTATCTAGATTTACTTTTTATAGATGAAGAAACTGACAGCCAGACAGGAGAAGTGGCTCATTCAAGGTCTTGCAATAGGAAACTGGGCACATATATTCACACCCGTGTCTGTCTGGTTTCAGGACTCACACTCTCTGCCATGCGGTGCTTCTTAAATGTTTCCTTAGGAGCATCTCCAAGGCTCCTGGGAACATGTATGAGGGCAATAACCAGAAGTTCTTGCTTTATGCTGGCTATTTCTTTGGATACTCAGGCTTTTATTTCTTAAAATGTAGTGTTCTTTGCATCTTACTTTATTATAAAATTGGTTGCATATCGAAATCATCCTTTACTCACTAATAGAATTAATGCTCCAGCAATATGCTAGCATTTAGTCTTTGGCCTTGTCTCACTCCTGGCACATGCTGCGTACCCGCAAGGACAGTGTACCTCGTGCGGAAAGCTTGGCTAATAAACTGTCAGATTCCCAAACCCCATTGTCTTGTCCCTGTCAAGTCAGGAAAGGACGGTCCTCGGAGGGGCAGGGTAAGAAGGAGCACAGGTGCCAGGCTTCCTGGCCTGAGGCTGCAGACAGCATGACAGGCTGCCCTGTAGGAAGGCTGCAGGAGGGTGAAGAGGTGTAAGCTGTCGCTGCGGGCCCAGGGTAGTAACAGCCCTGCTGTCACGGAGAGTTCTGGGAGTTTGCTCAGCTGCTGCCTCCTGGCTCCAGACACCACCTCCCCTATTTTTGGTTCCCCAGAGAGGTCCCCCAGTGGCTGTCCTGACTACCTGCCCACCCCTCCCTCCTGGGGGAATGTGAGGGTGGCTTCTTGGACATGTCCAAGGGCTCATCCACAGCAAGGGTTCACACAGTGGGAACCTCACTGGGTTGAACAGAACCCAACAGGACATGAACAGCGGCCTTCCTCTCTCTGAGCTGCCTTTTCCCTCCCAGCCCGTCTCCTTGCTGTCCTGTATCCCCATGACCCTGCCTCTCCAAAAGTTTCACAGTTCTCTAATAGGGGGCTGGTGGGCCTGGGCACACTCCCGATTCAGCGCGGTGTGTGTGTGTCAGGGAAGCCTTGCTGGAGGAGGTGAGTCTGAGCTGAGACTTAGAGAACGGAGGAGGCATTAATGGAGGGGCACTTGGAGCCCCTGAAATCTTTGGAAGCAGGGGTCACCCAATCTGATTTTGGTAGACCCCCCGGCTGGGGCGCGATCAAACTCAAGTGTGGCCGCCCAGCGCCCGCCGCGCCAGCCTGGCTCCCTCCCTCCCACGCCGGTCTTGGTCCTCAGCCTCCTCCCGTCCCGCCAAGCCCCAGATGCCTGTGTCAGTTCCAGAAAACTTTCCGCGGAGGCTCTCACTGAGCATGCTCGGCGGCGGGGCGGGCCTGGGGTCCGGAAGCTGCTCCAACTCGGCCTTCCCTCGCCACGTCTGGGGTCTCTCGTCCCTGGCTGGCGATGGGCTCGGCGGGCGCCCGGGGGCACGCCACGTGGGTGCTGGCCGGGGGCCTCCTGGCTGCCGCCCTGGCGCTGCCCGCGGGGCCCGGGGACCGAGGCCGGCTCCCCGCGGACCCGGGTCCCCTCTGGCGCCCCCTCGGCGCCCAGCCTCCCCCGGATCCCCGCTCGGCTCCCGGGGTGGGGCCAGAGCAGACCGCGGAGGTAAGGAGGGCCCGCCCCCAGTCTCGGGTCTGAGTTGGGAAGTTTGGCTTCACCTTATACCCGCGGCGCGGAGGCCCCTTCGGGTTAGGGAAATTACCCTAAAGGGAGGGCGGGATCTGAGTAGGATGCAACGCGTGTTCCTTTCCGCTTGTGGCCAGAAAACTCCCTGGAAAGGTGGAGACAGCGGTGTGGCTGGTGGCTGTGGGTTTGGACCTTGCCAGAGGCCGGGTCGATCCCCCTAAGCAGCCTAAGAGCTCTGTGACCTCGGGCAGGTAGCGTCACTTCTCGTGCCTCGCTCTCCTGATCTGTAACTATTGCAGGGTCCACCCCAGAGGGTCGATGTGAGAGTTTAGATGAGTTCAGGAATGTAGGTAGAGCATCTTACACAGGTGAGTGCTTCGGGAGAGTGTAGCAGTTGATAAAAGACACTATTGCTGGGGTTTTCTGTGACTGCAAATTTAGCCACTTTCTACTTCACCCTGCCCCTTCCTGTGTGGTCCCTAACTTGGGAGGGCACAGAGCTCTGGCTGTCACCCTAGATTTCCCCTCTCCCTCCGCCAAATCTAGTCACCAGTCCCCCTGCCTTTTCCTCCTAATCAGTTCTGATGTCTGCTCCCCACTCCCTCGCCCACCCGGCTGCATCCACTAGGTTCAGTCCCCACCCCTCAGCCTCTGGCCTTTGAGGATTGTTTCCTCTGGGTCACCCTCACACCCTAATTTCCCGTCCATTCCTCCCCCCACCTCTAGGTGACCTGTCCATGGTATACACCTGACCACTCTGCCCTGCCCCCCGCTCGCCACGTATATCCCCTTTCCACCCTGACCCCTGTTGCAAATCCAGGCTTCTGTTCCCAGGAATGTCTGTCCAGTGGTCTGGCCCATCGCTGCCCTGTGGTCCTCCCAGCCCTCCCCCAGGGCCCGGCTCCTCTTGTCCTGTTGAGTTTTCTACCTGTAGACCCCAGGGTGCCTGCTACACTTGCTACAGATTTTTAGGTCTCTTAAATGAGATTCCCTTCACTGTCTATGATTAATTCTTAGGTTTTCACTAGAGAAGACAAAGTAATGCTGTGTCAATTTACTGAGCTTTTATAAAGCTCATGATGAACATTTTCACAAGATCCTTTCACTTGCTCCTGTCTGGTGTGGTGGGAAGTATCTGGCCCATTTTGCTGATGAGAAAACCAAGGCCCAGGGAGCCAAACCCCCAGGCCTGTCCTGTGCTCTCGCAATGGCCCCCACGTTCAGAGCTCACTCACCTGTCCTCACCTGATCTTTCCTTTGGGAAGCCAATGCCAGAACATTTACATGGATGCTTGTTGCTAGGCTCTACAAAAGAGTGCTTTAAAAACCTGAACCCAAATGCTCACATTAACTTATTATGTCTCCCCTCCTGCAAAGGATGAGCTAACAGCCAGTTTACAACTGTTTCCCAGTTGTTCTAAAACTGCTGTGTCCAGTACATTGGCTCTGGCCAAGCTGTGGCTGTTTGAATTTAAACGTTTCAGGTGCCCGATGGCCCCATGTGCTAGTGGCTCCCATATTGGACAGCCCAGACCACAGAGCATTTCCATCATCCCAGAAAGTGCTATTGGAAGTTTGTCAGAAGGAGAGAAACAGTGAAGGCGTGAGTGGGCAAGAGGCTTCTGAGTGTTTACGGAAGGCCCTTTAGGTACCAGACTGTTCTGGGTGCTTGAGATACAAGGGAACAAGACAGTCTCTGCTCTTAGACCTGCATTCTTGGGGCAGGAGAAAGACACTAAATGGTGTTAATCTATAGTGTGGTAGTTGGTGGTCAGGCTGTAGAGAGGAATACAGTGGGCAAAGTGGGCTGGCAGATATAGCCTTGAGCACCATCTAGACGGGGTGGTCAGGGAAGGCGCTTTTAGGAGATGACAGTTGAGCAGAGCCTTGGATGGAATGAGGGAGGGGCATGGGTGATTCTGGAGAAAAACTTTCCAGAGTGAGATCATAGTGAGGGCAAAGGCCAGAGGTGGGAAGTGCTTTGTGTGGCCCAGGACCAGTAAGGAGGCTGGTGTGGCCTGAGGAGGGGTGGGGGGAGAAGGGAGGAGTGGAAGGAGGTGAAGCTAGAGGATGAGGAGGGGCCAGATCAGGAAAGGCCCTGTGGCCCATGCTTAAGACTGGCTGTTATTTTGAGTTAGATGGAAGCCATGGGTGAGTCTTGAGCAGAAAAGTGGCTTGCTCTGACTCGTCTTTTTAAAACATCCCCATGGCAGGTGTGGGAGTAAAGGATAGAGGGCAGAGGTAGAAAGAAAAACCAAGAGAGGAGGCAGGTGGGAGACCAGGCAGACGATGGAGGTGAAATGGACCAGGGAGGTTAGTGGAGGGCTGCTGAGAAGTTGTGGATTGGGGATATATTTTGAAAGTAGGGCCAGGGGATTTGCTGGGATTGGATGTGGGTTGAGAGAGAGGAAAAGAGGAGTCAAGGATGAAACCACGAACTTGGGCCTGAGCAGATGAGAGACTAGAGATACCATTAGCTAACATGCAGAAACCTCGGAGGCCATCAGGAATTCTGATTTGGTCTTGTTGAGTTTGACATACCTATGAGGCATCCAGGTAGAGATGTACAGGAGAGTGGTGGATGGGTGAGTCTTGATCTGAGGGAGAAATCTGAGCTGGAGATCTATATCAAGGAGTGGACAGTGTACACAGGCCTTTAACCCCACAGGGCCTGGCTGAGTTGCCCTTGGGAGTAAGTATGGTTTGAGAAGAGTGAGGCCTTAGGGCAGAGGCCTGGAGCAACACCAGGGCCAGGCATCCAGCAGAGGAGATGAGACCAAGACTGTGACCCACAGGTCAAGGGAGGAAAGTATTTCAGGGAGAGAGGGCTCCCCAAAGATGTTCACATCCTGATCCCTGGAACCTGTGAGTGTATTACATCACATGGCAAAGGGAGATTAACATTGCAGATGGTGTTCAGGTTGCTAATCAGCTGACCTTATAAAAGGGAGGTTATCTTGGAATATCCCGGTGGTCCCAGGGTAATCCCAAGGGTCCTTAAAAATGGAAGAGGGAGGCAGGAGAGAGTCAGAAGATGTGACATTGGAAGGTCAGAGGGATGCACTGGGAGACCTCAACCCACTGCTGCTGGCTTTGAAGATGGAGTAAGGGGCCGTGGGCTAAGGAGTGTGGGCTGCCTCTAGAGGCTGGAAGAGGCTTACCCAGAGCCTCCAGAAAAGAATGCAGCCCTGCAGACACTTTGATTTTCGCTCAGTGAGACCCATGTCAGACTCCTAACCTCCAGAACCGTACAGTAATAAACATGTGTTTGTTTTAAGCCACTCAGTTTGTGATGATTTGTTACAGCAGCCGTAGGATGCTAATACACTCACATACCAAATGCTGCTGGTGAGTTGTGTGCAATAAGGATGGAGAACTGGCTGTGAACTGAGGCCTTGTAGAGGTCCTGGTGACCTTGTCAGGAGCTGTGTCATCTTGGAGAGGGGGATCACCAGGGAGGGGAAGGCTGGATATTGAAGGTGGGTATCGACTGGCAGTTGGTGTGGTGTGTGTGAGAGCAGGCGTTCACAGTAGCCAAGGAGCCCCCAGAGAGTCACCCCTAGGCTAGTGATACCCAGGATCTGGCGACCTCAGGGAGCCATAGCCAAGGGTCCCCAAGGGTCCCTGGCACTTGAGGGCTTCCTGAGTCATTTGCTACCTGGGTCCTGCCCCTCCTCCTCAAGTGGAAGCGTCTGTTGGGAAGGGGACCTCTGTCCCTCGGTGAGGTCAGGGACCTGGCACAGAGCCTGCCGTGTGGCAAAGGCTGGGTGAAAGAATGGATGGAAAGTTCCAGGGGCAGGGGTCGTATAGGCAGACGTGTGTGGGAGTTGGGTGCCCCGTGGCACCACTGTTTGCCCCAGAGACCTCACGAATGAATTCTAGTCTTTTCTGGTTAACAGACTTTAGTTTTCAGAACAGTTTTTGATTTTAGAAAAATTGTACACATGGTAAAGAAAATTCATATATATTCTCCCCAATACACAGTTTCCCTTACTATTAGTGTCTTACATTAGTAAGATACATTTATTACAGTTAATGGTCTAACCTTGATATGCTATTGTAAAAGTCCATAGTTTATTCGGATTTCCTTAGCTTTTGTACCCAATGTCCGTTTCTGTCCCAGGACCCCATCCAGGACACCACTTTACATGTAGCTGTCACTTTCCTTGTCTTGAGGACCTCAGCAGTTTAGAGGAGGACTGGGCAGGTATTTTGCAGGGTGCCCTCTGTTGGGATTCATCTTGGTGCATCTAGTAACATGATTTATCGCTGTTGGTGTTTTTTTTTTTCATTTGTTTGTTTTCAGATTTCCCTATAGTTTATAACAGTGAAAAAACACCCACATGGTCCTGAGGGCATATTCAATTTATGAGCATCAAAGGAAGACAGATTTAGATACATTAAACTGTTGTTTCTATGTTTATAATTATATGCAGCCACATAAAAAATAATGTACAGAACACCTTGTCCTACAAAACAGCTTTGGGGAATTTTCTCTGACTAGAAATTATCCCAGTTTGGGAACATTAGATTAGACATGAACATAAATTCAAGATATTATTAATTTATTTGAAAGAGTTGAACATTTAAGAAGGCTGTTTCTACCAGTGGAAACAAAGATGGAAAACTGTCAAATAATTGTGAGTTGCTTGGAATTCTTCCTGGCTTCCAGGAATTAAATTGGGAACAGACATCTGCCCACACAGTAAAAATGATCATATTAGTAAATGTTTCTTTAAATGAAACACACAATGACAAAAATGATTCTTTAGTGGATTCCCAGTCAAAGGGAAAGAAATATTAAATAAGTTGGAAACTATGCCACGGTCTTCAATTTCAGAAGTAGAGACTAGCAATTAAGAGGAAGTTTTCTGGGATGTTTCGCTGTCGGTGTTGACCTTGAACTCCCGGCTGGACCAGCGCTGGCCAGGTTGCTCCACTGTGAAATTACCCCCTCCCCCTGCACTGTACTTGTTAGAAGGAGGTCACTATGCACAGGCTGGATGTGTGCTCTTAGGAGATGTTTTTTTCCTGCCAGATGGCAGCACAGACTTATTCCATCCACATCAGTGTCTGGTCACTAAGTCTCTGTTCTCGTTATTGCTGTTGTTGCAACGACACATGGGCACACGCTCCTCTTACAAGAAATGAAACAATATAAGTGGTGCGGAAACAAGGGATCCCCCTCTCTACTGTGCACAGACTTGGTCCCCAAGTCCCAAAGTCTAAGTCTTCAGCATACTCCTTTCGTGGCTTTTAAAAATAATGTGTGGTTATGATATTGTATATTGTTAAACGTGTAATTATATATTAAATGTATAAATAATTAGTATTAAGTATATTGTTAAATATCTACATATATATAGATATACTTTCAAGTTATTAAATATGTAAGTAAATATGTAAATATATACTAGTAAACTAACTGTAATTTATATAAAAATAAAGATAATATAAATACGTAAATATAATTATTAAATATATAATAATGTCTTAAACATATTAAAATGCCATTTTTATTAAATGAAACCATATTATTCATAACTTTATGACCTAGGGATCTTACTTGATATATATTAGAGTTGCTTCTAGGTAATCACAGATCTGCTTTATTTATTTCTTTGTTTATATTTGTAATTGCGGCAAAAGACACATAACAAAATTTACCCTCTTAACAGTTCAGCGATGTTAAATACATTCACACTGTTGTGCTTCCATCTCCAGAACTCTTTTCATCTCGTGAAACTGAAACTCTGTCCCCATTAATCAACAACCCCCCCCCATTCTTTTGTCCCCCAGCCCCTGGCAACCACCATTCTACTTTCTGTCTCTATGAATTTGACATACCTCCTATAAGTAGAATTGTATGCATGGACCACTTTTACTTATCCATCCATCAGTGGACACTGGGTTGCTTCCACCTTTTGGCTATTGTGAATAATGCTGCTGTGAACAGCACTGGGCTTGGCCCATTTCAAGGGCTGTAGCCAGGGCACTACAATAACAGTAATTATTATTATCATTATTTTATAGTGGTGGG
Source organism: Balaenoptera ricei (assembly GCF_028023285.1). NCBI lineage: Eukaryota > Metazoa > Chordata > Mammalia > Artiodactyla > Balaenopteridae > Balaenoptera > Balaenoptera ricei. The sequence continues at coordinate 106,604,950 of NC_082643.1, read as the reverse complement.
GTCTGGGCCTTTCCAAGGCTCAGTATTTTACAAAGGTAGAGTGGAGGGGTTGGCTGGGCCCCATTTAGACAAGTTTTAATCACTGAACGAGGTGAAGCAAGCTGGGAGGAGGCTTTGAGGTCCACACTTTTCAGAGGAGGAATCTGAGGCTCAGAGAGGCTGAGAGACTTGGCCAAGGACATACAGCGAGTAAATGGTCCAGTTCGAATCCAGTTCTCCAGACTCCCAGGCTAGTGTTTTATGTGCCACTCTGAAAACTTGCAGGATCTTGGGAATTCAGAGACTTGAGGCTCTCCCAACATCACAGGGTTCGTGAAAAGCAGAGATGGGATTTGAACCCAGGTCTGTCCAACTATATGAAATTTCCCCTACACTCTGCTGTCTCCCTAGACAGCTCCCAGAAATGCAGTTACATCATCCTGCACTCAAAAGCTGGTGGGATGATCGACTTAGAAAAATTTACATCAGATTTCTGGATAAAAGTGCAGCTCCTCTCCACGTGAGCCATTTACAAAAATGGCTTTCAACCACCCCTAGTATGTTCTTCGTTAATGTCTTTGTGCCTTTTGACTCTTTTTAGGACTTGCCCCATGGGATTTGGCCCAGTGTGGAAAGCTCTCACTTTCTGACTGCAGGTAAGTTTTTCTTTTGGTTGATTTTTTATTGATTTGACCACGAGAGAGAACCAGACCCTAAAGCCATAGCCCTCCTACTTCTGCCTCCCTTGCCCCCTGCTCACCAGCGTGCCTTACAGAGCAAGGCAATGTGTCACCTTCTACAGCAGTGGGTTGGAGCTTGGGTGCACAGCCCAGAATTCAGGGTGAGGTGGTCTGTCTTCATTCCCCCTGAAGGCATCTGATAAAGAAAATGCAGAATGTTTGTGTTAGCCAAGTGTATGAGTTTCTTTTCGCTGCTGTAACAAGTTATTACACATTTAGTGGTGAAAACAGCACAAAGGTATTCTCGTATGGTTCTGGAGGGCAGAAGTCCAAAATCAGTCTAACTGGTCTGAGTCACGGTGTCGGCAGGTCCTCACTCCCTCTGAGGCCCTAGGAGAAGGCCTTTCCTTCTCCAGGATCTGGAGCTGTATCCCTTGCATTATGCAGGTCATGGCCCCTTCCTCCAGCCTCCAGACCAGCAGAATAGCATCTTGCCTCAGCGGGCACATGGCCTTCTCTTCTGCCTCTCAGATCTCTCTCTACCTCCCTCTTTAAGGACACCTGGGATTACATTTATGGGCCCCTGGGTAATCCAGGTTACTTCCGCATCACAAGGCCCATAATTTAATCACATCTGCAGAGTCCCTGTTGCCATATAAGATAACATATTCACAGGTTCCTGGGATTAGGACCTGGGTATCTTTGGGGACTGTCATTCAGCCTACCACACTGGGTGACAGAAATTCAACTGAAACTAACTTAAGCAAAGAGGAATTTGTTGGTCCCTATAACTGGACCTCGCAGGCCCTAGGCACTGCTGGATGGGGGAGTGGTGTTCTCAGGGCTCTGCCTTTCTCTTTCTCTCTCTTTTTTTTTTTTTTTTTTTATTGGGGTATAGTTGCTTTACAATGTTGTGTTAGTTTCTGCTGTACAATGAAGTGAATCAGCTGTATGTATGCATATATCCCCTCCCTCTTGGACCTCCCTCCCACCTGCCACCCAGCCATCCCACCCATCTAGGTCACCACAGAGCACCGAGCTGAGCTCCCTGTGCATACAGCAGGTTCCCACTAGCTATCTGTTTCACACATGGTAGTGTATATATGTCAGGGCTCTGCCTTTCTCTTTCCGTCGCGGCCCCTGCTTTCCTCTGGTGAGTGTGATTTTCAGGAACATTCTTTCCACGTGGTGGGAAAGACAACCACTGGCAGCCCCGGACTTTCAGGAGTCTGACTGCTGCCACTTGCAGAAAGGAAGAGACTTCCCAGTAGCTCGGCAAAAGTTCAGGAAAGACCAGTGGGTGCAGCCTGGGTCCCATGCCAGTTCCTGACCCTGTCACTGGGGCTTGCGGGGAGAGTGTTCTGGGTTCCGTGCTTAATTCTGGCCTCCTGGGGACCAGGATGGGCTGGGATCCAGGTTTTTCTGTATAGACTAAGAATCTTACTGACTAGTGTGTGTATGTGTGGGCGGGGCTACCGTGAAGGGAGGGGTCCTGGGCAGGCAGAATAGTTTTTTTGTCCAGAATCTGCTAGGCACAGATTATGAATACACCTCTTTGTTCTATACCAGGGATAAACATATTTCATTTCCTGGGGGAGTCAGAAGTACTTTTTATATCTTTTATTACTCTCTGCAGTCTTTACAATTTACAAAATCCAATGTTTTCATTTGAGTAAAATAGGTTGAGGTGATATCACAGTAATCACAGAGACCTTTTAGCCACTGATTAAGCAGACTTGTTGGTCAAAGGGAGCGCAGTGCACTAAGGACTGTGGTTGTAGTGAGAGCAGAGGGTGGAGGACTAAGGCCACTGGGAGGGCTTCAGGGAGGGCTTCCTGGAGGAGGTGCTGCTCAACTGAGTCCTGAGGAGTGGCAGTTAGTAGGACAAGGGGATGGAAGGAGAGGCTTCCAGGCCTGTGGCAGCCCAGAGGCGAGGGAGTGAGGGTGCATCCAAACACCTGCACAAATAGTACAGGTGACCCATGTGACAGTGGCACTAGTGGGGAGGCCGCTGGGCAATGATGCAGTGGGTGGTGATGGTCACTTCGGAGCTTGACTTCCTTCTATACTGTATGTGGACAATAGCAGTGGCTGCCTCATTCAGGTCTTCATCAGAGCCTGCGGCTGGGCCTTCTGAGGGCCTGGAGGAACAGGGGGCACCTGCAGGATGCCTGCACCAGAGATAAAGCCCAGAGTGGCCTTAGGATTTTACACCCAGCAAGTCTCCTGGGTAAGCATTTGTTCCTTAGCCCGAGGGGCTGGGCTGCGGTCCGGAGGTGGGTGTCCTGTCCCACTGTGTGATTGACTGAAACAATCCCGAAGGAGCAGCCAGCCTGGGAAAGCTCCTGCCTGTTCCCATGTGAGGGCTGTCAATTCCCCGATGCTCACCTTTGTCCCCATTCCAACATCATGAACTGAATCAACCACAGGTACTATTCTAGAAAAAAAGATGTTGATTTTATCTAGGATTCCAGTTCCACGTCCTTTTTTTTTTTAATTTTAATTTTTCCTACATATATTTAGAAATTCTATTAAAAAAGGGTTCAAAAACACTTCTAAAGACCTTGCTATCAATACTCTGTGTAAGAAAGACTGAATAACAGGATTCATTCTCAGTCAATATAAGTGTATATTTGGATAGAAGATAAATGTTGAAAAGGCGCAACTCCACAATTCAGGTCACTTCAAAATATAAATTTATACAGTGGTCAGATGAGTTTCCCAAGGACACAGCTGGTGAGTGACAGAGCCAGGATTTGAACGCAGGGCTGTCTGATGCCAGGTGTGTAAGAATCACCTATGGCTCCTCCCTCGCCTTGTGGTTCTGACTCAGTAGGTCTGGGGTGGGGCCCAGGAATGTACATTTCAGCCTACAGCCCAGGTAAGGAGCACAGACTTCGAGAAACACTGTCCTTAAGCTCTGTGTCTCCCAATGAGAATGTCTCATCTTCTTGGCAAAGAGATGGTAAGTCATTCATTCATTTACTCACTTATTCACTTACTCAGCAAAGATTTCCCAAGTGCCTTCACGTACCATGTGGTTTGCCTCTGGAGTTTAACCGCTGCCTTTCTGTATTATGTAATGCATGTGCATTGTTATTTTGCAGCAGAAGCACCATTTGGAATGAAATTCAATAAGAAAACTGAAGTCTTTAACCCACCTCCGACTTCTGCAGCCTCCAGTGGGCCGTGGATTCATTCCGTATTTGCTTTTATACCCTCGTGGCCCAAGAAGACCTTGTTTAAAAGAGAGTCTGCTGTAACACACCACTTGGTAAGTAACATGTTCAGTTCTTTAAAAGACATATCAGAAGTTGTAAAGAAGCCAGTTTTGGACCATATGTGTAGAAAATGTCACAGGCTTTTGTTCCTCCAAAAAACCTGTTCTTCCTCTTTCACTGAATATAGTTATCATTGGGAAGTAAATCCCTTTTTCTTTCCAGAGAGCTGCTTCTTCTGTACAATATACAGTATTTAGATGAACAGGATGTGTGAATCTGAGCATTGGGCCCCCCTGCTGGTTCTAAAGCAGGGCAAGGGGTCCTGTTTTAACCAGACTGATTCACTTGCTCCTGTTATAAAAATGCTGCTACCGATAATAGGGCTAGGTGTTTAACGAATATTTTCTATTTGCCAGGCATGAGGCTTAGCACTGTCTATGCATAATCTCACTGGAGCCTCATTACGAGTTTCTTAAACAGGTACTGTTTTCATTCCCATTTTACAGAGAGGAAATGAGGATTGGAGAGATTAAGAGGCTTGTTCAGGGTCCCACAGGCCGAAGTGGCAGAGCCAGAATTTGGAGCCCCGGCTCTTAACCACTGCCCCTGCTCCCGCTGTTGTTCATATTCTGTGTGATGTGTTGGCTTCACATGGCGCTGACTTTCACCTAAGCTTTCATGACTTAAGATGCCTTGAGGACCACTGCGTTCAGCCAACAGGCTGCCATGGCCACAAGCCCCTTCTTGGCCCCCAGCTACATGTTTGTATTAGTTTCCTAGACTGTGTAACAAATTTCCACCAACTTGGTGGCTTAAGACAATGACATTTATTCTCTCCCTGTTCTGGAGGTGGGAAGTCAAGGTGTCAGCAGAGCCGTGCTGTCACTGGGGGCTTGTAGGAGAAGATCCGTCCTTGTCTCTTCCAGCTTCTGATCGCTTTCCTTGGTTTGTGGCTGCCTCACTCCAATCTCTCTATTAGGATTCCCTGGAGAAACAAAACTGGTAGAAACAAAACAGGTAGGACACATGTGAGGGAGAGAGGGGGGGATTTATTTTAAGGAATTGCTCATGTGATTGTGGGGACTGGCAAGTCCACACTCTGCAGGGCAGGCTGGAGACCCAGGGAAGAGCTGATGCTCAGGTTGGAAAGGTGTCTGCCACAGAATTCCCTTTTCCTTAGGGGAAACCTCAGTCTTTTCCATTAAGGCTTCACCTGATTGGGCGAGGCCCACCCACCTCATGGAGGGTCATCGGCTTTATTCAAAGTCCATTGACCTAAACATTACTCTCATCTAAAATACCTTCACAGTGACATCTGGACATGTTTGACTAAATATCTGGGTACCATGGCTGGGTACCATGGCCCAGCCAGTTGACATGTAACATTTACTGTCACTCTGTCTCCACCTTCTTGTGGCCTCTTCTCTGTGGCTGTGTACTCTCCTTTTCTGTCACTGATAAGGACACTTGTCATTGGATTTAGGGCCTAGCTAAATCCAATCCACCTAAATCCAGAATGATCTCATCTTGAGAGCCTTGGCTTAATTACATCTTCAAAGACCCCTTTTCCAGATAGGATGACATTCCCAGGTTCTGGGCTTTAGGACGTGGAGCCACATTCAACCCACCATGTTGGTCATCATCTTTCCAATCCTCTCCAGTGACAGGTGACTCAACCCCTCTTTCGGCAGCACCTCCATCCTCCATCCCCCCTCCTGTGTGTCTTTGCCCAACAAGCTATGTTTATTCAATTGTCATTTGCAAGATGCTGTGTGGGGATCAGAAGAGTAGAAAGCCAGGTGTCTGCCCTCAAGGACGCACTGGGGGCCTGGCACGTCAGAGCATGAGAGTGGGGTCGTGGACAGAGACTCGACCAGAATCAGAGGCCTGGGCAGCTTATGCTGCTGCATGTGGTCAGCGTATTCTCAGGAACATCACTTCCCCTTTCTGTGTCTTTGTTCGCTTCTGTACAATGAGAGGGTCATGCTCTGGAGAGGGGTGTGCGGTGTGGGAGGATCATAGGATACGGAGCACACAGCCTGGGGTGGAGTCCAAGCTTCCTGCCTGTGCAGCCTTGGGCAAGTGCGTTAACCCTCATGAGGCTTAGTTTCCTCATCTGTAAAATGGGAGTAATAGAATTCATATGTGTACAGTGATGGGCCTATGCCTGGCACTTGGGAAAGAATAGCCATTGTTATGATCGTTGGTATCACCGAGAGCTGCCGTGGTCTGTGATTGACAGTATGGCTCCACCCACTGCAGATGGAGGGGGGCAGGGCAGACAGCGGGGAGGCATGGCCTGGGGTCACGGGGCATATGGCAAGGGCGGAAATGAACAGGGACCAGTTGTGATTACGAGGGGCAGCGGGGCTGGCATCTGGTGGGCGAGCTCTGGCTTTCCACTGGTCTCCTTCCAGGGGAGCCATCGTGGGGCTGGAGGAGCCCAATCCTGGCTTGATTCTCTACCTGTTGATGATGCACCCCGCTCATGGGAGGTGCCCCAACATGCTGTGGTCCACGTTCACTCAGTCCCTGCCGTGTGGCTGGTGTACCCCACACAGGACATGTGCGCAGCCCTTAAAGGATTTTTCCATAGCTCTGCTCACATGCCTCCTGCTGAAGTGTCAAGCCTGGTTTGCTGAGTCCCTGTGACAATGGTGTCACTGACACGCACCGCAGACCGGGACACAGCCCCGTGTGATCCACGTCCACGTTCTTCGTCCCTCATAGGTTTTAAGTTCCAGTCCTGTAATACTCCTTTTAAAAAAATCTTCAGGACTGATGGGAGTTACTACACCAGCAGAAGTAACCCCTCTGCCTGGCAGGTGAACTTTTAAAAGTTCACCTTGTACTTTTACTTGACAAATATAGCATGAAATATTTTTCATTTTCTAATGATTTCTATATTTTATTGTAGTATGGAGACATTTCAAGAGACATTCAAGGAACTTCTGAGAATGGAGTAATTTTTCAGAAATGTGCAGTGGTGAGTATTCATAGGTAGTTTATACTTAAAGAGAAAATAATTGAAGTTGCCCAAATCATATATTAGTAGAGTTATGTATTTAAAGAACTGGTGAATCACGTGGTTATCTACCCATGTCTGGACACAGGTGATGATGCAACCCACAGGGATCTTATATTTTATATGGCAGCACCAGGACTAAGATTTTTTGGTAACAATAAAATTATTGGCAGTGAAAATCCTCTGCGATCATTTAAAATGAGAAAGTGTATATTTTCTCTCAGATTTTAACATTGATATGATGCCCGACAGATTAAAAATTCACTTAATGTCTTTAGGTCTTTGACCCTTACTAATCTCATGAGATGGCTTTCACATGATCCTGTGTTGAGGGTCCCCAAGACCACCCTCAGTTTCAGTGCTTCCCTGGAAGGACTCACAGAACTCAGAAAAGCGGTTCTACACACAGTTACAGTTTATAACAGCAAAATGATATAGATTACAGTCAGCAAAGCAAAAGGCACATAGGACAGAGTTCTGGGGAGACCAGGCCCAAGACAGCCAGTCTTCTCCTGGTGGAGTTGAAAGAAGAGCGTTTAATTTGCCCAGCAATGATGTGTGGCATCAACCAGGGATGCTCACCCAAGCCATGGAATCCAGGATTTTTATTAAGGATCCATCACGTAAGCATGTGCACCCATGTCGCTGACCTCCGTTATTCAGGTCACCTGAACATAGCTTGGCCCAAGGCCCTCACCGTGAACCACATTGTTTGCAGAGACTACCTGGGGTGGCCCAAAGCCGTAGGATATAAAGACACTCTTATCAGGCAGGATATGCCAAGGGCTTTAGAGGTTAGTCTCCCAGGAGCTGGTCCTCTCTTTGGGATGTGTGGGGTTTGGACAATCCAAGCCTGCTGAGCTGACCACGTACTGCACAGCCCTCATTTCAGCCCAGGCCCTCAGCTGTTTTGCTCCCCTTCCTGGATAAAATTGGTACTACCAGTTTCTCCTGTGTCCTTCTAGAGATGTTTCCTGCCACATGCACTCAGTTATGAGTGTGTGTGTGTGTGTGTGGTGCACGTATATACATACGCATACCTTCCTTCTTCCCCTTTTTACGTTGGTGCCAGTATTCCATACACGGAGTTTTACAACTTGCTTTTTTCATTTACTACGTTCCAGAGCTCACTCTTCTTGGGACATACATGGCTTCCCTCTCTTTCCTCAGCTCCTGTGTCTCTTTCAGCAGAGCTGGGGTGAAGGAAGGGCAGGAGTGGTGGGAGACAGGGTTCGAGAGAGGGAGCAGGGCAAGGTCGCAGAGGCCAGGTGGGGAGCCAAGCTGCTGATGGGCCACTGGCTTTGAAGAGCTGAGCTATTCATTTAACTTTTTTTTTTTTCTGGCCTCACCACATGGCTTGGGGGATCTCAGTTCCCCGACTAGGGATTGAACCTGGGCCACAGCAGTGAAAGCCTGGAATCCTAACCACTAGGCCACCAGGGAACTCCCTAGCCCTGAGCTATTCAAACACATGGGCAGGCAGAACCCTGAAGGGGGCAACTGGTCAGGAGACAGGAGACCAGCTTGGGGCAAACCTGGAGATCAGATGGCAGTCAGAGGCCCTGGACTGTCTGGGGCTGAATCTTCAAACTAATAGAGTAAGAAAGAGCCACTGTTTGCTTCTCTTGGTGACACCAGTTGTCACAATCTCCCCAGCCTGACTGTGGTCCTGTGCGTGGATGTTTTTCCTTCTAAGTTTCTCTGTGGGCATGATTTCACTGCATTTCAGGGTCCCGGTTTCTTTGAAATTATCTCTGAGCAACAGCTTGGCAAGCGGGAGTCAAAATTCTCCTGGGGCCTTTGAAATCAAACCTGATAAATTCTAGAACCTTTGTGAGACCTAATCCCCTCCCACGGGCACAGTTGAGCTGGGGCCTCGTTTTGGGAAGTTGGGTTTGCCAGCAAGCCCAACCTCACTTTGCCTCCTGCCCTAGGTGTCCGTGCAGAGTGAGTGGCAGACAGCCCACGTGCGACTGTTTGTGAACAACACGAGGACGCCCGCGGCTGCCAACCTCTCTGACCTGCTCTTACTGGACAACATCACAGGCCTCACCGTTAGGGAGTCGGCTGGAAACCAGACCTCAAGAGGGTTCCAGGCTTTCAGGAAGAAGTTTCTGCAAGGTAATAGCCACGTGTATGAAGTCAGGGGTGGAAAATGATGAAAATACGTACAGATACTCACAGAGCATGGGATATGCAGCAGGCATCTTCTTAGACACGTGACATGTGTTCGTGCAGTCGGTCCTCACAATAGATTGTACCATCAGGGCATCAGAGGAGGAGACCACTGCTCAGTATCTGCACCCAGGAAGCTGGCTTGTCACTTAGGCTGAAAGAGGTGGGTTTTGGGGAAAGAGTTTTTGCAATATATATATATGCAACATTTATTATGAAAAATTTCAAACATACGCAGAGATTATAGTGAACCCCAATATATCCATCACCCAGATGACCAAAATGACCATCACTCAGTAAAATGAAGAGCTTGTTTTGGGGAGTGCTGGGCAGACATGGGCGTGGTCTGACATCAGCCCTGGAAGCATGCTCTTGACATGTTCAAGCGTGTTCAGGCGTGTTCACGGGAGTAACTCAACTACTGATTGGCTCCCTTTCAAAGTATGACACCATCACTGATTGGCTTTCAGAGATGTGTTTCCTGAGGCGAGTTGTCATTGGTTAATTAAGGAGATTTAAAACCAATTCTGGATGCAGTTGTTCCTATGACTTCAGAACTGTCAGTTTTCCTAGGAAGGTGAGATTTCTTTTATTCTGAGTAGGTGCCCTGTCTTCAGATAAAGAGACTAAGGTGGTGAGGAACTTGCCCAAGACCATAGGACTGGCACTCAAGACTGAGATTCAAACTCAGGAAGTCTGGATCCCCCATCCACCCCATACCCAGGATGCTCTAGTGCCTCTCACATGCCTGGGACTCTTACTGACCTCTCCACTTCCATACACATGGCCCACGTTGCTCATCAATCCCAGCATTCTTTCTCTCTGAGTCTAGATGAAGCCTCAGAATCCTTCTTAACACCATATTATTGACAGAAGCTACCAGTGGAGTTGGCCCACAAGTAGTGACCTCTTTGCTGGCTCTGGTTTAAGCAGTGTCATAAAAACTGTATGATACGTCCCAGCTAAGTGATCTTCAGTGCCTTTCTTCAATGATGTAAAAATAAATCCCCCCAATTCTTAAACTGGTGCTCAGAGAAAAGAACGTGGGGCTGTGAGCAGAGCACAGACTCGGTCTCAGACAGACCTAGCTTGACTCCTAACTTAGCCGTTTTAGAGCTGTGTGGCCCCTGTAAATCACCGTCTCTGAACTCCAGATGTGGCATGTGTATAACAGCCTTGTAGAGCTGTTGCAGAGTCTAGACGAGGTGATGTGGCCTGGCGCTCTGCCTGCTCCAGTGTGGCTTGCCTCTCTGGTCTTGTTGCTCCTATGGTATTTTGTAGTCCATGCTCCTGCGGAGCAAACTTGTCACTTTTCTCCCATGACTCGACATCAGATCCTGCTCTTGTGTCTGTCTGGAGGGTCCTTCTCTCCTTCCCTGCATCTCATTCACCTGCCCCTCCTGCATTTCATCTGCTTGGAGCCTGGACCACCCAGGAACTTCATGCATGAACTCACTGACTTCCGCCCCAACACATGAGCTCTGCACACCCTTGAACCTCAGCCTCTGCTCCTGTGAACTGGGGGTGCTGGTGACACACTTCAGGGAGTCCTTCTAAGGAGAAGCTAGTTCATTCACGAAAAGCAACACAGCCTGGCCCGTGGGAAGTGCTCCCAAGTCCATGGCTATTTTGTTGTGATTATTTTTATTTTTTATTTTTGTGTTTGGTAAAAAACACATAAGATCTACCCTCTTAACAAGCTTTTAAGTATACAGTACAGTACTATTAACTGTTGTACAGCAGATCTGTAGAACTTTTTCATCCTGCATGACTGAAACTCTATCCCCATTGACTAGCAACTCCATTGCCCCCGCCTCCCAGCCATGGGCAAATATGTTTATTCTTGTGACTGTATTATTATTGTATGTATGCCCTCGCCTTACCTCTGCCTACTAGATTCTACATGCCCTGAGAGTAATATCCAAATTGTGTTTGTCTGTAACTTACCGCAATCTCAAGGGATATGACATTGGTTCTCAACTTAGTGGCATGAAACTTTTTTCCCGAAGAATAAGTATAGAACTACAGAATCAAATGACCCATCTGACCCCAGCTCATCGATGCTCTGACAATATCAATATCATTTTCATCATCATCATCATTTGCTGCTTTAAAAGAGCCACAGGTCCAAGAGGGATGGGTGGCTTCCTACTTATTAACTGGGTGACCCTAAACGAGTCACTTCATCTCTGTCAGTCTCAGTTTTCTCTTCTGTCCGCAAAAGGAAATATCGTACTTTCCATCTGTCTCAGGACACCATTTGGGGATCAACTAGTTGACGTCCTGCAGACATTTTGAGGGTGATAAAATCACTGCCAGGTCTGATTATAATGACCTTCGCCGGTATTATCATTTTAATTAGCAATTTAATCTTTATCACCTTATCTTTATGATCTAACTTTTATCATTACACACAAATAAAGTTAAAATGTTGAGGATTTTTAAAACAAAAATCCTAGGGATTCCACAGGCTCGATGCTAATTTCTCCTCTTTTCTTTACATCTTTTTGAGGTCTCAATACATTGAGAGATGAGGCACATTATAGCGTATTAGGGATAAAATATCACCCCTGATACAGGTACAGGCAGAGTCAGAGGACAAGTGTAGGTGAGATCAGGTGGGCTGGGTGACTGACCAGCAGAGTTGGACAGGCTTTGTCACCCACTGGGCATGTTGGGATGGCTCCCCCATCCTGACAAAAAAGCAAGCAGGAGTCTTGCTTTCTGCCAGTAGCCCACTCCCACGAGTAAGATAGGCTGACTGGCAATGCATACCCAAACTTTCCATCGGATGGCGTGCATTGCCCAGTGAGAAAGGGGCAGGGAGAGGCCAGCCCTGTTTCAGGTGGGGCACCCATGCTCAGGGACAGAAACCTCAAGGGTGGTGAGTGTGTGCTTCCCTTGCCGATCTCCATCGTTTTGTTCTCCAAACCCACTGGGCTCCTGGTTAATCTGAGGATTGCCAGGGGGGTGACTAGTGCCCTGGGGAAGGAGAACAGCTGTTGGTCAGGACTCAGGACAGCCCTGCTCCCCCAAACCCCCATTCGTTGCCCCTGTGTGTGTCCTTCTGGAACTGCTGGTTGGTGGAAGAAATTTTTTTTCCTGCCCCATGAAGGTTTTGGAAATGACTCGAGTGTTACATTATTGAAATAAACTCAAAGGATACTCCAGACCCAAGGCTGGAAATTCTCCCTAATTCTAATACCCATTCAGATCACATCCTGCTATGCTATTAAACAAAGTATGTCAGGGGTTTTGCAATATGATTCAAGGACAACCCTGAGTTCATTCGCATCAAGATCCTCCAACAATGACCTGCCAGCACCTCCCTTTTGCAAATTCTCCCGGAGAAATTAAAAGTTCAGGAATGAATCCCTGACAGATAGAAATCCAAATATATTCAAGTCCAAAAGGAATTAAAATCTGAGATCAAAATTTTTGCCCTTGTAAGTTTTGAAGTCCAAAGTCAAAATTCTTAAATTAAGGTTCCCCAGACCATCTTCCCATTGTTTTATTCTGTCCAGACTCCCCCGATGGTTGTTGCTGCTGGGAGGAGTTGGGGTTCCTTCAGCAGAAGAAAGGGTGCAGCTCCTTGACCCAGAAGCTGAAATTCATTGAACCCCAATTTTTTCATATGCTTCACTTTTAAAAATTTCCATAGAGGTAAGGGGACACAAGAGAGTATCATATAAACAAAATGTGGTCTATCCATACAGTGGGATATTGCTCAGCAATAGAAAGGAATGAAGTACTGGTACACACTGCGACATGTATGAACCTCAAAAAAAAGAGGTTTGCTCGGGGAAAGGAACCTGACACAAAGAACACAGCTTGTATGATTTCATTTCCATGAGATGTCCAAAAAGGCCAATTAGTCCCCAGAAAGTAGATCAGTGGTTGCCTAGGGCTGGGGGTGGCTATGGAGAGCAACTGCCATTGGGCACCAGGCTACTTTTTAGGGTGATAGGGATGTTCTGAAATCAGACTGTGGTGATGGCTGTACAACTCTGTAAGTATACAAAATTCTCTGAATCTCACGCTTAGAACAGGTGAATTGGGTGATGCATAAATTTTATCTCAAAGCTGTTTTTTTAAAAAAAAGGAGTATCACAGTCTCATTTCCACATCCACCCTAATTCAGACAACCAGCCGCCAGTCTCAGCCTCTGGACAGACACGGCCATGTCCCCAAAGCAGCACTCAGCGTCCTCCCCAGGCCATGGCTGAGGCTTAGAGCATCCGTCAGAAAGAGCAAGGACAGAGATGTTGCTTTAGTTCACACGTGCCTTCGGTTTCTGCCAGGTGTCTGGAGCCCACCTGAGAACGTCAGCTCAGTGGGAGAACTCCGCCTTTTGTAGTTAAAGTGGGCACAGTCCATTTCCAACATCAGACGGAAGGGTCCCCAGGGCACGCCGGCTCTACCTCCAGAAGGTGGGGCTGAGACATCCCTGCCTCCTGCAAAACTGGAAACCTGCAGTGGTGGCCACCCTGTCACCTGCTTTCGTTTGGGGTCCCTCTTTTTCCACCCATGCCTCCGGAGTCTGCTTGTTCACCTGGGGGTGTGACTGAGTGTGGCCCCTCCCGATAGCAGAGCCGTCTTCTTCTAACCAGTCCTGGCTTCTGACTAAGGGGAGCTTTGAGTCAGAAACCCCATCTCCTAGGAAGCGTCTCTGTTTGTGTAATTAAGCCATCGAAGGCCAGCCAGAGACCATGAGGTTGGAGGAGACCCTACGTGAGCCTGAGGGACCTTCTCCACTGCCCCCTCCTGGGCCCGGTCTGGCACTGCTTCCCTGTGCTGCGTGCTGGGCTTTCAGAACCAGCTGGAGGTGTCAAAGCGGCAGCTAGTGTCGCCCAAAAGTCCTATAAAAACTCTGTCCCATCATTGTGTGGATGGGATCATTGGGAACAAATAGGTCCCCACCTGGATTCAGAACAAAACAAAAAGGTTTTGTTTTGTTTTGTTATGACACCCTGAATTAGGAGGACTGGCCCGCCCAGCCCCAGGATGGGATGGAGCCCAGGTAAAGCTCCTTGTAAGGGCGCTGACAGCGCTTCCAAGTGAAAAAAGTGGGGTTCCAAGAGCACACCTGCCCCGTTTCTTCTCCCTGATAACAAGTATGTGAGATCGAAGGGGCTCTTGCTGCCGCTGTCAGCTGTGATGCCAGCCGCCTGTGGATGCTTGGCTGTGTCTGGGGTGTGGCAGGGGCCCCGTTCTTGACCCACATGTGCCTTCTCTCTGAGCAGTTGGAGACTCCTTCTCCGTCAGCTACACAGCCTCGCTTGAAGCCAGAGACGTTGGGAGTGGAGAGGTCCTGATGCTTCCTGCCCAGCTCTCCTTCCAGAGTTCATCACCGGTATTGTCTTTATTACTTTGATTTCTTTCTTGTCACTGTTGTTTTAGAAACCCTGGGCACAACATCTGTTAGTTCATTCTTTTCTTCGTTCCATCCTTCATTTGTTCAGTGACACCCAATTCTGGATAAATGCGCAGGCCCTGGAATCTCACACACTTTACCATGAATCAGGCTCCCTCGAAGCTCCTTGTGACCTTAATTATTTTAACCTCTGTGGACCTGATTATCAAGATATGTAAACGATAGATGTTAATTTCTCATCGCTGTGTCTTGGGCGTAGTAAACACTCAACCAAATATCTCCCATTTGTATTGGTTTGCTAGAGCTGCTGTGAAAAAGTACCACAGACCAGATGGCTCAAAAACAACAGAAATTTGTTTGTCCACAGTCCTGGAGGCTGGAAGTCCAGATCAAGGTGTGGGCAGGGTTTGTTCCTTTTGAGGCCTCTGCCCTTGGCTTGTAGATGGCTGTCTTCTCCCTGTGTCCTCACATGGTCATGCCTCTCTGCATGTCTGTGTCCTAGTGTCCTCTTCTTTTAAGGACACTTTTCAGGTGAGATTAGAGTTCACCTTGATGGTCTCATTTTACCTTAATCACGTCTGTAAAGGTTGTCTCCAAATACAGACACATTCTGACATACTGGGGATTAGGGCTTCAACATATGGATTTTGGGGGGGACGTGATTCAACCTGTAACCCCATTACTATTAGCACCTTCATTTTCCATTCACTTTTTTGTTAATCCACGTAGGCAGTGAATGTGGTTGGTTGCATGACCCGTGCTACATGCTGTGCACTCCTGGGAATACAGAGGAGGAGATCTGTGCTCCGCTCGAGGCCGGAGGTATTGGGAGTGGAGAGGTTCTGTTGCCTCCTGCCCAGCTCTCCTTCCAGAGTTCATCACCGGTATTGTCTTTGTTGTCAAGACAACATTGTCAAGATCTCCAGCCTCTAGATCAAGGAGCTCGTGCTCTAGTTACTCTGGTCATTTTATTCTGATTTCAGTCCCTGGAGAAAGTACCTTTTATAATAGACTTAGAAAATGAGGCTCCAAGGGTGACTGCCCCAGGTCACGTGGCAGAATCAATATCAGACCCCACAGCTGCCGGATCCTTCCATCCAAGGCTGAGGGGCCTGTGTGCAATGTTTCTGCTGCAATAAGAGAAATAGTCCTGGATAAAATTAAATAAAATGAAAGATTCCCAAAAGGTAAAGACCAGATATGAGAAAACTGTATAAAACTGTCAGAAAAGACAAATGTCTCAGAATACAATTAAATGCAAAGTCAAGAAGAGAGGACAAAGAAGGATACAAAAATGGAGATAAAAATGGCCCAGAAGAAATACCATCCGAATTTCAAAGGACAGGAAACCAAATATGTTAAAGTCAAAATTTAAGATAAGGCAACAGTCAGAAACCAACAGTGAGAAACTCAGAAACCCAGTGAAATTGGAAGCCTCCACCTCCTCGTGTAGGGAGGGGACGTTAGGCCAGGGCGGCTTCACCTCCCAGCAGAGCCTGGGCAGGCTGATGGGGCAGCAGGAGGCATGAGGTCCAGGGCCTCTCACTCCAGGGCGACCTCCTTGGCTGTCACCCCCGACGGGTCCTGTCCGTTGCTTTGCTTGGTGCCTGTCTGTGTCATATCAACCCCATCCCCCCAGTAAACCCCCATCCGCCACTAGAATGTCACTCCATGAGACCAGGGACCCCAATGGCCCTATTCCCAGGTGTGTTCTCAGTGCCAAAAATAGAGCCCCACCCACACTAGTTGCTCAGTAAATATTTGTTGAGTGAATGAATGAATAGATCAGTGAACTAATGGTTCTTGGGCAGGTGTGTTTTTTTTCTTTTTTAACTTCTCTGAGCCTCTAGTTTCTCATCAGTAAAAGGGAGATTGTTCTATAGTCTCCAGTCTCTTGTGGTGATAAAAGAGATGATTTTATATTTGCACGTGGCCTGCAGTTTCTTTCCGTCCCCTTCCAAGCCTTCAGGTGCTCTCTGGGCAGTTCTGTAAACAGAGCAGAGAGTCCCCCTGCCCACCTGGAGATTCCAGAGCTCCAGGCTTCACATGTGTTGTAGGTTCCCGCCTGTGTTAGACCGTCAACATCACCTTTCCTGGCCCTGCCTTAGAAAAGGCTCGTGGAAGGCCGGCGTTTGCTGAGTGGATAAGTGCTGATGATAGTGAGCGGCTCCTATGCCTCGTTCTCCAGTCGGTTCACCCATTTGGACTTCACAGTTTCTTTGGGTGACTCCTAGGCCTTCCTGCGTGATGGCAAGAAGGTCCAGTGTATTTGGGGCTGAACATGATCAAAGTTTGAGTGAGACTCACGACAACTCCCCAAGAGAACACTGGTCTACTCTGCTTGTCAGCCATAAAGAGGCTCACACTACAAATGGGAGAATAAAGGAGTTATTTAAAAATGCAGGTGCCCAACTTGAAATCCTTCAAGTTAGCATGGAGCTGGTGTCTGGTATTTCAGAGGTGGGAACGCTGTCCTCGCTGTGTTTTCAGAACAGTTCAGTGTCTCTGAGTTTCAGTTTTCCCACCTGAGAAATGAGAGGGGTAGGAAGACGCCCCACAATCTCTTCTAGTTCTGACATTTTCACATGGTATGAGAGCAGTGGAGAGGGTAATAAAAATAGTTACCACTTACTAATCCTCACAGCATGAAGTAGGTACTGTCAGAGATGCATTGTGTTTAGATCTGGAAACTACTTTCTCAAACACACACAGATGTGCACACATGCATGCACATGGATACACACACATGCACACACATGCACGTGGATATGCACACATACACACATGCACCTGGATGCACACATGCACGTGGATATGCACACATACACACATGCACATGGATACACACATGCACATATGTGCACGTGGATATGCACACATACACATGCACATGGATACACACGCACACACATGCACATGGATATGCACACGTGCACACACATGCACATGGATACACATGCATGTGGATATGCACACATACACACATGCACCTCAAATTCATACAAGGGTAGATAAGACAGGACCTAGATGAAGGGAGGTCAAAGAGGGGAAAATCTAGAACATTCATCTCTAATTCCTTACCATTTATTCTATAAACATCCTGCCCACCTTATAAAACCATCACTGGATCTCACGTGGTCCATGTTTTCTGACTTCAGGCTGTGATCTAAAACATGTTTCTCAAGTCTTGAAGTTTATGTAGGCGCGGGGCTGAGGATTCATGTTTTGCAAAGAGATGAAGTACACTTTCAGCCCCTCTCTGCTGAGACTTTGAGTGTCAGGAAATACAGGGAGGAGGGACCCAGAGGGAGTGAAGAGAGAGGAAACTGACCTTTGAACCCACTAGTGCAGGAGACCCTGAAACTCACAGGGCACCATGAATATTCCGAAGCACAGACAATTCAGGAACAGAAAGGGCCAAGTGATTGCTTCATAGGTGTCTCTTCTTTAGAGACTTGTTTGTTTATTTGTTTGTTTCTTAAAATTTCCATTTCCCTCCTGAAAAAGAAAGCTTGTGGCATTTCGACTTCCCTTGGAAGCCTCCATCAGCTTGTCCTGCTGGCCCGTGATGCATTTGGGATGCCCCAGTGCGCCCAGTGTGGCTGCTGTAACAACTGTAGGGCATGGATCAGGAAGTTTCCTACCTCAGGTGGACCATTGCTCAGGTCAGAGGAAAATGCCTCCAAGTGGCCGTGACAGGATTACGCAGGGGTTGCCTAGCTCACTGGACTTCGGGCTCCAAGTCTCCAGGCCAGGTTATCTACATTGATACAACCACCCATCACCACCCGCTACACCCAATAGCAGTAATACTTTCACAGCACTCCTCCCTATGTGCCAGGCACTCTTCTCATTAATCCTTACAGCAACCCTCCGAGTTGAATATAATTCCCATTGTACAGATGAGGAAACTGAGGCACAGAGAGGTCAATAACTTGTCCAAAACCAGAGTGCTGGAGAGTGATAGAGCCAGGCATGAACCGGGGTAGTCTGGTTCTCTCCAGACTACCCTGCACTGCCTTTCAGTTGCAAGATATTCTGACTGTACCCCCAGGAAGAAGTATGAGCTCATGTTGAGTCTCCTCAGATACCACATGGTTGGACAGATAGCAGTCATAACGCTCACCCTTCATTTTTCCATTTCCTATGTTTTCTAAGCAGAGGAGTATTAGAAGGTATTGGGAGGAGACACATCGGGAGTTGGGGTTTAGGGGTGTTGGGAGCATTGGAAAGAGGGCTGACAATCGGAGCAATGACATCGGAGCCTGTGATTCTCTCCCCCTTCCTGAAGGGGACAGACTAGACCCCGGAGGGTGAAAGTGGCTGCTCCAGGTCACAGGGCGGGTAAGCTTCAGGGTCATCCCTCATCCCAGCCCGACCTGACCGTAACCCCAAGTGTTTCACCACCAGGGCACACTGCCTGGGTTTCCCTGGCAATTAGGGAAACTGGTGTTTGGATTTCACACACACCTCTAGGAGAGAAGGAGGCATCACAGTTTCATAGACCTTTCCCCCAAAGGGACTTTAAGACCCCTACAAGCCTCCACCCCCGAAGTCAAGGGCCCGGTGTTGCTCCAGGCACGGTGGGTCGGTGGGTCGGAAACACGAAATGTTACCCCGTGTCTCAGATGCCAAAACCTATTTACTGAAGTGCTTTTTTTTTTTTTTTCTAGAACAGAGCCCAGCTAAAAGCCCTTTTCACCATAACAACAGAAGAAAAGATAACGGTAGGAGAAAATCTTTGACCTGGACACCCGCTCTATGCCCCCAGTGTGTCTTTTTATGCCTTTGGTGTGTGGTCTCTTGCTGTCCTCAGAGCCAAAGGTAGGGGCCTGCCGCTGGCCTTAGCCTCCCAGACACGAGCCAAGGCTGGGGGCTCTGTGCAGTCTGGGGTCCCCCAGTGTGGCCTGAGGCTGTCCGGCTAGTTTCCTGGATGACCCTTTCATCTGGGCAAGACGGGTCGGTCACTGCCTGGGCAGGCTGGGGCTCCACCCACCCATCAGCCGGCTGGTACCCGCCCTGCAGTGTTCACCCCACGGCTAGTGGGTGGTCATGTTTTGTCTTCCCAGAGCTGCCCAGGGCCCTGCAGGCCTGCTTCTGCTGTTCACCATTAACATTCCTCCATTTTTGTTCATCATTCAGTCACCCACAGCTCATGCATTCACTCATTCACATGTTCATCAAGTATTTATTCACCATATAACCACGCTCCACATTTCTTAAGCACCTACTAGGCACCAGGCATCCTAAGCAGTCTTCATTTGCTGAATTGTGACATCTTCACCATAAGGTGAGGGGATAGATTGTATTTTAAATCACCTCCATTTCATAGATGGAGAAACTGAGGCACACTTAGTTCAAGTCATTTGCCCAAGGTCACATGGCTAGTGTGTCAGGGTTCCTAAGACCACTCCTAGGTGCAGTGATTCCCTAGGAGGGCTCACAGGACCGCACACATAGTCGTACTCAGGCTGATTTCTGACAGAGAAAGGACGCAAAGCAGAATCAGCAAAGGGAACAGGGACTCAAGGCGAGGTCTGGAGGACGCCAGGTGCAGGCTTCCAGGGTCCTCTCCCGGTGGAGACACGTAGGACACGCTTAATTCCTCTGCCATCAAGTTGTGACAGCACATATGAAGTGCTGTCCACCAGGGAAGCTCATTAGAGACCCAGTGCCAGGGTTTGTACTGGGAGCTGGGCACGGGGCACCCTCTGCCTGGTACCTCCCAGGAGGACAGCATGTGTTCAGTGTACACCACATCCTTTGCCCAACAGTTTAGGCCCTGTGAGCCCCTCTTATCAGGAGATGGTGGGAACCCTCTGAAACCTGAGTTCCCAGACACCAGCCAAGGCCCAGCACCTTGAGCAGGCCTCCCAGAGGATGGAAGTCTCAGGCCAGCTGTGTGAATGCCATTCTGCACAGGTAGTGTTAGAACAAGATATGAACCCAGGCCCTTTGGCTCCAGAGCCCTGCTGCTGGGCAGTGGGCCACACTGCCTCCTAGTGAGCCGAATGCCTGCACAGATGAGGCCGGCACAAAACCCGAGTCAGGCACACAGGTGCAGACAGTTCTCCTGGCTGGTCTGTGAGCTCCTGCCAGGCAGCACCGTGTCTGATTCCTTCTTGCATCCCGCACGGTGCCTTACATTGTGGGTGGCACTCAACAGGTAAATATCCCATGATTGAGCTGATTGTCATCAATGCTACGTGATTGCAGTAAAGGTCAGAGAACATTCATTTAATCAGTATTTATGAGCCCTTCCTCCGTGGCCCAGACCTTCTCACGTGGATGGAGACGAGCCGTACCCAGGTCTTCAGGGCTGTCTCCAGCTCATTGCCTTCAGGAGAAGCAGGAATAGGTGGCCCCCCTGGGCTGCAGACCCATGGGTGCAAGGCTTGGCAGTGGAGCAGTGGGTTGGATTTCAGCCCCACTGGCCCCTGGGCCAGGTGACCTCTGCCTGTGGACCATGTTCAAGGAGGTCATTATCGAGTGGGGAGATGAGACATATGCAGGTGATGGCCCTAGAGTGTTGTGGGAACAACGGGCTCTTGCACCAGAGGCCTGGACTTGCATCCCTGTTTTTCCACTGATTGTATGTGACCTTGGGCACATTACTTACCTCCCTGGACCTCAGTATCCTGGCTGTAAAATGAGAATAATAATAGTACCCGCTTCGTAGGGTGGTCATCAAAGTAAACGGATTGATGCAGGCAAAGCACTTGGCACAGTGCCTTGCATTCTGTAAGTGCTCAATAAACATCATCCATATTATTACACATGGAAATAACGCTGCTGTGCAAGTGGTCTGTGTTAATTGTGAAAAGAATGTTAGGTATCAGGGTCTCAAGCTTAAATTCCCACGAGGGCCATGCCGGTACTGTAAGTGTGTGAGTCAGGCCCACGCAAGATTCTAGGGCGCAGTGGAGTCTGAGGCAGCCTGGAGATTCCAATCGCCCATCACCCACCGTCCCTCCCCCACACTGAGACATTAAACAAGGGTAAAAAGCCAAACAAACCATGTACATCAGCTGTGACAACTTGTGAGGTTGTGACCCAACATACAGATCATAGGTGCTGGGGGTACTGACAAGGGAGAAAGGGTGGGCTGGGCGGGCTGGGTGGATGGCAGGCCTCTTGGAGGAGGTAAGAATTCACTTGGATCTTAAAGGAAGGAGTTAATTAAGGGTGGAGGAGAGGTTTCTAAAATATGTATCTGAAGATCTGACGTCAAGGTTAAGCCTGTTTGACTGTAGGTTGGACGTGAACCAAGGTTTACTGGGCTCGAGCACAGTGCCTGGCACCTTTTAGGTATACGTAAGGAGGAGGCTCGGCCCTTGCCAGCTGCAGCGTGTGTTCTAGCACGGTTGACTTGGGCACCTGCAAAGATAACGTCGTTATACTAGGAAAGTGTGACCGTGATGAATAGGAGGAGCTCAGCAGTGAGGTATAAGCTCCTCTGACATTTTTCTCAAGCAGTTAAAAGATACAAAGCAAAGACATTGAGTAACCCATTGTGTAAACTGGGAACTGCAACACTTGGAAGAGAGGCCATCACCTCCTTAATTTCTTATTAATTTCCTGAGGGTGAAACTGATATATGTCAACTAAGACCCCAAGAAGTCTTCTTACCCTTTCTGCCTCCTGGATGAATAGAGAGGAAAAGAATCACTCCACCCTGTGCCGGACATTGAGTGCAGGTGTTCTTTTTAAAAAAATTTTATTGAAGTATAGTTGATTTACAACGTTGTGTTAATTTCTGCTGTACAGCAGAGTGACTCAGTTATATATATACTTTTTCGTATTCTTTTCCATTGTAGTTTATCACAGGATATTGAGTATAGTTTCCAGTGCTATACAGTAGGACCTTGTTTATCCTATGGATTGTAGTTGAGTGGAGGTGTTCTGATTGAGCTGGACTTCACTCCAGCTTCTCATAGTGAAGCTGGGCACCCTGCCAGGCACCAGAAGAACAGGTCACCATATTTCACTGCAAGGATCTGAATCTAATCAAGAGAGGGACACTTAAACCAATTGTTATGTCACCCAAATTCATTTGGAGTATAATTCGAATAATAACAATAATAGTGGAATTTGGGGGAGGAATGTGATCAAATCAAAGTTTCACCTGGAAATATAAATTTACAAAGCTAGATGAGAAAATTTCGAAATGAAGAGTAACAAAGGAGGATTTGCCCTAGAAGATATAAAAAATTAGAAAGCTATATTAATGCTGTATTCAGGTCCTGCAAAAAAAGTCAGACCAGTGGAACAAAATAGAATACCTACACATATGTATACATGATAAAATGATATTTCAAATCAACGGGAAGAGAATGTCTCATTCATAAATTTGGGGGGCAACCGACTGGATCTTTTGGAAGAAAAATGAAGGTGAATTCAACAGATTTAAATCTAAATGGATAAAACAGTTTGTAAAAAGTAAATATTAGTTAATATGCTATGAAAAAAACCATGGGGGAAAACCATGGGTCTGAGTACACAAAATAGTTGAAAACTTTACATTTGAAAACAGTATTAAGAAAGGTAAGGGGTAAACTTGGGAAAATATTTGTAGCATACATTAAAAAGGATTAATGTCTTTATAATACATTATAAAGAGCTCCTATTCATTAATAAGATAAAGAATGCCGCAGTAGATAGCTATGTACGATATGAGAATTTCTCAAATACAAAGATTTACAATGTGTGCCCTTGATCACAGTGGAGGGAACGTGTAACTCCATTGGCAAAATCATGTGGCTTTGGGTGTAACTCAGAGGGCTGGAAGCATGCAGTCGCATATCATCACGTCTGCCTTCTCTGGGTCACTTCTTCTTTGGATGACTTACCAGCCTTCTGCCTGTTCAGTCCTGCTCCCCTCCAGCCCATCATCCTGAAACAACAGCCTGCTCACCTTCTATTCTGGAGGGGCTCCCCATTGCCTGCTGGATAAAGCCCAATTCCCTTAAGTTAGGATTCAGACTCCACCAGGAAAGATGACCTCTGCTATCTCCCTGTGCCGTGGGGTTCCTGTGTTTTCCACATCGCTCTGGTTTTACACATGCTGATCTTTTCCTTCCCGTCCTCTGGCAGCTCGTAAACATCCTGCAGGACCCTGACCAACTTTCTCCACCTCTGTGATTCCTTCACATCCCCCAAGCATGCTGGTGGCACCCCTTGGTGGGATCCAGTGGCATTGGGACATCTGATAAACCTTGTCACTCTGTGACATTGAGATTATTCCCCTGGTTGGCACTTAATACATTTTTGTTGACATCAGAATAGAATTTTTGCCCAGGGGGAGACTTTAAAGATTATCTAGTTTTACTTCCTCATTTAAGAGTTAAAAAAAAACTCAGGTCCTGAGAGGCTCTGGGAACTGACCAAGGTCCTGAAGCTTGATACAACATTGAGGAATGGAATCATGCTGTGCAGTTTGTTCTGTAGTCCAAGCCTTATTCACTGGATTGTAACTTACAGACCTCTATTAGTGAGTGTGATTGTCTCTGTTTGTGGTTACCTTCAAGCTCTTGCTCTTGCCAGAGTTATCAGAGTCTCTGCCCTCAGAGCTGCCCGTCAAGGGCTGTGGGACAAGGGTCAGCAAGTCACTGACTCCTCTGCTTCTTCAAGCAGTTGAAGGATTTCAACTAAATTACTCCTAAAATGTCTTTCAGATAAATCATTCTGTATGCTCTCCCCTTCAAACTTTTCCTGGTTTGGGGAGGGGGTGGGATTTAATATACGTCTATTGTGGACACTTTAAACAAACAACCCCTCCACACACACACACACACACACACACACACACACACACACACAGACACAAGGAGAAAGTTAGAAGAATAAGATAACATTTCTTCATATCCCCACCACCAGAGATAACCATTGCTAGCATGGTAGTTTCTTGCCTTCTGCAAGTCTATAAATATGTTTACTACATAATTGAAGTCAAATTGTATAAACAATTTTTCCTCTTGCTCTTGTAACTTGTTATTGGATTTTAAGCATTTAAAGCATTTCTTTTGAAAGTCTTTTTTTGTCTGGCATTGCTCTTCATAAATGCAGTGGTGGAACTCATCAAAGGAATCTGCTACCAGCTAATATGTGATTAAAGTGGTGGTAATAACGGATCCTTTTCCAGAGACAAGAAGGAAAGTTAGTGCGGGCTCTGGGGATAAGACAGCTGGGGTCACTGAGCCACCTCTTTTCCTTTATTCTTAGATAATGAAGTTTAAGGTAGATAGGCTCTTTGAAATTCTGTACTTACAATGATTATCAGTGGAATTTGTCTGCAAGATTTTTGCCCTCATTTTACAGATGGGGAAACTGCAGCTTAGGGAGGGAAAGGCTCAGGGTCCCACAGTGTGGTAGGGGAGGAGCTGAGAGTTGAACCCCCAACGAGGGCCCAAGTCCATGGTCTTTACGAGTATGTTCTGCTTCCCATAGCGTTGTTTCTGGTCCTCATCATTTCTCCATTGGCTGAGTCACCCAGGTTCACCCTCCTCCAGGCTGAAGTCACACAGCATATGGATTTCTCTTTCTAAAATACTGATATGACCATGTTACTTCCTGGCTTAAAACCCTGCAGGGAGCCCCCTAAGCCCGTAGGATGATGTCGCAAGTCCCTAACCTTCTCTTGAAGGCCCTCTGGGACCTGGGCTGTGTCTCTTGCATCTGCAACCTGCTCATGTTGTTCCCTCTGCCTGGATCACCCTCCTCCTGGCCTGGCTCATTGTCCTCTCCCCACGGGTCACCTCTTGGAAGGTCTTCTTTGTCCTTTGAGCTGGGTTTGGGGCTGCCCCTCTTCCCCCCTTGCCCTAGTCACACATGTCGCCCCAGCCTGTGTGCCTGGCCATTCCTCTATAGGATGCTGAGCTCCTCGGAGCAGGGCCTGGGTCTCTTTCCTCCTTGTCTTTCCTTGTCAAGAAAGGTTACCACCACATCTAAACATTGAGTCAAACCTGGCAGTAATTTTGAGCTTGAATTTTGCACCCATGAAGTGTGAATTCTGTATTTAAAACATTGTTCTAAAGATTGAAAAGGAATTACTTGGCCTCTGATGAAAGTTCAATAAAGATGTTGATAGTTAAGCGTAGTTTTGAAGGGAAGGCTTTTGGCCAGAGACTCAGGAATTCTAAAATTCTGCCCTGCTAGTCACTTACCCCAGAAGAGTGAGCTGTCTACACAGAGGGGGAATCAGAATGTTCACAGCGGCACAAGCCCCTGATGACTCAGTGCAGGGCTCCTGGTAAAAGGCCAGGCTGGAGCCTGAGCCCTGGAGAGGCAGCTGCGGTCTGAAGACTACTAGCCTAGACCGTGGGGTGTGAATCCTGGGTCTGTTACTTGTTAGCTCTGTGACCTTGGGCCATTTATTTAACTTATTTATACTTTGGCATTGTAATCTGTAAAATATGGATTAAAATAGTGCCCATTTTATACTATTGCCATGGGGAGTGAATGGATAAAGCATGTAAAGCACTTGGAACTATCCTTGGCACTCAGTATCTGCTCAATACATATTAGCTATAATGATGGTGATGATGGTGATAATGAGGGTATTGATGGTGATGATGGCGATGTTATGGTAAGGATGATGGTGATGATGATGGTGATGGTGGTGATGGTGATGTTGATGGTGATGATGATAATGATGATGATGGCGGTAATATGAGTGATTATGGGGATTTTCCTTCCCATAAAGCTAAATCTTGAGATTCCGTCTTCTTTGGCCATTTGTATGGAGGAGGGAAGTTGAAGAGTAAAGGTGTTGTGGACAGGTCAGGGGATCAGGACCTAGCTTAAGTTAGTAACAGAGATAAATGAAGAAGGTTGAAAAGAAGAAAGTGGGACTTGTGAGTGGGCTTGCCCCAAGGAGGTAGTCTTTACCTACGTTTGCTTATCACCTGGTGTTGGAAAGTAGGAATTGCAGGAGAGAAGGGGAGAAAGGTGGTGTGATCTGCAGAGCTGGCCTGGCTTTGTCCTCTTCCTAAATACAGGAGTTCATTCCTGCAGCCGTGTTGCTGAATTAAGCTCCTGCTCCTCACACTGCCTCGGCTCTTCAAATTCTCTTGGCCACGTGACTGGTCAAAAGACGGCAAGATCTCAAGGTGGAGATTCAGAGAAGGTGGAGGTGGGAAGAGGAGGAGTGAGGTGGCTTGTCTTGGCTGTTCTACTTCCTGAAGCAGGAAAGGAAGGAAGGGAGGGAGACTTTGAGAGAATGAGTTAGTTTTGTTCCTGCTTTTTTTAGTACATTGACGCTGCCTGCCTGTAATTCTGTCCCAATATCTGTTTCTGGTTCTCATCCATCAGATAAGTAACTTCTACCACGGTGTGGGAGGCTGAGACTAAAAATGTGTTTAGAAAACCACACAGCCCCCTGGACGGTAAGTAGTATAATGTACCGGGGAGAACACAGACTTTGGAATTAAGCAGAGCTAGCTCTGTCCCTCTTCAGCTATGGACTTTGATTAACTATCTGATCTCTTTGCGTCTCCATTTATCTATCAGTGGAATGGGGATAATACATCCCCTGCAGGATTGCTGAAGATTGAATGAGATAAAGCAATACCACACTTTTTCAGTTTCCTAGGGCTGCCACAACGAATTATGACAAAGCTTAGAACAACAGAAATTTATCCTCTCACCGTTCTGGAGGCTCGAAGACTGAGATCAAGGTGTTGGCAGGGTCATGCTCCCTTTGAAGACTCTAGGGAAGAATCCTTCCTTGCTTCTTCCCAGCTTCAGGTGGCTCCTGGAAATGCTTCCTTGGTTGTAGCTACATCACTCCAATCTCTGCCTCCATGGTCACGTAGTCTTTTCTCTGTGTGTGTCTGTCTCCAAATCTCCCTCTCCTTATAAGGATACAGTCACTGGATTTAGGACCCACCCTAATCCAGTATGACCTCATCTTAACTTGACTATGTCTGCAAAGACCTCATTTCCAAATGAGGTCACATTCATAGGTACTGAGGGTTAAGATTTCAGCATAGCTTTTTAGAGGACACAGTTCAACCCCCTACATGCACTTAGCCCAGGGAGTGGCATATTGTAGGTGATCAAATGTCATTCATTCCCTTTCCTCGCCATTCTTCTCCCTAAAGCTGTAAAATTAAAAGTGTTTGCCTCCTGTCAGTAGCAAACTTTGAAAACAAATCGCTGATCTATAGCCTTTTGTTCTCTTTAGACACAGATGTTTTGTCTCCTTTCCATCAATATTTTAATGTAACCTGTTTGCACTGCTTTTCATAGTTACCCAGCTTATTGATTTTCTTCTTATCTGATAGGTACACAAATCAGAGCTTAGAAGGCTATTTCCAGTGCAAATGGAGAACTTGCATTTCAATTTGGTGCTAATCAAAATGTAAGATTTAGAATCAGGATGTTTGAGTCTGAAAACAGAATTGGTTTCCTGACCACCTCTGATAACAGCTTCTATGGACAGAGGCTGATTCACCATAGGCGAGTCATACATGGCAACACACTTTGATTCAGGTTCCAGTAATTGTCTGGACCGAAGCTCCTGTTCCCGACCTAACTTGGCTTTGACTGTTTGGAAGGTCATGTTGGCCTTGTTGGTCTGTCAAAAAAATTTAACCTTAGCTACAGTGTGCATTGTGACCACAGTAATGAGGAATGGGTTAGTTGTCTTCCAGCTCCTATATAATGCGTTAAATGTTCCCATAACCTGCAGCCACTTTTTTACTGAAGTATAGTTGATTTACAATGTTGCATAAGTTTCAGGTGTACAGAAAAGTGATTCAGTTATACATATATATATTCTTTTTCATATTCTTTTCCCTTGTAAGTTATTTAAAAATATTGAGTATAGTTCCCTGTGCTATACAGCAGGATCTTGTTGGTTATTTTACATATAGTAGTGTATATATGTTATCCCAAACTCCTAATTTATCCCTCCCCCCCCCTTTCCCCTTTGGTAACCATGAGTTTGTTTTCTGTGTCTGTGGGTTTATTTCTATTTTGTATATAAGTTCATTTATATCATTTTTTTAGATTCCACATATAAGTGATATCTTATGATATTTGTCTTTCTGTCTGGTTTAATTCACTTTGTATGATCATCTCTAGGTCCATCCGTGTTGCTGCAAATGGCATTATTTCATTCTTTTTTATGGTTGACTAATATTCCATTGTATATATGTACCACATCTTCTTTATCCATTCATCTGTTGATGGACATTTAGGTTGCTTCCATGTCTTGACTATTATAAATAGTGCTGCAATGAACATTGGGGTCTGCAACCATTTTGAATTAAACTTGTCACAAGTTGGCTTCTCTGGAAGCAGATGCCAAGACAGAATTGGGGTATAACATGGTAACCAGTGTGCAGAAGAGTTGACATAGCTGGCCTGAGACTGCTATCCTTAGAAAGCCCTACTTACAAGGTTAGCTCTTGGCTGGCATCTGGGAACTTGGATTTCAGGACGATTCTCACCATTTACTGAACTATGGGTGACTCACCCACCTAAACTGTTTTTATAAAGAATATATTTTATGTTGAACACCTCATTTCCTTCTGGAGTCTGGGATTTTGGTACATGCCAGGCAGAGGATGCCTAAGTGACTAGTCCTGAATAAAAACCCTGGGTACCGAGTCTCAAATGAGCTTCACTGTTGGACAGTGTTTATGCTCATTGCTGGAGGAATTAAGCATGCCCTTTGTAGCTCCACCGGGAGAGGACCTTAGAAGCTTGCTCCTGGTTTCCCCGGACTTTGCCCCATATGCCTTTTCCTTTTGCTGAGTTTTCTTTGTATCCTTTCACTGTAATGATAGCTGTGAGGATGATTATATGCTGAGTCCTTTGTGATTATATATGAGTCTTTGTGAATCATCTAACCTGGGGGTGGTCGTGTGGTTCCCCCAACACAATCAGATCACCTGTGAAGGGGAGGAGGAGGAAGCAGGTTTGGGCAGAGAAAGAAGTCAAGTGTGATCCAGGCTGACAAAGCTTCACCTGGCAGAGAGCTGTGGGGCAAGTGTTGTCACCTGTCTGCGCATCCCTCATCAGGCTAAAT
The DNA here is from genome assembly GCF_028023285.1 of Balaenoptera ricei. NCBI lineage: Eukaryota > Metazoa > Chordata > Mammalia > Artiodactyla > Balaenopteridae > Balaenoptera > Balaenoptera ricei. The sequence continues at coordinate 106,575,462 of NC_082643.1, read as the reverse complement.
GGCTGGCCATTATGCCTCTGCCTTGTTCTGTTACCAGATGTCGGCATGACCTAAGTGAGGTGGCTCTCTGCAGCTGATCTAGACCATGAAGTGGGAGGTCTACTGACCACACTGCCCGTAGCTGGACACCTAGTCCTTCCTTGAAGGGAGATCTGGGTGATTCATCTCCTTGTCTACCAAACTTACCTTTAGAACTCATTATTATCATTTTTTGTCTCCTGATTATACAAGTAATACATGCCCATTATAGAAAACACAGAAACATAAAGAGAAAATTCATGAAGTAATTACGCTCAACAAAATTCTGGAATATTTTCTTCATAGGTTCCATATGTATATGGGTGCATATATATTATTTTTATTTTAATGTAATTGGGATTTTTGTGTATATACAGCTTTGTGTCTTCTTTTAAAATGTTATACTAGGATATAGACATTTTTTATATTACTAAAAATTCAGCACACAAAAGTCAGTTGCTTTTATATACATACACAATGAACAATCCAAAAAGGAAATTAAGAAAACAATTTAATTTACAGTAGCATCAAAAAGAATAAAATACTTAGGAATAAGCTTAACCAAGAGGTGAAAGACTTGTACACTGAAAGCTACAAAACATTGCTGAGAGAAAATTAAAGAAAACCAGTAAGTGGAAAATTAAATTATCCCTTGTCCATAGACTGGAAGACTTCATATTGTTATGATCTACAGATGCAGTGCAATCTCTGTCAAAATTCCAATGGCATTTTTTTGTAGAAATAGAAATCCTAAAATTCATATGAAATCTCAAAGGAACCCAAATAGCCAGGACAATCTTGGAAAAGAACAAAGAAGTCTCACACTTCCTGATTTCAAAACTTATTACAGAGCTGCAATAATCAAAGCAGTGTGGTAATGTCATGAAGACAGACATACAGACCAATGAAAAGAATAGAGAGCCCAGGAAAAAAACCCCTCACATCTATAATAAAATGATTTTCAACAAGAGTGCCAAGACTATTCAATGGGGAAAGGATAGTCATTTCAATAAATGATGTTTGGGAAACTGGATATCCACCTGCAAAAAAATAAAGTTGGACCCCTACCTTATACCATGTATACCAAAAATTAACTCATAGAGCATCAAAGACTTAAATGTAAGACCTAAAACTATAAAGCTCTTAGAAGCAAACATGTGGGAAAGCTTCATAACATTGCATTTGGCAGTGATTTCTTGGATATGACCCAAGAGCACAGGTAACAAAAGAAAAAAACCAGATAAATTGGACTACATCAAAATTAACAACATCTGTGCACCAAAGGACACAATCAACAGAGTGAAGGGCAGCTCACAGAATGGGGGAAAATATTTGCAAATCATTTATCTGATAAAAGGTTAATATCTATACCACATAAAGAAATCCTACGTCTTAGTCTGGGCTGCTATAACAAAGTATCATAGACTGAATGGCTTATACAACCCACATTTATTTGTCACAGTCCTTTAGGCTGGGAAGTCCAAGGTCAAAGTAGATATGCCAGTAGATATGGTATCTGGTGAGAACCCATTTCCTGGTTTGTAGATGGCCATCTTCTCATTGAATCCCCCTTTGGCAGAGAGCAGAAAGAGCTCTGGTCCGTTTGTCTCTTTATAAGGACACCATTTACCTCCCAAAGGCCCCATCTCCTAATACCATCACAAAGGTGGTTAGAATTTCAACATATGAATTTTGGGAATACACACAAACATTCAGTCCCTAATGTCCTACAACTCAGTAACAATAAAAACCAAACAACCAGATTAAAAAATTGGCAAGGGACTTGAATAGACATTTCTCCAAAGAAGATATACAAATGGCCAGTGAACACATGAAAATATGCTCACCATCACTAGTCATTAGGGGAATGCAAATCACCTCACACCTGTTAATGTGTTTTTTTTATTAAAAAAACAGAAAATAACAAGTGTTGACAAGAATGTGGAAAAATTGGAACCCTTGTGCACTGTTGATGGGAATAAAAATGTGCAGCCTTTATGGAAGACAGTATGGTAATTCCTTAAAAAGTTAAAAATAGAATTATCATATGATCCAGCAATTCCACATCTGGGTATATCCCCAAAAGAATTGAAAGCAGGGTGTTGAAAAGATTGGTATACTCATGTTTATAGCAGCATTATTCACAAGAGCTAAAAGATGGAAACAACCCAAGTGTCTATCAATGGGTGAGTGGATAAACAGATGTGGTGTATTCATACAATGGAATATTAGCCTTAAAAAGAAAGGAAATTCTGACATATGCTACAACCTAGATGAAGCTTGAGGGTATTATGCTAAGTGAAATAAGCCACTCATAAAAAGACAAATACTGTATGATTCTACTAATATGAAGCCCCTAGAGTAATCATATTCATAGAGACAGAAAGTAGAATGGTGGTCACCAGGGGCTGGGGAAGGAGGGAATGGGGAGTTGTTTAATGGGTACAGTGTTTCAGTTTTGCAAAATGAAAAAGTTCTGGAGATGGATGGTGGAGATGGTTGTACAGCGTGGTTGTACTTAACACAACTGTACACTTAAAAATGATTAAAATGGTAAATGTTATGTAATGTGTATTTTACTCTATTTTAAAAAATCATTCAAAATCTCCTTTTAAATGGTTAAACATTCAGAACTTAAAGCTCCTAGAAAGCAAGATCCTTCTAAGAAGTCATCAGGCACACTTATGCTAAAAGATAGTGGAGTGGCTCCTTCAGTATTCTGAGGGAAAAAGATTTTGGACCTTGAGTGATAGACTCAGCCAAGATAACAATCAAACAAACACAAAGTAACAATATTTTAACACGTGAGAAATAAAAATATTTTCTAAACCAATTTACTTGAGAACACATAAATATGGAAAATACTCTATCAAACTGAAAAAAAAAAATACAAGAAAGAGGGAGGAATGGAATCCAAAAAACAAGAAAGCAGTAAAGAGAGCTCTAATGACAGCAGTGCAGCAAACCTAGAAAGTAGCCAGTCCTGAGTAGATTAGAATGTCAAAAACCTCTGGGAGTGATGATTTTAAGAAAAAAAAAAAAGATGACTCCCTGCAACAGCTAATATCATTAAAGAAATGGGTGTATACCAGGAAGAAAAAAGAAAAGCAGTGAGAAACCCCAGGAAAAACAAAAAGTTACACAAGGAAGTATTGGTCCAAGTTGAAGCAAACTAAAACTATGGCATGATTTTGAAAATTGATAGTGTAAGAAAGGGCACTGCATTAAAAATATGTGGCTTTTAGGGGCTTATATTTAGTTATACAGGATTACATTCAATTACTTTATTATGCAGTGAATACATATGTCTAATCATAATAATGATATTGTCTTTAAAATTTTTTTACTTTTAGTTTTCAGAATTAACTTATAAACTACCACAAAGACTTAATTGTGGTTGTAGACTATACATACGTACATGTATGTATAAAATAAACAAATTCTGGAGGGCAGAAGTGGTGAAAGGAGAGGTGGAAGCAAATATGGGGCACTAGTTTCACCATGTTTCTTCTTTCTTTCTTAGTAAGAACACAAGAAATATTCTCTAAATTTAATGCCATAAAAACTGTTTCAATTTTTTAAAGTTAGACAAAGATAGCTAACTGAATATAACCATTGAAATTGGGAGAAAGTGTAGGGAGGGTTATTTGTAGGTAACAATCCTTCAAAATTTGGGGGTAAAAATTCATGACCTAAATCCACATCTGTCATAGCAGGAATTCATACATAATGTGTAATGTTGACATATCAAGAAATAAAGATGTATGCATAATTTTTAGAGTATTTAAGTTAACTAACCATTGTGGTTCACTAAACCATAGAAACCAAAACCAGTATCTATTTAAGATAGTTGCCTCTGGGAAGTGGGGTTAGAAGAGGATGCAGAAGGACACAGGATATTTGCTTCTCTTTTTAAGCCCTTGGCTTCTGTTAAACACCTTTTTTTCCCTAGCAGACATGCATTATTCTGCTTCTCAAAACTTGTAAAATGACTGCATGATTGGCCATTATATGGATAGAATAACTCATAGAAGCTTAAAATATTTAACCATTCTTTGTGTTGTGGAGTATTTAGGATACATCCCATTTGTGTTATTTTATATGATGTTCTTAAAAACGGCCTTATATATAAATAAATCTTCATGCATATTTCTGGATCAAACCAACCTGTGTATAAGCTTTTATGCCTATTTTTGAATTATTTCCTGAGGAGTGAATCCTGGATATGAAATCACTAGGTTAAAGGGGTGAACATTTTAAAGCCCCTTGTTATGGACACAGACATTTTTTCCCTTTCATTTCTGAGTATAGACATTTTGGTGAGAGCACTCCAAAGGATGAAAGTATCATAAAAATCTTAGTTTCTTTTAGTCCAGGCCTGTTTTTGAGGTGACCTTCTGAAGAAATGACTGGGTAACGGTCACCACATAGCATCTCCCTTTCTGTAGCAGTGGAGTTGCCTTGGGTCACCCAACCCACAAAGGAGGGCAGGGCCAGAATCACTCACATTTAGTCAGTGAGTGCCATGGGTTAGGCCCTCTTCTAGTGACTTCATTGGACTTTGTTCATGTCTCGTGTTTAATCCTTTGGAAGACTCTTGTCTCTGTCTTACAAGGGAAGAGCAAAGGCAAGAAGAGATGAAGTGATTTGCCCCAATGCCACACAGCCAGTAAGTAGCAGAGATGGGTCCCACACCCAGTGGTCTGAGTCTAGAGCCCAAGCTTCACTCTCTGTGCTGTTACAGGCCCTTATCTGTGAGAAGCAAGTAGGCTGGGTCAGCCCCGGTCAGTGTCCACAGGAAGAGTGTAATCACACAAGGGGAGAAAGCATCAGCATCTTATTAGCTTCTAGCATATGGCCTGGTACACAGGGGACACCCGGTACCTATTTGTCGACTAAATAGATGAGCCAAACTTTGCACCAAGCTCCTCTGCATTATTATTTTGTTTAATCTTCATGCTGTGAGGTATTTTTATCCCCATGTTACATATGAGAGAACTGAGGTTTCCAGAGGTCAAGTCACTTGCCCAAAGTATAGAGCTGTTTCGATAGAGGAGGCATTGTAATTCAGGCCTGTAGGATTTTTTTTTTTTTGGCTGTGTTGGGTCTACGTTGCTGCATGCGGGCTTTCTCTAGTTGCAGCGAGCAGGGGCTACTCTTCATTGCGGTGGCTTCTCTCTTGTTGCGGAGCATGGGCTCTAGCCTGCTGGCTTCAGTCGTTGTGGCACGTGGGCTCAGTAGTTGTGGCTCGCGGGCACTAGAGCGCAGGCTCAGTAGTTGTGGCGCACAGGCTTAGTTGCTCCGCGGCATGTGGGATCTTCCCGGACCAGGGCTCGAACCCGTGTCCCCTGCATTGGCAGGCAGATTCCTATCCACTGCGCCACCAGGGAAGCCCCAGGCCTGTAGGATTTGAAACCAGAGCTGTTTTTATTTTGCTCAAAGTGTCTTTGGGAGAATTCAAGAAGTCAATTCTTGTGAAACCCTTAGCCTAGGGGTTCTCAAAGCATGGTAGCTTCCCCTGGGAACTTGCTAGAAATGCCTCTTCTCGGTTCCTGCCCCAGGTCTAGTGACTCAGAATCCCCGAGGGAAGGGCCCAGCAATTTGTGTTTCCACAGACCCTGCAGGTGATTCTGATGTGAGCTCCGACGTACGAGCACAGCCTTAGCCCCAAGCCTGCCCCATGCTGAGTGCTTAGGAAGATGGCAGCTGCTGCTGTCTTTGGCATCACGTTCTAGATCCCAAAGAAATGGTGGAGGGAGGGGAGGAATGCGGGGTGTCTAGAACTTACTGCTTCTCACAGTTGTTATTTGGTGCCAGCCACTTCCGGCCCATCCGTGGATTCACACTGGTCCCAGGATGTCGCTGACTGGAGCCCGGAGGAAGCCTTTGAGGAGGGAGAAGTACACTGGGCACATTAGATGAAGCTCACGTGAAGTCTCGAGCTCCCCCTGGCTGGTCGTTTACTGGACTGCCTGGCAGCTGGCCTGCCTCCTGCTGTGTGATGCCTCCCCAGCCACGTGCATCCTCCAGAGCGATCCTGAAGTCCAGAGTGGGCTGCACCCCTAAGTTCCCAGGGTGGGGGGAGCGGACAGCTTTGAGGGAAGGTGAGGGCACCGTGGATTCTTCCTCTGCCCTCTGCAAAATTCTGTCCGACTCAAAACATTTCACAGGTCTTTAGTGCTGCCTTAGGTTTGTTACATATTTGATTTGAGAATTTAACATTCCTGAGCGCCTGTGATGTGCCAGGCTTGGGGTGGTTGGTCCTACTGTGTGCAAGCCTCCATGCTCAGCTCCTTGAAGTGCTTGCGCCGTTTAACTTGGGCCCAGAGAGGTCCAGCAATGGTCTCAAGGCAACCAGCTAATAGGTGGCAGAGCTCGGTCTAAACCCGGGTCGGTTTCACTGACTCTGTACTTGTTCTGCTTTAACGCAGTTGTAACTTGATTTGAAAGATGTAAAGTGTGGCCACAAACAAATCTCTCTCTCTTATCCCCATAGGTTCTACCAAACCACGGCCTCCACGCAGCAGGGTTCTTCGTGGCCTTCATCCTCTCCCTGGTGCTGACCTGGGCTGTGCTTTTCTTCATGGTTCGATATCAGTGTTTGAAGGGAAGCGTGCTTACCAGACATCAGGTGGGACTCCACGTGCATCCTCTTCCTGGAGGGTAGTTGGTTGGTGGTAGATGTGAGGTTGAAGTTTACCCTTCAGTTCAGTCAGTCTCAACTCTGGATCGATGTCAGGACCCCCAGGGAACCGTGAGGCATGCTCATAGCCAGGCCCTCCTGCACAGACTCCGACTGCTTTGTCCCGAGAAGCGTGCCCATCGTTAGTAGTTCTTAAAAGCTCCCTGGATGATTCTAACAAACGACCAGGATTGGGAACCCCTGCAGTCTGACTGAAGAACTGAGCGCCCACCTGTATGGCCAGCTGTGCGTTCATGCCACACCCTGACTCAGGTCCTGGTCTACACTTCCCTCTGAAAAGTCTTTGAAGACTTACTTTGTTTGTCCTCAGGGTGAAGCCCAACTTTGTTTGTCCCCAGGGTGAAGCCTAGATGCCTTAACATGGCTTATAAAGAAAGTCCCCTGTGGTCCAGCTTCACACCTCAGCTTCTGGCTCTACCCAATGACTGCTGAGGTCTCCGCACTCACCTGGATGCTTTTATAATCCTCTCCACTCTTCAATGAGCAGAACTCTTGACGCATCCTTTAAGACTCATTCGGGCCTTGCCTCTCCTTGGGAGTCATCACTGGCCACTTCCTGGCTAAGTTGGGGGCTCTCTCTGTGGGTCCCCGCACTAGCTTCTGGACCCCACCCAGCATTTATCCCCACCTGTGAACTCCTCAATCTCTGTTTTCCTGTCTTGGCCTGGGTTCCCACAGAAGCACATCCTGAGACTAGGATCCAAAGGCAAACAGTTTATATGGGAAGTGATCCCAGGAAGTAATGGTAGGGGGTGAGGAAGTGAGGCGGGAAGGGAAGGCAGTCAGTCAAGCTACCACTGTGGGCACCTGGGGCTTTATCCCACCCGGGATAAAGCCTGAGGGGAGAAGGAGCCGGGGTATTTAGCCATCAAATCCCATTGGTCATTGGTTGAGGACAAGGGGGTGAGGGGGCCAGGACAAAGGGTAATGTTATTTCCCTGGCATGGGCTCTGAAGGCCAGCAGGAGCCTTCAGGGGAGGAAGCGTAGGTGTTGGCTGGTGGATCTTGGGCTAAAAGGCACTGAACGGCAAGGGCGAGGGGACGTGGATGAAGCATGGATGCTGGCTGCTATAATCCCCATTGCCTGGTACAGAGCCTGGCGCTTAGAAGGCACTCAGTAAACGTGTGAAGGAATGAATGAGCCCCCAGGCAGAGGATGGGCAGACAGGGGAAGGAAAGCAGGGCACCGTCCTAGGGTGAGAAGGCACTGCTGGGACTGAGCACCCTGGTAGGTTGTTTGTTCCTTCAGGGCCATGGAGGCTGCAGCTGCTGTGACTCTGTCACCCAGAGGTCCAGCAACTTGAAAGGAACATCTATCATCTTTCTCCCTCACCGTACGCTGAGGAAACTGAGGCCCGTGAAGCTAAACAGCCTGCTTCACGTGGCCGAGTGTAGGCTGGGACCTGGCTTCCGAGGACCACCCCGCCACCCTCTCTGGAGGCTGGCAGTCCTGTCCCATTGTTCATTTTGTTTCTGCTTCCTGGAGAAGAGAGTTGTTATTTCAAAGTGAGGTCAGCCCACAGTCTCCTTGGCAGGCAGAAGTGAGGAAAAGAAAAATGGCCCATCTAATGAGACATTCTACTTACTCTCCCAAAGCTGTTATCAATCACAGAAGAACAAAACTCACCCTGCTACTTCGATGAAGGAGCAGGATTCATTTCTTGGAGATTAAGGGCTGATTGTTAAGACCGCGGGAGGAAAGCAAAGTGTGAATTTGATTTAAGGTCTGAAGCCTCTTATAAAATTTTTTTTTTCCGGCATCACAAAACGAACTCTCTTCACATTAAAGAAATTTTTTTCCATTGTGGTAGTGACCAAGGAGACAACATGCTGTAAACAGAAGGCAGCCTTTAGAGTTAGTTAGACTTTGGGTCGAAAACCAAGCAGGCGCTTTATGAGCTGTGGGAACTCAGATAATGTCATTTCATCTCTCTGAGCTGCAGTTCCGTATACGTAAAGCGGGGGCATCAACACTGACTTTGTGTGACGGTTTCATGGTATGACACATACAAGGCACAGGGACAGGAATTCTTAAATGTTAGTTATAATTATCATGCATTTCTGCAGAAATAATGATGATAGTGAGCAAAACAGGTATATCATCTACCCAATCGGAGGGTTGAGCTTATCTCTGATGTCACTTCCATGTGACAACTCTATAGTCTGATTAGAAACCAGCCAGATCCATGATGTTGAAGTCCATCTGCCAACTGTAATTTTCCCCTGCATGATGATGATGATGATGGGGATGATGATGATGGTGATGGTGATGATGGTGGTGATGATGATGATGAAATATTTTTATTACGTCCTTATAGTTATAAAGGTCTTTCCATCCATTGCTCTGCTTTATCCACACAACAAGCCTGTGCAGGGCTACCAGAATTATTATCCCACTTCTCTGATGAGAAAATGAGGCTCAAGGAAGTGCAATGTCTTGCCTGAGTCTTACCAGCTCACAAGTGGTGGGGCCAACTAGGTTCTCTGACTGCAGATCCCCGCCTTCCCTCATGACTTTTCCGGCATGTGACATTCACAAGAAGGCCTACTCAATTGTGGTTTCTGAAATTCTCCTGAAGGTTCAGCATCATGAGAGCAAGCTGGAGCGCTCCCAGTTCACCTCAGCTGATGGTGTGAATGAAGATCTCGCTCTAAATGACCAAATGATAGACATTCTGTCTTCAGAGGACCCCGGGAGCATGCTTCAAGCCTTAGAAGAGTAAGAATTCTAAGTCACATTATACTTCCGTGGATATGATGAATGTTTTACCTATTATAGCAGCATGAGAGCAAACACTGAGTGTGTTTCATTCATTAATTCATCCTATTAATCATTAATTTGTCATTCAGTAGTCATAATCGAACAACTGCCATGCCCTGAACACTATGCTTGGTATTTGAAAAAAGAGATAAGACATAGGTTGAGCTGTGAGGCAGTCTGACCTAGTGGGAAGACAAACACAGAAACAGAAGTGACCATAAATGTTTGATGAGTACCATGCTAAGATCGGGGCTAGCTGAGCCCAGAAGAAAAAGTAATTACCTCTGAGTGGGTCATGGAGATGCTTCCCAGAGGAAGAGATATTTTAACTAATTCTTGAAGCACGGGCAGAAGTTTTTCAAGTAGATGAAGGGAGGAGAGGCTTTTCAGGCAGAGGAAAGACAGGACAGATGCCAAGATAGGAAGTGAACAAGATATGTACATTTGGTGAGGTGTAAGGAGCTCAGTACGACTGACGTGTGGATTGGAATATTGAGTAGTGTATTGAAGGAGAGGAAGTAACACCTTGAGAGAGAGGCCAGACCAGGTGTTGTGATTGTTGGCTAAACTGAATTCAGTTCTTTTTATTTTTTATTTTATTTTAAATTTTTATCAATTTATCTATCTATAATTTACTTTTAAGGACCAGGACCTGAGTATCTTTATTTATTTTATTACTTATTGAGATAATGTTGGTCTATAACATTATATATTTCATGTGTACAACATTAAATATTTCTACTTCTGTATACCCTACAGTATGTTCACCACCAAAAATTTAGTTTTCATCCATCACCATACAGTTGATCCCCTTTATGCATTTTGCCCTCCCCCACCATTCCTCTGTGGTAGCCACTATTCTGATCTCTGTATATACGTGTTTGATTTTGTTCATTTATTTTGTGTTTTTGTTTGTTTATTTTCTATATTCCACATATGACTGAAATCATATGATATTTTCTTTCTCCACCTGACTTATTTTACTTACATAATACCCTCAAGGTCCATCTATGTTGTTGCAGATGGCAAGATTTCATCTTTTTATGGCTGAGTAATATTCCATACACGTATCACATCCTTATCCATTCATCTGTTATTGGGCACTTAGGTTGTTTCCATGTTTTGGCAATTGCAGTGATGCAATGAGCATAGGAGTGAATGTATCTTTTCAAATCAATGTTTTCATATTCTTTGGATAAATACCCAGAAGTGGGATAGCTGGATTATATAGTGGTTCTGTTCTTATTTTTTTGAGGAATTTCCATGCTGTTTTCCATAATGGCTGCACCAATTTACATTCCCACCAACACTTGTTATTTCTTGCCTTTTTGATAATAGTCATTCCAACAGGTGTGAGGTGATATCTCATTGTGGTTTTAATTTACATTTCCCTAATAATTCGTGCTATTGTTTTCATGTGCCTGTTGGCCATCTGTATGTCTTCTTTGAAAAAATGTCTATTCAGCTCCACCCATTTTTCAATTGGGTTGTTTTGTTGTTGAGTTGTATCTGTTCTTTATATATTTTGGATATTACTACTTATCAGATATATTGTTTACAAATATCTTCTCCCATTCGGTAGGTTGTCTTTCCGTTTTGCTGATAGTTTCGTTTCCTTTGCTGTGCAGAATCTTTTTAGTTTGATGTAGTCCCATTTGTTTATTTTTGCTTTTGATTCTTTTGCCTGAGGAGACATATCTGGAAAGATATTGTTAAGACCCATGACCAAGAGTGTACCACCTATGTTTTCTTCTGGGAGTTTTATGGTTTCAGGTTTTACATTTAAGTCTTCAATCCATTTTGAATTGACTTTGGTGTATGATATGAGATAGTGATCTAGTTTCATTTTTTTTGCATATCGTTGTCCAGCTTTCCCAGCATCATTTATTGAAGAGACTGTCCTTTATCCATTGTATGTTCTTTGCTCCTTTGTTGTAAATTAATTGTCCATATATGCATGGGTTTATTTCTGGGCTCTCAATTCTGTTCCATTGATCTATGTAACTGTTTTTGTGCCAGTACCACACTGTTTTGATTACTATGGCTTTGTAATATAGTTTGAAATCAGGGTGTGTGATACCTCCAGCTTTGTTCTTTTTTTCTCAGGATTGCTTTGGCTATTCAGGGTCTTTTGTGGTTCCACATAAATTTTAGAATTTTTGTTCCATTTCCGTGAAAAATGTCCTTGAGATTTTGATAGAGATTGCATTGAATCTGTAGATTACTTTAGGTAATATGGATGCTTTAACAATGTCATTCTTCCAATCCATTAGCATGGAATATTTTTCCATTTATTTGTGCCTCCTTCAATTTCTTTCAACAGTGTTTTATAATTTTCAGTGTACATATTTTCACTTCTTTGGTTAAATTTATTCTTAGTTATTTTATATTTTTTGCTGTGATTGTAAATGGGATTTTTTTTCTCAATTTCTCTTTCTGGTAGCTCATTGTTAGCATATAGAAATGCAACAGATTTTTGTATGTTGATTTTGTACCCTGCAATTTTATGTTTGTTTATTATTTCTTTTAGTTTTTTGGTGGAGTCTTTAGGGTTTTCTATGTATAAAATTATGTCATCTGCAAATAGTGACAGCTTTACTTCTTTCTTTCCAATTTGGATAACTTTAGGTTTTTTCTTCCCTAATTATTCTGGCTAGGACTTCCAATACTGTGTGAAATAATTTCTCCCTTTAGATCTGTTAATAATTGTTTTATATATTTTGGTGCTCCTATGTTAGGTGCATATACATTAATAACTGTTATGTCTTCTTAGTGAATTTTCCCCTTTATAATTATATACTGTTCATTTTTGTCTCTTGTTACCTTTTGGGCTTGAAGTCTATTTTGTCTGATATGAGTATGGCTACACCCCCTTTTTTGGCTGTCATTTGCTTGAAGTATCATCTTCCATCCCTTCACTTTGAACATGTGTTTGTCTTTAGAGCTGAGATGGGTCTCCTGGAGGTAGCATGTAGTTGGGTCTTGTTTTTTAATCCATCCAACCACTCCGTGTCTTTTGATGGGTGAATTCAGTCCATTAACATTTAAGGTTATTATTGATAGATGAGGACTTAGTACTGCCATTTTATCTTTTGTTTTCTGGTTGCTCTGTCTCTCCACTGTTTTCTTTCCCCCTGTGTTTCTGTCTGCCATTTTGATTTGGTGGTTTTCTCTGATGTTTTTCTCAGTTTCCTCTTTTTATGTTTCGTGTCTCTGCCCTAGATTTATGTTTTGTGGTTTGTATAAAACTTTTCATAGATACAATAGTCCTTTTTATGCTGATAGCGTCTTATCTTCGTTCAACGCTATGGGTTCCATCTTTTTCCTCTTCCCCTTTTATGTTTTTGTTTTCTCAAATTATCCATTTTTATGTTGTGAGTTACCAAACTGAAGTAGTTACCATTATTTTTTCTGCTTTTTTCCCCTCCTTTAACCTTTATGCTATGATAAAATGTTTTAAAACCTATTCTGGGAAAGAGTAACAATTTTCTGATTCTGTTTATCACCTTACTCAAACTTTTGGGTACTTTGCCTTTTTGTTTCTGATCAAAGGGGTCCTTTCAACATTTCTTGTAAGACAGGTCTGGTGGTGATGAACTCCCTCAGCTGTTGTTGTCTGGGAAAACCTTTATTTCTCCTTCATATCTGAATAATAACTTTGCTGGATAGAATATTACTGGGTGACAGTTTTTATCTTTCAGTATTTTGAGAATGTCATTCTGCTCCCTCCTGGCCTATAAAGTTTCTGCGGAGAAATCTGGTGATAGCCTAATGGTGATTCCTTTGTAGGAACCTTTTTCCCTGGCTGCCTTTAAAATTCTTTCCTTGTCATTGACTTTTGACAATTTTAATATAGTGTGTCTTGGGGAAGGTCTTTTTACCTTGAGGTAATTAGGTGTTCTCTTAGCTTCATAGACTTGTATATCCAGTTCCTTTCCCAGCTTTGTGAATTCTCAGTTATCATTTCTTTAAATAAACTCTCTGTTCTTTTCTCCCTCTCTTCCCTGGGATACTCATTACCTTAATGTTACCCTTCCTAAAAGAGTTGAATAGCTCTCATAGAATTTCCCTGTTTTTTAACATCTTATTTCTCTTTCCTCTTCTACTTGTATCTTTCTAGATTTCTATTTTTGAGCTCACTCATTCTCTCCTCCATATGGGCTGCTCTATTTCCAAAACTTTCTAATGCATTATTTACCTTGTTTATGAGTTCTTCAGCTCCAGAATTTCTGTTTGATTCTTTTTTTGAGTTTCAATTTCTTTGGTAAAGCATTCCTTCTATTCATTAATTTTATTTCTCAGCCCATTGAACTGCCTTTCTGAGTTTTCTTGTAGCTCACTGAGTTTCTTCATGACAGCTATTTTGAATTCTTTATATGTTAGATCCCAGTATTCCGTGACTTTCAGTTTGGTTTCTGGAGATTGTCATTTTCTTTTTGTGGTGCAGTGTTACTGTGGTTCTTCATGGTGTTTGGTGAGTTGTTCCTCTGCCAGTGCCTTTGAAGTAACAAACACCTTTGTGCTTGATTCTGCGCTGCCTCTAGTTATATCTGAGAGTTGGCACTTTTCATCCTCCACTGCCTCCGTCAGAGGTGTGGCTCCATGTCTTCCTTATTACTTCTTGTGTCTCCGGGTTTGTTGGTGCCTTGCTGTTGCCACTGTCACTGGCATTGCTACCTGGGGCACCAGGATGAAAGGCTTTTCTGCCACATCTGGGAATCCCTGAGTTGCAGGCTCTGCCACCACAAGGGGTAGTGGAGGGGAGCTGGATTCACACAGGCACCTCTGCCTTGTCCAGTGTTACACAGTTCATGGGCTCTGCTGCTGGGGGTTAGGGGGTTGAGGGGTCAGAGTCATGGGTGCCTCAGTGGCTGGAGGGACAGGGTCCCAGACCCCACTGCCACTGCTGCCCACTTACCTGTGGCCATGGGCACTGCTGTGGCCAGGATGTCAGTCTTGTGTGCTGCTTCCCCCTGCTGCTACTGGGATCTTTGGGGCTGTGGGTTCATCTGCCATGACTTGGGGGGCCAGGACTGCAGGCACCAGCCCTGCTGTTCCCCCACTTCTGCCCCCTCTCTGTGTTCCAGTCTGCTCACCTTTATATGTACAAATGTGTGGAATTCTCTGGCATCCTGTCAGGCAGAGGCACCTTTGTTGCACTGTGGGTGCTTTACTGATTACTGATTGAAGGGGAGACAAAGAGAGTGTCTCACTCCACCATGATGCTGTTGTCCTCCAGTACACCCATTTCTTTTTATTTATTTAACAAATACTTATAATGTTCTATGTATGAGTAATAGAACGTAGAGCCAGACATGGTTCTAAGAACTTTGCAAATATGTATAATCCTCTCAATAACCCTAGGAAGTAGGCATTGATGTTTTTACCATCATACAGGTGAGGACTTAAGGTTAAAAAGCTTGCCCTAGGGCACACACTAGTAAATGAGAGGGGCAGGTTTCAAACCCACTCACTGTGGCTCCAGGGCACATGCCCTTAATCAGGGTGCTGCACTGACCACGATTTCTCCTGGCCAGGCAATGGACACAGTCTGTTGGCTGACTGTCACTCAGTAAGTTTCATCAATTTGGCCTTTCCTTCTTTCACTTCACAGATATTGGCAGATGACTTCTTTATATGTTCCCTTTTTTCAGTTGTTGCTAAAATTCTCAGTCTTATCTTTTATTTCCTCAAACATATTAAGCATAATTATTAAGTCTCTGTCTGAAAACTTCATTATCTTTACCCCTGTTCTGTGTCTATTACCTCTCGTTCCTCTGAGTTTGTGATCCTATTTTCCTGTCTCCTTGTATGCCTAGGTAGTTTTGATTGTGTGCCAGACATTGTAAATGAAAATGGAGAAGACAGTTTGAGGACTAGGATGATGTTATCTTCCTCCAGGCAACTAAGGGTTTTATTATGGATTACCTCAATCTAAACAGAAATTGAGTTCATTTGAAGCTGGGCTTCATTTCCTCCAAGGGCTGATCTGTTTCAGGTGTCCTTTACTACTAAGGTATGAATACCAACCAAAAGGCCAAGGGATTTTATCATGTTGACATCTCCTCAGCAGTCTTGGGACTCCAGTTTTCATCATCAGAAATTCTGCTCAGCTTTTCAGCCCCCTGGGCTGCCTCTTCTAGAACCACAAGATGCTCTTAGGAACACAGTGACCCCAAATATGGGACTGCCATCTCTGAGCTTCCTTATTCTCCTAGATCTTAGCCTCATATTTATTCACTGCCTTGTTAGCTCTCAGATGCTTTCAAACAGATTTTGTTTTTGTCCAACTTTTCTAACTGTTTTCAGTGGGATAGTTTGTCAGAATTACCTAGACCACCGTTAATAGGAACAGAACCCTTCTTTGTGTAAACCATACTCTGAGCAATGAACCAGATAGAGTCCCTGTTATCAGTGGCAGCCTAAGAGGGAGATAGACGTGGAAACAGACAAGGCTCAAAATAGCATAGAGCAATAGGACCACTGAGTGCGTTGGTTAAGACCATGGTCCCTGGAGTTAGGTCAGGTTTAAATCTGGGCTGTATCCCCATGTGGCCTTGGTTTACTTACTTAAGTGATGGCTTAGGATGGAGAAGAGGAGCTGGGTCACAGAGATCTCTGGATGTCCAGGACTCCATAGTAGGCATTGGAGACCCAGGCAATGATTTATTAACATGGGTAGATTTTGTTTTAAAAGACTACTCTGAATGCAGATGGCAAATGGCTTAGAGGGGAGAGTGAGGGAGACTTTGCGGGAGATGTTGAGGTGTGATGTCGGGTGGTAACGGTAGACTTGAGGAGGAGAGGGTCAAGTGGGAAGAGCCTACAGAACTGGGTAACTCGTTGTTACCTTACTGTGTGTGTATGCACAGGGCGGGTGCAGTTTGGACATTGAAGGGGAGGGAAAATTTTTGGATGACTCCCCAGGGTTCTGGGTTTTGTTTGTTAGTTTATTTATGTACTTGTGTTTGAGGGGGAGTGGGGGGACCACCCAACAGTTCCAGCTGCTCAGTAGATCCAGAGGCTGCAGAAGTGTCCAGGAGATTGGAGGAAGGAGAGGGGTTCACTTTCAGGACAGTAGTTAGATGCTGAATCTGGGGCAGAGGTCTTTGGAAGATCTATTTATGCCAAATATACCATCTGAAGAGACTGGATTCTCATTTGGTTTTATCAGCTTTTTATTTTTTCTGTCTTTGCTTTCTTGTTATACTGCTGATTATTAATACTGGGACCGTGTGGGAACCCTTCAAACTGGATTCCATGTACAGCAAACTTTTTCTGAGTCTAGAGTCAAGAGGCGTAGCTTCATCTGCCCATTTCCCACTGGGGAGTAATTTCTATGAATTTTGAGTCATTACCATACTGATAAGTTATAATGCCTTATTTTCTTGTATAATAACTCATATTTGGGTAGTATATAAAAATGTACAGTCTCTTTCCCAGGCCTTAGTTAATTTGGTCCTCATACCGATGCTCTTTAGGGCATCTTATTTTCAGTAGTTGATAGTTGAAGAATCTGATGCATGGCTAAGTAAAGAGGTTTATCCATAGTCACACATCTAGTAAGTGACAGAACAGGTCTTGAGCTTTCTGAGAATTTAATATTGAGCACATGATACTTTACAAATATTCCCTGAGCCTCAGTTTCCTCATCTCTCATCTGGGGAAACCATAACCTACTGCCCTGGGATACTGTGAAGTGTACTGATATGAAAGATACATGATGGTAGAGTTTTCACTGTGATGTTGCCTCTAAGCCTGGATCTAAGTTAAAGGGAGATTAGCAGATGCTGAAGAGAAGTGTTCGAGATGATCAGCACTTTCTTGAGTCTTTCTCAAGAACATTGCAGATAGAACCGAAAATGGAAGAGCTTGTTACTGAACCAAACTGGGGTCCACTCACCTGTTTGCAGTAAAGCCAATCTATTGACACCTGCTTGTGGTGAAGGAAAGTACAGCTTGATTGCAGGGTGCCAAGCAAGGAGTTCAGGGCAGCTAGTGCTTAAAACCCCAAACTCCTGGGTAGGTTTCATCAAAGAATTTTTAAAATTTTATTTTATTGAAGTATAGTTGATTTACAATGTTGTGTTAATTTCTACTGTACATCAGAGTGATTCAGTTATACATATATACATTCTTTTCCATATTCTTTTTCATTATGGTTTATCACTAGATACTGAATATAGTTCCCTGTGCTATACAGTAGGACGTTTTTGTTCATCCATTCTATATATAATAGTTTTCGGCAAAGCATTTTTAAAAAATTTTTATTGGAGTATAGTTGCTTCACAATGTTGTATTAGTTTCTGCTGTACAGCAATGTGAATCAGTTATACATATACATATATCCACTTTTATTTAGATTTCCTTCCCACTTAGGTCACCACAGAGCACTGAGTCCATCAGCAAGGCATTTTTAAAGGCCAGGTGAAGGAGGAGCCTCCCAGGGTATGTGATCAGCTCCTGCACAGTTCTCTGATTGGTTGATGGTGAGGTAACAGGGCGGAGTCACAAGAGTTAATATTATCAATCCTCAGGCACCAGTAGGTCCTGGGGCTACATGCTCACGTAGTTTATTTCTTCCATTTGGTAGGGGTTTTAGCATCTGTAAAACAGCTCAAGAAATGTGCATCGGATACTGTTATCTAGGTCCTTCAGAGAGGAGCTACAGCAGAGGATATGGGGGAGGGGTCTGTCCCGGGAAGGCCCCATAGGGTCCTGCTCTGTTACAAGCTCAGAGGCAAAATTGAGCATCTGTGTGATCCTGTCTCCCTGGAACCTGATGGTGAATAGACATGGACCCAAGATAGAATCAGAAACAGAGAGTGTGGCCTCCTCGTCTTTAGAGGGACCGCTTATCGGCCCGAGAGGAGAAATCTCTTGTGTCTGACTCACAGCACTTTGTGGGCTGAGGGTATTCTAAGCAGAGAGGGGCTTTCCTCCTGCTTGAAAGGCAGCTCCTTCCCAGCTGAGTGAGTGCCTCAGTGCAGGGCCAGGCCATCAGCTTCGTGAGTGCTGGGCTGAGCTGGCACCCAGCTGGGAATCGGGCCTGTTAATCCATTGCTGGGTGTCAGGGTTGTGCAGCCATTCAGTTGTAAGCCTTCATTTTAGCTTAATTCCCTCATCAGAATGCCAAGGGCGACAAATTAAAATTCTCCACACTGTCTGAGAGAGCGGAGGGAGGACAGGCAGTGGGGAGAAGGGGGATGGTTACTGGCAGAGATTCATGAATATCTCTAATTATATTAAGTGGTACGAGCAGGTGATTATCCATGTATTTCATAGCTAAAAGTCTGTTTTCTTCCAAAACTTGAAAATGAGTAGAGTGAAATGATTTGGTTTGTGTGATCAGCACTTAGATATTTCATTTTGCAAGTAGATCAGACTCTGTCACCTTCTGACCTGAGTAATTAATGAAGCTAAATCCAGTTTTTGTACCCTGACGCCAAATTAAATCTTGGAGACAGAGTTTTGGGTGAAGTAGAAAAGAACAGCTTTATTTCTTTGCCAGGCAAAGTGGGCCACAGTGGGATATTGCTGTCAAAACTGTGTGTGCCAACCTGGAGCGGGTAGGGAGAAGTTTGGTTTTTGTTTTAATTAATTAATTAATTAATTTATGTTTGGCTGTGTTGGGTCTTCGTTTCTGTGCGAGGGCTTTCTCCAGTTGTGGCAAGCGGGGGCCACTCTTCATCGCAGTGCGCGGGCCTCTCACTATCGCGGCCTCTCTTGTTGCGGAGCACAGGCTCCAGACGCGCAGGCTCAGTAGTTGTGGCTCACGGGCCCAGTTGCTCCGCGGCATGTGGGATCCTCCCAGACCAGGGCTCGAACCCGTGTTCCCTGCATTGGCAGGCAGAGTCTCAACCGCTGCGCCACCAGGGAAGCCCTAGGGAGAAGTTTTATAGTAATAGTTCAAACAGGGCGTGATCAGCTCGTGGACATTCTTCTGATTGGTTGGTGGTGAGGTAAGCGGGAGTCAGCATCATCAACCTTCTGGTTCCAACTGGCCTGGGGTCTACGGGCTTGTGGGCAGCACACAGTTAATTTCTCCCACCTGGTGGGGGTCTCAGTATCTGCAAAACAGCTCAAAGATCTTGTTATGTGTATCCCTTGAGGGGGAACCAGCACCCTCCCCCAAGGCTGCACTATTTCTTGACTGTTCCTCCCTTGTCTAGTGTCCTCTCCCTTCCCTAATTAGCACCTGTTTGAACCTGCCCTTTGGTACTCAGGGAAGTTCATAGAGGCTGAATGAAGCCTATTTCCTGTGATCAAGAAATGGGGGACACAGAAAGGCTTTTTGCCCAGGAGCCCCACAGGGTCTTGCTCGGTATCATTAGTACTATAAAATAGGAAAGTATTGAACCTTCCGGTTTTGTTTTAGATTCAAGAAGTGTTAGCTTATGAAAAGCTAACACTAAATATAGGGGTAAAGTCTTCCTTTATCCCTATATTTTATGAGATTATTCTCAGCTGCTGCAATTTGCTGATCCTGGTGTGTGAATGCAATAGGGATATTGGGGTTCACCAAGATTTTATTCTTGTAAATTACTTAGTAGCTCTGGACTTTTATATTTATTTCTCCTTGGGAACTGATCTTATTTTGTCTGAGGAGTGTTTAACATTGATTATTAAGCATGACCTGAAAGTCCTCAGCTAGGGAACTAAATTTTCTCCTCCCTTCCTTCTCCCGTCTCTCTGCCCTCCCTCCCCATCCTGACACTCAATATTTATTGCATGCCAGTTCTGTTTAAAGCACTGTGATTGGACGCTCATTTTGGGACCTGGTGATTGTTTAAAAAATTGTAGCATTGCCAATTACTTTTAATCTTTCCATCTTGATTTATGTCAGGCTTAGAAACTCCCAGAAAGAAAAATGTCACTCAGAATGTCAGGGGATTAATATGCATGGGAATCTGTGATAGTCTCCCCACTAAAAATAGAGTTTTTCTCCAGCAAATCATTTATCCCGTTTGTAATTCTTACCTGAGGTTTAGCTGGGATTCTAAATATGCCTGTGATTTGATTGCTACCTCATTTCCGAGACCCATCAGAGCCGTAACTTTGCCCTATATTGCTGATTTATCTTTGACAAAGAGCATTTCCTTGGTTTGCTTGGTTGTTTATCTTTTACATTGTTTATTCATAGGCTGCCTCTTACACAGAGCATTTGAGGAAGGAATATTTCCTTTGATTTTTATCAGGCTCCCCAGCTATGGTCCTAATGGAGGTGGCTCAGCCCCAGGCATGCTGGGACAGGAGAAAGGAGGAAATGACCGTGACTCGCTGGTCCCGGAAGCTTCTGGAAGCATAGTGTGCCCACAGGGTTTTAGCTCCAGCCTTGCTCTGGCTCTGACCACCACCAAGCATCTCACACCCATGCCCTTACTTAATTCTCATAGCAACTCTCACAAAGGATTCTGATGTTCGGGAAGGTTCATTGGTTTTGCCTGAGGTCACACGAGTGGTAATAGATTTTGTCCCAGGCCTGAGTGCTTTCAAATCCACCGTTCTATTGACAGAACAGCTTTTTAAAGACTGAGCTTAGGTTTTTCTAGAGAGGCAAAGAAAAATAAGAGAAGATAGTAAGTCCAGATCTGTGTTTATTTCCTTTGTTATTAAAAGGAAGCTTATTGCTATCTTTCGATGCTACCAACATCACCTTCTAAACTGCCTCAAAATCATGTTTTGTATTGAAATCGAGCAAGACCCTGTGGGGCTCCTTGCACAGAAGTCTTTATGTCCCGTTTCTTGACTCTAACCTCCATGACCTTCCCTGAGTTCCAAAGGGCAGATTCGAACAGTTGCTAATCCACAAAGGGAAGGGATGCAAAGACAAGGGAGGGGCAGCCAAGAAACAATAGTGCAGCCTTGGGGCGGGGTCCTGGTTCCAACTCAAGGGATACACCTAACAGTGCCTTTAAGCTCTTTAAGATGTCCACATTCTTCATATGAGAAAGACCACCTGAGGCTACATTAAAGGAACCAGAGAAGCTCATCAAGAAGATTACTTGAGACCAGATTAGAGGTGCAGGCCAAGTATACATCCTAATCTTATCAGCAACCCTACCCTTGAACCGTTGCTATAAAACTCCCCATCAAATCCTCCTGGGTTGGGACACATAGTTTTCAAGGTCAGGGACCTGCTGTGTTCCCCTTTGCCTGGCAAAACAATAAAACTATTCTTTTCTACTTCACCCAAAACTCCGTTTCCAAGACTTGATTCGACACCTGTGCTGAGAGGCTGAGCTTTTGGCATCAGTACCAAGTGGGTGTTCAGAGTATTTGTAAAACTGAGGCTTTTAAACATGTGTCTAGGTATACCTGGGAGGTACTGCAGGTTCTGTTCCAGGCCACCACAGTAAAGCGAGTTCCATGAATTTTTTGGTTTCCCAGTGCGTGTAAAAGTTATGTTTACATTATACGGTAGTCTATTAAATGTGCAATAGCATTATGTCTAAGAAAACAATGTACACACCTTAATTTAAAAATACTTTATTGCCAAAAAATGCTTTTGATTTAAAGTGAGAGATGTGTAACTTCCTTTCACTTGAACCCTTAGAGACCATTGTGGGGCTGTTACCGAGTCCAAGCTCGCTCTGCTCGCTGTACAACAGGCCAGTAAATTGGAGACGAGGTGTTGAGGCAAGGAACATGACTTTATTCGGAAAACCGGCAGACCGAGAAGATGGTGGACTAGGGTCCCCCAAAAAACCATTTTATAGGGGTCTGGATGCCAATTTCTTTTCTAGAATCAGACAGGGAGGTAAAGTAAAAGGGCAGAATAGAGAGGGAGAGGCGGAGAGGAAGTAAAGTAAAAAGGGCCATCAGTCTTGCAAAACATCTCCTGGAATGGCCAGCCTCGGGGAGGGGGGGGTGGGGATGTGTTAATTTCTTCTTTCTTGCAGCCATCCACAGGTGGGTAGGGTTCCCTGAAGCAGGCCATTATGTATGATAATAATAACAAAAGCAACGAAAAGCAAAGGCTAAAGTCAAAAGAGAAGGATCCAACTTGGGGTCAAAATTGGCTCTTCCCTGTTACAGGTTATTAATTGGCCTCATTTCAATATTGTTGTGTCTCAGGGAATAGGGAGGCCCGAAGAGAGGGAGAGATGAGGGAATGGCCAGTCTATGGAGCAGTCAGAACACACACGATATTTATTGGTTAAGTTTGCCATCTTGTATGGGCGCCATTCGTGGCGCCCCAAAACAATTACAATAGTATCATCAGAGATCACTGATCACAGGTCACCTTAACAAATATAATAATGATGAAAAAATCTGACATATTGCGAGAATGCCAAAATGCGACACAGAGACAGGAAGTGAGCAAATGGCGTTAGAAAAATAGCACCGATAGACTTGCTCAACACAGGGTTGCCACAAACCTTCAATTTGTAAAAAATACTGTAGCTGTGAAGCTCAGTAAAGCAGAGCCCAATAAAACAAGGTCTGCCTATATTGAGTAGTTTTTTATGTACCAACCATGTGATGTTTTTTACAATCACTGTTGGTTAATTTGATGGCAAAGATTAAGAGAAGGTGCAAGGCTACTCAAACTAGAACCCCTAGGATGTAGGTCTGTCCGATGTCCATCCTACAGGTTACATATATACTCGTGGAATTGAGGAATGATGAGGGAGACTCAGCAGGACCTGCTGATGGATTGAGAATGGGGTTTGAGGGAGAAAGAGCCATCAAGGATGATGCCTATGTTTCAGCCTGACCAACTGGGAGAATGTGGTGCTATTTCCTAAGATGAGGAAGGAGAGGGCAGGATTGCATTTTGAGGAAAAGATTGGAAGTCAGTTTTGGACATGGTGACTGAAAGGTGCCTTTGAGACACCCAGATGGAGGTGTCAGGTGGGCAGTCAGCTGTGTAGATCTGTTATTGGCTGAAAGTCTGGATGGAGGTGCCAAGTAGAGATGGGGGTTGATGGGGGAACTTATGGGAGAGGACAGGGAAGGAAGGGAACCAGGACGATCCCTTAAGGAATGCCAGCATTTAGAAGTCAGAAAAGTAAGAGGAACCCAGGAGAACAAGGAGGTCTGGAAAGTCAAGAGAAAAGGGATCCTAGAAAAAAGGGGTGACTGACCATGTCTAATATTGCCTGGAGTTCAGTCAAGTGTCTTCCTTTCAGCTACCGGGATACCATTGATGATCAGAGCAGCTCTGGGGGAGAGGCAGGGGCAGAAAACCAGAACAGAGTGAGTAGAATGGTGACAAGAAGTATGGGCAGCTCCTTCAAGGTGCTTTGCTATGAAGGGGAGCAGAGAAATGGAGCCGAAGCTTAAGGAGAACGTGGGCCCATGAGAGGGAAATGCTTAAAGCACTCTGGGTGGATGCAGAGACAGCCGAAGGTTGGTTGTAGAGCCCAGGGTTTAGGAACTCAGGCTGAGCAGCCGGGCCTCCTGGTTTGGGTCCGAGTTCTGCCACTTGCCGTTGGGTGACTGGTTACCTTTTCTATAAAATGGGGATAACCGTGCCTGCCTCAGAGAGTGCTAGGACAGTGGCTGGTCCCCTGCTCTGCACAGGAAGGGCTTTTCCAGGTGAGCAGGAGAGGGACGAGGGGAGTGTGGTATTCTCCTGTGGCTGCTCTAACAAAGTACTATAAACAATGGCTCCAAGCAGCAGAAACTTATTGTCCCACAGTTCTGGAGGCTGGAAGTCCAAGGTCGGTCTCACTGGGCTGAAGTCAAGGTGTTGAAGGATTGCAGTCCCTGCAGATACTCCTGGGGAGGGTCTTTCCTGCCTCTTCCAGCATCAGGGGGCAGCCAGCAGTCCTTCACTTGTGGCCGCATCACTCCAATCTCTCCCCCACGTGGCCTCCTCCTCTTCTGTATGTATCCAATCCCTCTGCCTCTTCCTAGGAAGACACTCGTGATTGGATTGAGGGCTCACCAGATAATCCAGGATGGTCTCCCCAGTCATGATTATTCACTTACATCTGCAAAGATCCTTTTTTCAAATAAGGCCACATTTACAGATTCCAGGGGTTAGGACCTGATATCTTTGGGTGGCCATTATTCCAGGAAATGATCAGGAAATCTCAAAAGAATGAGGAAGGGAGTGGAGACTTGAGGGGTCTCATGAAGAAGTGAGAGGAGGGGGTCTGTGGGTTGGGCGTTTCAAGGAGGTGGGTTATAGCATTGTTTCTGGAATGTTCCTGAGGGTTCTCTTCAGACAAGGGCCGTTGGAAACGGTCTTCTCTCTATTAAGAACTAGTTGGTCCGGGGCTCAAATCTGAGTCTTCTGACACCAAGGCTGGGTGCCCTCTGGTGCTTCCTCATTGTCTACAAAACATTTGATGGACAGTCTTCTCAAACTGAGCAAGAGGAGACTCCCCAGGAGGGAAAGGGGTCCTGATCCAGGTGAGGCAGCCTTCCCCCTCATAGTACAGCTTCCCCACTTCCCTCAGTGGGATTGGGATAGAAGTGGCAGCTTGCAGGTGGCAGGGGTTCAGGAAATACTTACGGCCTTGAAGAATCGCACCTCGTTGCCTGGGGCCGGATGTCCCACTGGAGACTAGTGGGGTCGTGGTGGGTTTTAGGAGGCCAGTAAATAACTCCCTCCTCTTTTCTTCCCAAATTCTAAATGACTTTGAGGATACCTCTTTCCCGTCCCTCTCCTCCCCTCCCCCCTCCCTTCCTCTCCTTCCCCCCTCCCTTCCTTCTTTCCTTTTTCTTCCTTCATTTTTTTTTTCTTCTTGTATTGATTAGGCATCTAGTATGTGTCAGATACCGTGCCACATGGTGGGGACACAAACAAGAGTCACCCGTGCTCCCACCCCTGGGCCCCCGTCGGGCCCTCACCACATGGTTTTGTGGTACCCAGACTGTGTGTCTGTTTCCACATTAGACCCTGAGCCCTCAGAGGGAACCAGTCTGGTGGTACTAGGTAAGCATCAGCCATCGTCTTGTGAATGAATGAGTGGGTGAAATTCGCACTGGATGTTGAAGGGTCATCGAGACATTGTCAGGAAGTGAAGGGGCTCTTAAGAAGATAACTCAAGTCTGGGCCGTTCCTGGATTTCTGGAAGGATCAAGTTCACCTAGAGCATCAAATGGCCAAGCATCTTGCTACACAGGCCAACTGAGGCCGGAAGCAGCTCTGTCCTCACACCTGTGCCTTGCCCCTGGGTCCCACCAGTGCCCGACCAGCCGGAGGGGGATTTTCATGGGGACATAATGAGACTGCTGCTGAGCAGAGCAGCAGCAGTGCCAGTCTGGTTTCCATGGTGACCCTCACTCATCTTCACAGCAAGGTGTTTGTCGGAGAAGTTCTGTGTCCCACAAACACCTTCTTTCAGCAAGTGTTTACTGAGCTCCCGCTGAGTGCTTGGCGCAGAGCTGGGTGAGGTGCTGGAGAGGAAGCCAAAGCAAGCGAGGACCCAACATGCAGCCGTCTACAGGGAGAATCAACTCAGACGAAAGAATGCAGCGCAGTGAGACGGTGCAGGCTGGGATGATCATCGACTAGCACCCTCACCCCCACTGCAGCGCCTCTGCTGTGTGCGAAGGACTTACAAATGGTCCGTTTAACAATTGCAGGCTGTGATGGCTGTGCTCTCTGACTCAGCGTCTCACCTTCCTCACACCACCCCTTCCAGATCACAAGGTTCATGCATCCTCTTAGGAGTTTCTTAGACATAACAGGGATCATTTCAACGGTTGGACGTGTCTGAGGGGTCAGTAAACAGCTCCCATCTCCCACCACCTTGAGTTCTGAGCCAATTGGGAGATAAGACATACATCAGGCATGTTGTCCGGTCCAGCCAGATAAATCACCCATCACTTTTATTACTTAGAAAAGCTAGGCTGGAGGATGTGGCTTTTATCTGGAAGCATAGCCAGCCCCACTGCAGGCCTCTCCCTAAAACTGACTGTGGGGGATTCCTGCTTCGGTCCTCCATCACTTCCACTCCCGGATCTTCTCCACGTGGAGGGGCCGTAAGCAGGGGGAAAAGGCACATGGCCCCTCCCCAGCACAGGCCATCAGTCAACTGCAGTGATGGACACTAGTTCGTGGAAGTTTGTGTGTGCTGGCAGGTAGGGCCGGGTGCTTCGGGTGTGGTGGTGCTTCTCGCCGACTTCCGAGGCCCTGTCCTGGGCCACCATCTTGACATCACTATCCGCATTGGTCTGGCACCAGCCACAGAGAGAGGCCAGAAGAGAGGTTGTCAGAAGCGACCCAGAAATTCATTCTGTCCTGCAGGGACACGTAGTCCCTGACTCCGATAACACCCATGTTTGCTTTTTTTCTGTTTCTTTACTCAATTTTTTGAATAGTAACTAATGAACATGGCCAAGAATTAGAATGACAGAAGAGGCCATACTGTAAAAACCAAATTGTCTTCTCATCACCTGCGCTCTGGTTGTCATCCCCAAGGCAAAGGCAGGCTGTTACCCATGTCATGTACCTTTTGGAGATCATCTATGGCTACATATATATTTACACATATACTCCTTTATTAAAATGCAAAATAATCACATACTTTACCCACTGTTTTGCTCCCTTTTCTCCCACTTTGCAGCAGTCTTGGAGAGCTATACCTACACAGCGACCTTGCTCTTTTAAGTGGCTGCATAATATTCCCATAACAGTAATCATAACTGAATTTCTGGAGAACTTAATATGAATGAGACACTGATCTGGTTGTTTTATTGACATTGACATTAACATATTTACCCTTCAAAGCAGCCTCTGAGCTAAGTACTATTTACAGATGAGGAAACTAAAGCCCAGAGAGTTTAAGTCACTTTCCAGAGGTCACAAGGCAAGTAGGAGGTGTGGTCAGGACATGCGTCCAGAGCCTACCATCTTAACCACACCCTCCCACAGTGCTGCGGTGCCTGTCCGGCACAGACGTCTTTATGCACGTGTGCAAGGTCGTCTGTAGCCTGAATTCTTCAAAGTCAAGTTGCTGCATTAGTGTGTATTTTTAAAAATAGGTATTGCCCACCATAGAGGCCGGACCAGTTTGCCACCCCCAGTGTTTGAGATCCTCTCTTTCCCACACCCTAGTCATAGGGGCAGCTGATCTTTCTACCTGTGTCGGTCTGATAGGAAACCACGGCACCTCCCTGGAGCTCTAATTTTTCACTTTTCTTATAATGTGTGAGGTTGGACAACTTTTCGTATGTTGAAGGTGTAGTTGTGTTTTCTTGTCTGGTTAGCAGAGGAGGTCGCCTGGGCTTAGCACAGGGCTGCTTGAGTGGCAAGGCTCTTCCCCACTCTTGGCTCCGCCATTTAATCATTTAGTGACCTTGACCACAACCCGTAACCTTCCCGTGCGTCAGTGTCCTCATCTGAACACGGGGATGGTGAAGGTTTAATGAGCTCCCCCACACCCAGACCTGAGACTGGGGATGCCTGGCTCATAGTAAGTGAGTCACCGTTTCCAGTCATTTTAGCTCTTGGCTCTATTCTGCCCACTGAACCCCATGGTTTCTTTCTATGGCTCAGTTTCATGGATTTTGCAAAAATGGACAACATTTCCTCAGTGACTCCTGACTCCTTATTCCACTGCCCACGCATGCCAGGCAATCGTTCAGTCTACAGTAGGTGGCAAGGGGCTGGAAATGCAAGGATGAGCTCAACAGGCAGGGTCCTGGCCCTCGGGGCTTATAGTCTAGTGAGGGAGGCAGGCAATCATCAGAGAACCACATGGAAAAATATATGATTCCACACCATGCTGGGCACCATGAAGCTTTATCTCCTTGTCCTTAGCACGCGTCTGCCCTGTAATCAGCACCAATCCCGAGAAGTGGAAAAGTCACCCCGAGTGCTCAGTAAATGTTGGTGAATGAGTGAACAAGAATAGGATTAATACTGTGATTGTGTCCAGTGCATGTAAAGTGAAAAATAGTTAACTCTGTGCAAGTGTGACAATAAAAAGCCCAGAAATTCCTTCACCTCCTGAAACAGTAGTGGCTGAGCTCATGAGGGGCTGGACATTCCCTCGAGGCTGCCAGGATGGCACACCTTGGAGGTGGTTGTCATGAAATGTTGGGATGTGGTGAAGGTTAAATGAGCAACAAAGGGCACATTTTATATGTATGCATCAATGAGCAGGAAAATAAGCTTCTCTTGGTTATGTAAGAGTACACCCTTATAAACTAGTGAAAGGACAGCTGTGGGATGAAAACCATTTTCACAAATTGCTGATCATCTGTTAGCTAACATCAAGTATAAAGTGATTTCTACTTTCCTGGGAGAATAGAATCTTAGAGTTTTGATGCTGCAAAGGATCTTAGAGGTCATCTGGTCTAAATTCTTGGCCAGGGAAAAAGTATTCTTGTAACCAAAAGTTAGGTCAGCTACTCGCTGCTTGAAAGCCAATACTCGAGAGGCAAGGTTGGTGGAAAGGAAAGTTTCGTTTATTTTGGAGGCCAGCAACCGGGGGAGAAGGCAGAGTCGTGTCCAAAGGCCAACTGCCCCCTGACAATCAGTGGACAAGAGCTTTTAAAGGGAATTTTCAGGGGTGTATAGGTGGAGGGAGGGGGCTACGTGCAGAAACAGCACAGTCAGCTCTGACAGTCATCTGGAAATTGGTCCTGCAGTGGTCTGATCAACGTCATGTTGATTGTTTCAAGTACAGTTAATCTTCAGTTTCTGGGTCAGTTTGTTCCCATTTCCTTGAGGCCAGTTCTCAGAATTGTGGCAGCTTATGTCATGGCTACAGTCTGGTCATCATGTAGTTAACTTCTTCCACCTGGGGAGGGTTCCAGTATCTACAAAAACAGCTCGCAGGATATGGCTCAGAATATTATCTATAGCCCTTGAAGAAGAACTAAAAGTCCTTGACTTTGCTTAATGACTGAACTATTGTTATTTGGTCGTGTTTGACTGTTTTCCTTTGCTTCTGCATTTTCTCACTCTCTGATTAATTTTATTCTTTGGCTAAAGTTTTTCTATAGACAAGAGGCAGGTGGAGGACATGGAGGGCAAGGACCATGGGGCCCTGCTCCATTCCATTGTCTCTAGTACACCCAACAGTTGGTCAACCCATTTCTACTTGGATATCTCACTGACAGTGAGGGGCTTCGATTCTTGGGAGGTTGCTGTTGGAGCTTGAATTGTGTCCCCGCAAAAAGATATATTGAAGTCCTAAACCCCAGCACCAGTGAATATGACTTTATTTGGAAATAGAATCTTTACAGATACAATTAAGTTAAGATGCCAGTATGACTGGTGTCCTTATAAGAGGGAAATTTGGACACAAACAGAAAGGGAGAACATCATGTGAAGACAGAGGTAAAGACTAGTGATGCCTCTACAAGCCAAGGAATGCCAAGGATTGCTGGCAACACCAGAAGCTGGGAGAGAGGTATCAGACAGATTCTCCTTCATGGTCCTCAGAAGGAACCAACCCCGTGGACACCTTGACTTTAGACTCTGGCCTCCAGAAGTGGGAGAGAATACATTTCTGTTGTTTGAAGCCACCTGGTTTGTTAAGGCAGTCCTAGGAAACCAATACAGCACCTTAATCCATTTCTTCGGAATCAGAATCTGAGAGTAGTGCTGGGAATCTGCATTTTAACATGAAGTCATTCTGGTCATTCTGATGCCTAATAGTTCGAGAACTTCTGCTGGAGACCCGTGTGCCCAAACCGTGCATCCTCTAGTTGGTTCTCGGCCGAGTCCCAAGGTTCCCCGTGTAAAACTGCAAACCCTCCAGCCCTCTGTCTCTCTTACCCTGGACCATTCATCTGCAACTCCGAGTCCTCACTGCCTGAAGGATGCTCCTGTGGGTCTTAACCCCCCTGCATAGCTTCCTGCCTCTTGATCCAGACTTCCGGCCTCCAGATCTGTGACACAAGACATTTCTGTTGTCCTGAGCCACCTGGTTTGTGAGACTGTGTTACAGCAGCTCCAGGAAACCAGTAAGTCGTCCGTCTCAGTGTAGGCAGCTTGTAGTCCTTGAAAGGCCCTCCTCGTCTTTAACCAGGAGTCCCCATTCAAGGTTCCACGTGAGCAAGCAAACAGCCTGGTGAACTGTGGGCGTCATCCCGACACGGCCTCTCCTTGGGGCCCCTCACCTCTCTCTCCCAGACCTCTCCCCTCTTTCCATCTCACCTTCACCACCCGATTCCTGGTCGTTGCCATGCCTTCACCGGCCACCTGCACTCACCTCACGTCCATCCCGGACCCTCAATCCATTCTTTTCAGTGACCCCGGCTTTGCCAGCCTCCTGTTGCTCTTGGTAAACCCGTGTCATCTGCCCACAATTGGAAATAGTGCACACATGGTCACCATTGCCAGATACCTCTGAAATCATCATGAAGATGGTGGAACCTGGAACAACAATAGACATTTTAGGGAGGTGGCTTTTAGTGGATTACGAAGGAGACCATTCTGACTGTCTGAGCTCTCCCACGATGGAATGCCCGCCCGGAGAGGCAGTTAGCACCCCTCACCATGTGTGTGCAGAGTGGAGGCTGGGGGACTTCTGCAGGAAAGATAATGAGGACACCTGGGCATTGGTTGGAAAGATGACTTAGCTGATGTCCAAGGTTGATCTCATTTCTAAAGCCGTCTTTAAATGTTCCACCTTATATTTTCTTTCCCATCACTGTCATCTAATCTCCATGTAGAGCAAGATCCAGCTATACAAATAAGAATTCCAAATGTAATCTACCTATTGATGTAACATTCATCTCTGCACTTCTCCATCCATCTATCCATCTGTTTATGTTCCCTTCAAATTTTCTCTTCTTTGCCATAAAGAATGACACCAAGGAAGACTCTGATGGCCATAATCACAGCAACAACAATGTGAAGTAACATTTTCCAGCATCTGTTTTGTGCCGGGCACCGGCTAAGTGCTTTGTGCGTGTCAGTGTGAGGCAGCGGGGCAGAGTATAGAGCCAGGACTCTGGAGCCACATGTCATGGCTTCAGATCCCAGTTCTGCCACCTAATAGCATTGTGACTTTCAACAAGGTAATTTTTCTGTGTCTCAGTTTCTTCACCTACCTTATAAGATCATCATGGGGATTAAATGGCTTGATATCCATCAAGCTATTAAAACAAAGCCTGTGCATAAAAGGCACTATTAATCCTCTCAATGACCTTCATTTTTTTAAGAATGTATTTTATTGAAGTATAGTTGATTTACAATGTTAATTTCTGCTGTACAGCAAAGCGATTCAGTTATACATAAATACGTTCTTTTTCCTATTCTTTTCCATTATGATTTATTACAGGATATCGACTATAGTTCCCGGTGCTATACAGTAGGACCTTGTTGTTTATCCATCCTATATATAATAATTTGCATCTGCTAATCCCAGACTCCCAATCCTTCCCTCCCCCAACCCCCTTGCCCTTGGCAACCACAGGTCTGTTCTCTATGTCTGTGAGTCTGTTTCTGTTTTGTAGATAAGTTCATGTGTATCTCAATGGCCTTCATTTGACATGGGTGATAATATTCTTACTAACCAACTAGGGATCTAGGATCAGAGACATCAAATAACTCACCTGAGTCACCCAGCGCCTAAGAGGGGGAGCTGAGATTGGAAGCTAAGTTGGCGTGACTCCCGAGTTCATGATGTTTTCAGACATAGTGAAACACCATCTCTTGGGAAACGGCCAAGTGGAGAGAGGAACTCTCTCTTACATTTTTCGCCTGTTCCAGAGCTGTCCCGTCAGGTCTGGCCACTGAGGGGGTGGGGAGTGGGCAGTGATGTGGAAACGCCAGGATGGAAGGAGTTAATGAGCCTCTGTCTGCTTCAGGCTTGGAGAGGGAGGGCCCAAGCTGACTTCTAAACCAAGAGATCTTTAAGAGGAAAAAGTCAAAGACAAGGACACTGACCCTGGATCTGACAATCTATTTGAGTTTATACCAAACTAAAAAATGTAGGGTTTATCCTAACTTGAACCAGTGTTTCACTCACACACAGTAATTAGTTTTACTCTGATTTAACCTGCCATTACAGTTTTGACAGTGAGGATACCCAGGAGGTATTTTCCCCTGAATTCTTATTGTCCAGACCCTCAAATCGATTGGATATAAATATGATTTATGGTCCTTGCATGGAATCTTGCTGCAGTAAGATGCCATGGAAATTGACTCCTATGAGGAAAATTTCGGTTTCACTAATACTCAGTTGGTTTTTGTGGGTCTATTATACTTACATCAGCCAACATGGAGATTTATATTATAAAAAATGGCCATGGCCATTTCATTTTCACTCTGAATGGATTACCCTCCTTGCTAATGAGTCCTCTTTCTCATTCAGGAGAACACCTACTGCCTTCTGTAGCAAATCCTACCATAGTTTCTTTCTGACACCTTGCTTGCCATTTGGTGACAACTTGATTCATTTTTATACAAAATAAATAAGGAAAAAGACACTTATGTCTTTCTCTGTTTCTTTTGTATCATCAGTAGCTAAGCAAAGTATTAATCAGTTCTGGGATAAGTTAAGCTGTGCCATTTCTTTTGCAAAAGATGTTATCATGGGAAAGCCACGAATACATTTTAATGGCTTATATTTATGAAGTGCTCCCTCCGTACTGGTCATTGTTCTAACTCCCACGTGAAATCACTCATTTATAAGAGGGCTATCGCTTGTACAGGATGTATATGCAGCAAAACTGGCCGGAGTAAGTACATTCCTCTCTAAAGTACAGTGACGAAAGCTGACACTTTTGCGACCTGAAAAAATTAAATGTTCTCTAGGAAAGAAGCGTTTGAATCTGGCTAACTTTGCCAACTTGTTGAAGCAGTAAAGAAGTTTAAGAATCCAAGTCCAGTCTGTGCAACTCAAAATGTCTTTGTTTCATGGAGGCATTAGGGACTTTTGGAAGGGGGGGGAGTGGGAAAATATGTGTATTTCATTGTTGTCTAAATAATTAAAAGTACCATAGGGGGTGATGAGAATTTTACCAGTGGATCCAATCCTATATGCAAACTATGCATTCTTAATATGCATTTCGTTCTTCTGTGGCTGTTTGGGAAATTAACAGATGATACCTTCATTAATTGCGTGCTATTTTAATTGGTTTAAAGGGGCATTTTTCTTTCTTTTATGGCTTTGGAACACCCTGACAGTTTTATTGTTACTTCTGAGAGTTTATCCATGGTGATTAACATTAATACTATTAAAACAGAAAGTGCCTGTGAGCTTGTGTTCCCAGGGGATCGGGAAGGGTGAGCTGTGAGGACCGACTCTCTTCTGCCGCCAATTTCCTGGGAGAGAGAATAGAAAAGAATAAGGAAACTACTGCATTTAGAAACAACAAAATGCCAGACTCCGCACCATGTATTTTCTATATCTGTATTATCTATATCTATATCTCTTTTAGCCCTGAACAACTACCTATGAGGATGGTCCCCATTGTGCGGTGGGGAAGTCGAGCCCTTTACCCAGCTTGCTTAAGCTAGGAAGCGATTTAAGAGCAAAGAACTTAGGGAAATGTCCTCCTGTTCATTTCAATTCCCTTGTACCTGGTAAAGCACTTGCAGTTTACCCAATAGGTAGCCACTCATTTTCTTATACAAGTTAATAAATGAATGAATGAATGAATGATGGATGGAGTGAGTCAGATAAGGTGTATGAGTTTCATATCCAGCTGTAACAAGTGACCACAAACTTGGTGGCTTAAAACAATACAAATGTATTGTCTTACAGTTCTGGACATCAAAGTCCAATATGGGCCTCGCTAGGAAAAATCAAGATGCCAACTGTAGGGGAGAATCCATTTCGTTGCCTTTTCCAGCCTCTTGAAGCTGCCTACGTTCCGAGGCTCGTGACCCCTTCCTCCATCTTCAAAGATGATGATCCCATCACTCCTACCCCCCTACGCCCGCTTCCTTCATCGAATCTCCCTCTGATTCCCATTCCTCTTCTGCCTCCCTCTTCCACTTTTAAAGACCTTGTCATCAATCTCTGGTGTAAGGTGGGCTGATTAGCAGCCCTAGTTCCATCTGCAACCTTATTTTTCCTTTACCATGTCACCTAACAGATTCACAGCCTCTGGGGATTAGGACATGAATATCTTTGGGGGGGGCATTATTTTGTCTACCACAAAAAGCTTCATTAAAGGTGTGAAGTCTACTTTGTCTGTCTCAGTAAAGAAGTAATTCTTTTCTGAGACTGTGGAACATGGTTTGTTTGGTTCCTTGGATATTTAACCATGCACGCACCACCTGGAGGCATCTCTTGGCTTTTTCCTTGCTTTGTAACCTGCAGACACTCTCCGCACATGCCATGTTCAGTAAGTACCCGTTGAGGAAATGAAAGAATGAAATGAACGAGCTGTTGTTTAAAACTATATTAATTTGGTCGAAAGGACACGGGAGACATTTTGATCTAAGATGGTAAAATTTGAGCATTAAAAAGAATAATGGCTGCAGTCGATTGAAACCCACCAAATATATACAATTTCACAGTGATTCTACGCAGAGGCAGGGGGTCTTCCTAGATTCAGCTCAACATTTGCACCCTTCAGACTCCCATAGGCCACACTTGACCCCTTCTATGTAACTCGAGGGCAGGAACACAGTGTACGTGTCCACTGTGAGGGCAGCGTTAGACAGGCTTCTGTGGGTGCCCTTGCCTCAGGTCACACTGCAACCTATAGCTGTCCAGGAGGTATTTTCTCCCCAAGTCACACAGCTCTAGTGCAAGGAGGTTCAGTCTACACCAGGCAGCTATGGGAGCCTTCCTGGCTTAAACGCTTCATACCCCAAAGTTGCCAGCATCTTTTGTAACAATTCGCAGGCATGGCTTCCAGCGTTCCCACAGGGACATGCCCAGGTCCAAGAATGACCTCACTCGGGGAAGTTGAAAGCACAGTGTCTGCTTCCCTGTTAGGGATTTATGGTTCATTTACAGGTCCTCCCATCCAGATGTAATTTACCAATCAGGCATCATTTTTGATGACATTTGATGTTCTTGCCCTTCTGAGGTTTTCAGGTAAAAGCCAAAGCTCAGGTTCTCAGGAAGTTGGAAAAAGTTTTATTAACCTTTTGCTCTCATACCAAAACAAGCAAATAAACCAATGAACAAACAGACCCCAACTCATTTGTCACCATTGGAGGTTGCTATGACACCAGCTCTTTAACTAGCAAAGAATCAAACATCTATTATAATTATAAGCTTTATGTCAGAGTAACTGCATTACTGAGGAGAAAAAGTTCTTTGTGAAGAATTCCAGCTTAAAAAAATACAGAAGAAATGATAGACTTAGAAAGTGTGATTTTTCAACCCCTAGTGGTATCATGGATCTAGGTAACAATTACAATGCATACTAAAGCCATTAGGTGAAAGGTAGACAGGGAATTTCATAATATAGGGATCATGCTGGCACCACTTGAACCTGTGATCCATCTTAGTATTTACCCATAGTATGATCCTACAGGAAGCACACGGTACTACTTATGGTACATTTTAAAAAAACAAACTTAATCTGACTCTAATCAAGACCTTAGATCTAACTAGTAGTTTGTGGAAATACAAGGGATAGAGGAACAATGACACCCTTTGGAAGCAATCAGCCAAGTCCGGAATGTGGAACATTCTGCAGGATGAATGACCTGGTTTCCCCAACAAATCATGGAAGGGAAAATGGAAGGGCAGAATGATATAGGATAAAGTGGACTTAGTCAACATTGTGGGATTTTGTTTGGTTCTTGAATTAAACTTTCAACTGTAAAAATTATTTTGGGACACTTGGGGTAGTTTGAATAATGACTGATATTAATTATTGGAATTATTGTTAACATTTTAAATATGATACAGTTAAATGTTATTGAATATGATAATGACATCAAGGTTAGGTAAAACTGATATACATAAACATATATACACATATATAGACATACATATGCACGTGTGTGTATGTGTGTGTGTATATATATATATATATATATATATATATATATATATATATACAGCTGACAGTTAATGATGCATACTGAGGAAATTAAAGGTAAAATGAAAAATCTGGGGTTTGCTTTAAAATGCTAAGCAAACTTTGAAGGGAGTAACTAAAACAAGATTGGCAAATATTGACAGTTTTCCAAGTTGAGTAATGATTACATTGGGAGTCTGATTATTCTACTTACTTTAAGTGCCTGAAAATTTCCATAATAAAGTTTTCTTTTTTTTTCTTTTCATAATTTTTTAAAAATTTTATTTATTTATTTGTGGCTGCATTGGGTCTTCATTGCTGCGCACGGGCTTTCTCTAGTTGTGGTGAACGGGGGCTACTCTTTGTTGCGGTGCGTGGGCTTCTCATTGCAGTGGCTTCTCTTGTTGTGGAGCACGGGCTCTAGGCGCACGGGCTTCAATAGTTGTGGCACACGGGCTCAGTAGTTGTGGCTCGCGTGCTCTAGAGCGCAGGCTAAGTAGTTGTGGCCTATGGGCTTAGTTGCTCCGCGGGATGTGAGATCTTCCTGGACCAGGGCTCGAACCCGTGTCCCCTGCATTGGCAGGCGGATTCTTAACCACTGTGCCACGAGGGAAGCCCCATAATAAAGTTTTCTTAAAACCCTTATATTTTTACAGTCAGATGCCATTTTCTCCTATCAAATTATTAAAGATATTTAAACATTTTACAGGGAGGGGTGAAATAAGGATCCTACTGCATTGCTGGGGAACTTCTGGAAAGCAGTTTGGCAGGATGCCCTAAGAGGCTTAAAATATTGCTAGCATTTGACCCAGTGATTCCCTCTGTAGAAATCATACTTAAAAAATCATTGTGAATATCAAAAACTCTTTACAAAGATGTTCAGGTTATTTTAGACTTTGAATTTTGCAAGTAACCCAAATGTGCACCACTAGAAGAATGGTTAATTGAATCATGGTACACCACATCATGAAATATTTTGCAACCATTATAAAGGAGACTTTTACAGTTTTTAAATACAACTGGAAGATGCCTGTTACAACATTAATTGAAAACAGGACAAAACTGTACTTGCATCTATGTAAACAATATACATCCATGGGAAAAATATGTTTAGACAAAAAAAAATACTGGAAGCAAATACAACAAAATGCCTCCATTGGTTCTGATTGGGTGATAGACCTACAGTGAATGAAATCTTTTTCTGTGTTTATTTTCCAGATTTTTCTATCATGGATGTAATTTTGTCCTGTGCATTTTGTAATAGTTTTATAAAGGTATAACCAATATACCATAAAATTCACCCACATTAAGGGTACAGTCTGATATATATGTGTAAGTATATATAGTTGTACAACCACCATTACAATCAAGTTTTAGAACCTGTGACCCTGTGAAGTATCTCACAAATATTTCTTGAGTAGACTTCATTTTTAGAGCAGTTTTAGATTTACAAAACAATTGAGAAGGTAGTACAGAGTGTTCCTACATACCCTGTACCTAGTTTCCCCTGTTATTAAAATCTTCTA
The DNA here is from genome assembly GCF_028023285.1 of Balaenoptera ricei. Lineage (NCBI taxonomy): Eukaryota > Metazoa > Chordata > Mammalia > Artiodactyla > Balaenopteridae > Balaenoptera > Balaenoptera ricei. The sequence goes on along the minus strand of NC_082643.1, from coordinate 106,537,598 downwards.
TTACTATGGTACATTTGTTAAAATTAATGACCCAATACTGATACATTATTATTAACTGAAGTCCATACTCGTTCAGATTTCCCTAGTTTTTACTTAATGTCCTTTTTCTGTTCCAGGATTCCATCCAGGGTATTACATTACTTTTACTTGACATATCTATACATTAATTTTTAATTGGAAAAAAGTAAAATGAACGTAATTTTTCAAATCCTCCAAATATTTAACCATTTTTCTCCTGGTCTTCTTGTTTTTGTTGACTTGTTGCTTGTTGACAAAGACCATGTCTTATATTAATTATATTCCTTGTAGTTTCCAGCATGGTACCTTGCAAATTTACTAAATAATATTCTGCTAATTTAGTCACTGTCCTTCAACAACTGGATGGAGCAGAAGAGAGGGAGAAAAGGAAGAGAAGGAGGGAAAAGGAAAAAAGAAAGACCTTACTTTACAGATCAGTTAAAACCTCAGAGCTCTGAGGGACCTTTGGTTTCTGCTGTGATTTTATGTAATGGAATTCTCTTGACCTTTGTGTTTCCCAGGCTGGAAATTGCAACCCTGAATCGGGCAGACTCAGATCTGGAAGCTTGTCGAACCCAAATCAGCAAAGATATCATTGCTCTTCTACTGAAAAATCTGACCAGCAGTGGCCATCTCTCCCCTCAGGTAGAGAGGAGGATGGGTGCTGTTTTCAAAAAGCAGTTTCTGTTGCTGGAGAAAGAAATTCAAGACGAGTATGATCGGAAGATGGTGGCCTTGACAGCTGAGTGTGACCTGGAAACAAGAAAGAAGACAGAAAGCCAGTACCAGAGGGAGATGGCAGCAATGGAGGAAGCAGAAGAGATGCTGAAACGTGTTAGTGAGAGGGTAAGGCAACTTTGAAAGGAAGGCTTTCATTTGCCTCCCTCCTTCATCATTTATCCATCCATCCATCCATCCATACATACATACATCTACCTGCCCATTCATCCATGCACCCACCCATCCATCCATTCTCCCCACCTACCACCCTTCCATCTATCTGTCCATCTACTCATCCATCTGTCTATTTATTCACTCACCACCCATCCATGCATCCATTCATCCAACCCCCAACCCATCCATCCATCCATCTACCACCCTTCTATCCACCTGTCCATCTACACTTCCATCCATCCTCCCAGAATTCATTTAGAAAGCATTTACTGATCACTACTGTCTAGGCAGTGAAGGTACAGAGAACACTGAGACATGTTCTGGCATTTGAGAAGTTCACAGTCTAATGAAGGATACTCGCATATAACAAATGTGAATTCATTCAGCCATGTTGTAATAGAGGTACATTCACAGTGCTGTGGGATATCATAGGACGAGTAGAATGGCTTCATTCACAGAAAAGCATGTTCACAAGAGCACAGCTCAGGGGGGTTGTGATGTCAGTGCACATGTGTGTCTGTCTGGACTGCACCGCGCTAAGTTCTCTCCAGCACGGGCTCTGGAGTCAGACAAACCTGGACTCATATTCTAGTACAATCCAGCTCAGCTCCGGAAGGCCTTAACTAGCCTCTGTAAGTCTGTGAGTCAAGGCCGAGGGCGCCCCCCTCTCAGAGCGGCTGGAAGAAGTAATGTAGGAAAGGAGCCCCAGGTGTGGGCTGTAGAAGGCTCTCGTGCACAGTGCCCGGTTCTGGGAGTTCTCGCCTCTCGGCCTTCCCAGGGCTGGTCGCTGTTGATCGGAGATCAGCTCTCATTTTCCTAAGAGAGTGTCAGTTTCTGTCTTGAAAGGAATCATGCCGGAGTTTTTTCCCAGGCGCACCAAATCCAGTCTGATTTCTGCCTTCCTCCATGGAAGAGATGGCTGGTTCACTCCGGTGACTTGAGCCCACATAACCTGTTCTGAAAATTTATCATCCTAGGGAGGTCTAACATCTTAGGAATGAGCTTCTGAACTCCTAACTTCCATTCTGCAGACTGGCAGCCGTGCACAGAAATCCTCTGGGAGTGAGTAGAGAGCTCTCAGGGTGACAGCGCCTGGCTCTCAGATGGTCACCTGTGGTCAGACTACGGGCTGGGCACTAAAGCAGAGAGGCGCGATTCACGCTGTCTCACCCCCAGCCACTCCCCTGCAGCTGGGGTCCCCTCGCCTCAACACACATCTCATTTTAGTGTGTGCCTTATTTTCTGTTTGGCTCCTGTATGCATTTCCTGTAGCTGCTGTAACAAATGACCACAGACTTCGTGGCTTAAAACAACAGAAATTTATTCTCTCACAGTTCTGGAGGCCAGAAGTCCAAAATCAAGTCCAGAAGTCAGCCAGGCATCCCCCCTCTGAAATCTCTTGGGGAGAATCCTTCCTTGCCTCTGCCGGCTTCTGGTGGCTCCAAGCGTTCCTCGGCTTGTGGCTGCATCCCTCCAATCTTGACCTTGGTCTTCACGTGGCCCCATGACCCTGTCACCTTCACATCTGTCTCTTTTAAGGACACTCATCTTTTGATTTAGGACCTAGCTAAATGATCCTGTATGATTATCTGCAAAGACCCTTATTACGAATAAGGTCATGTTCATAGGTTCTGGGATTACGATGTGGATGTATCTTTTTGGAGAGGGGGCAACATTCAGCCCACCACGGTTCTCCTGGCTGACCCCGCTCTCTGATCTCCATCCATGATTGCACAGGTCAGCACTGTGTTTCCTTGAGTCCAGCACTTAAAAAGAATGTGTTAAACACACTGTTCACTGATTCAGCCCCAGACAGTCTCATTCTCTCTCTCTCTCTTATTTCCTCAATTTGTTATATATTTTTTTCTGATAAAAATAATACACATTCAATGAGGGAGGCTTGGAAAGTACACAAAAGCAGAGGTTGGCAAACTGGGACCCATGAGTCCAATCCTGCCCGGCCTGTTTCTTCTGGCCCTTGAGTTGAGAATGGTTTTTACATTTTTAAAGGACTGTAAAAAGTAAAAACAAAAAAAGAATATGTGACAGAACCCTGACGTGTCCTGCAAAGCCTAAAATATTTATCTGGCCTTTACTGAAAGTCTGCCAACTCCAGCTCCAAAGCATGAAAAGAAAAACCCAGAAAAAAATTGAAACCCATTCCACCAGTCAACAGTAGACAAACATTCATTCAGCCTGTTTGTTGAGTTCCTGCTGTGTGTCTGAGCCTGGAGACACCACCATGCTAAGGGGACCCCACTCCTGTCCTCGGATTTCAGCATAAACCTTTTGCTTTATTTTTACTTTTTTTTTTTTTTTTTACAGAGTAAGGTTTATGCGGTTCATTGAACTTTCTATCGTGGTTGTTTCCACTTACCATCACAGATGTCATTAAACCCTCTCACACTTAGCATTCACTGAAGGCCAGGAATTTTTCAGAGCACATCACCTGGACCTTCTCTTCAAATATTCACACCCACTCAGTGAAGTGGGAATTGATAGGCTCCCACGTATACAGGTGAGGAAACAGATGGGAGAAGGTCACCTGCCTGAGGACACGTGGGTGGACCAAGACTCACACCCAGGCAGCTCGCCCCGACCACCAAGCCTCACGGCCACCCTCATAAAACAGTGCATCGTAATCCTGGTGGGCTTCTGCCTTTGCAATGCTTTCGTTACAAAGACTGCCCGCGGCAGCGCAGTTTTAAGTGTTTGCTCATTATTTCCACTGGTTGCTGGGGGCGTGGAGAAGGGGTGACCCACAGTGTCCTCCTGCTCCCTCTGTGCAGGGGTCAGAGTGGGCGGCACCATCACTGTGGATCCCCCAGGCCACCCTGTACAGAGACAAGTCTCCTTATTTGAGCAAATCCACTTCCAAAAATAGCATAAAGCTGCAAAAGTTAACAGAGCTATTTCCCTTCCAGTCTGTGCAAATCATTCCATCTTAGAATGACTTTGTCATCTATTCATTTATTGTAGTTATCTTTAAATAAAATGCATGAAAATATTTTGGCCATATTATTCCTCCAAGAATTAGTTTTGTTTTGTTTTTTTAAAAAAAGCTAAATGAGGAGTATCAGTTTTTTTGAGTAAAGTTTAGGAATTAATATAGCGATGAAATCTGTTCACATTTAAACATCTATATGATCCCGTACAGTCTGTAAAGCGTTTCTGCATGGAGAATCTCTTAAGGGTAGTGGCAAATATAGACTCTGAAGGCAGGTGGCTTAGGTTTAGATCTCACTTTGTTCCTCCAGAAGGTGCATTGTTCAGGCTCCTTGGGTCTCGGTTTTCCCATCCTTAAACTGGGGATAATAATGATGCCTGTCATATAGGAGTGTCAATACTTGTATAGTACTTAGACCGATGCTTAGCAGGGTCAGCCCTGTTCTATCCAGTTCCATTATTTAGTGTAATCTTTAAAGAAGCCCATGACATAAAACAGTCAGGATATGAAATCTTTCCAGTTCAAGTTGGAGAAACAGAAGCCCAGAGGGGAGGTGACTTGCCCAGCTTCCTGCAAGCAGCCACTGGCCGTTCAGGGTGTGTGCTTTGTAGGGGGACTCTCTTCCAGATCCACGTGCTTCCCAGCTACTTGGAGAAGAGGCAGCACCAGCGCATGCTGCCCTGAGCTTCCAGAGGCTTCCTAACTCCTTTGAGTGTGTCTTAAAGGAAAAGATGCCTTAAGTGCAAGAACTCTTACACTGTAACCATCTCTGGGGGATTTATTTCTATAAAACATTTTCACAATTTGCCCAGCTTGCTAAATTGAGTACAGGGAGTGTCATTTAGTACAGTCATAATTTCCTGACACGATTTCACATTTTTGATGGCCTAGAGTCAGCGCGAATAGCAGTTGTCAGAACAGCCTGGCACAGGCCTGCGATTCTCGAACCAGGATCGAAGTGCCATGTCCTGATGCATGCCTCCCAATCTCTCCATGCAAGTTGCTTTTTTAGGCATTTTAAGCCGAAGGATAAACATGCCTCATTTCTCTGAGAAGTCTATTTTAGTGGAAAGTTCAATAGGGAGTTGGGGGTGAGTGACCATTATTTTAATGTACCTTTAAAAATGCACGTTTGTTGCCAATATTTAAAACATAAAATTTTGGATAGAAAATCCAGACTTTCAGCTTCTCTTAAAAAAATGGGACGATATGGCCACACCAGGTGCATAGTCCTACAGAGCCCCCTTTGGTGGGCTGAGCAGTGGCTGACCCCGTAAGCAGGGCTTGCTCGCTCTACTTTACCCCAGTCCCCAGTGCTGCCTCGTACAGTACTTCCCAGGCTACCTCACATGACCTCCCCTGCTTGGCAGGCCTGGGTGGTGTCCCCTGCTTCAGGGTTTAGTCTTCTCATCTGTGCCACAGAAGGATTGAACTAGAGCAGGGGATGAACACATTTCTGTGGGTCTCTGGACCCCCTTAGGAGGGCAGTGTACATGGAAATGGGGGGGACTCCCATCAAAAGTTATTTTAAGGAGCATTTCACTGTGACACAAACACATCATTTCCTCATGCCTTATTCTTCAGCAGAAATACTATTCTAAGCAAGGACAGATAATTACGTTTTAGGATTTGCACGCGCGCACTCAAGCATGTGTGTATGCATGTGTGTGTGTGCGCACACGTGTGCTGTGTGCTTGCTTTTTGTCCTGGCTGTGAGGAGTAAAATGGATTTCACCCCTGTTTCATTCCTATTAATTAAAATAATTGAGGTTTGGAGCTTGTCGAATTCCATACTGTCAAAGCAGAAGGTCACTTTGATGGATGAATGGACCTACCTGGGCACCAGCTACTCCCCTGGTAGCAGAGCATCCCTGTGATGCCCAGAGCCAGGGGCCCAACACCCTCATTGTGGGTGACTTGCATTCCGTAATTTAGATCAAGTCAGCTGTGAATAGCTACGTCTCTCTAGAAGAGTGACTCGGAAAAATGTCATCCAATCCTGTTTGTAAAATCAGTTTCTAAAGAGAACCGTGATGTTTTCTGGTACCTGAGGCCAACCATTACCATTGGGATGGCTCCTGGAGATGTGGCCAGGGGATACGAACAAAAGTCCTCCGGCTTCTGGTGCTGTGGCCACTACTCTTCACATATGCAAAGCTTTCTGGGAGCTCCCCAAGGGCAGGGATTGTCCTGTGCTGGCTGCTGGGCTGCTTGGGCCCCAAATAAATAACATTCCTCTTTCTGGGCCAAATTCTGAGCAAATTGAAAAGTCAGTGAAAGAAACTGGAAATGGGTGTATCACCATAATAGGCCTTTGTGAGCAATTGGAGGTGGAAGCGGGTGGGTCTGTGGCTTGGGGGATTGGGAGATGGTGCCGCGGTCACTGAAAACAGAAGATGTAAAGCACGCCATCTCCTTGTTTAGCTGGAGGAGGTACGGCCCTCTCCCTCTGCCATCATTGCCCATCTGTCTTCCCTAGGTCTCTGCTCAGCCTGGCCACAGCCACCATCCCACGCCCTCTTGACCTTGACCTCTGAGACTGTCGTACCCTCCACCTCACACACACGTACACCTTCCCCTGACTTGCTCACCAACAGGTCACGCTGTCCAGTGTCTAGGAGCCTAAAGATTTGGTTTCCACTCCTTCCCCCCACATCTTGAGTGCTGGCGGGAATTGGGGAACCATGCTTAGCTTCTCTGAGCTTTGTGTTTCTTTGCCTTTAAAGTGTGTTTGTCTGCCAGATCAACACACATTTAGCAACTTAAAACAAGACACCTACCGTCTCACAGTTTCCGTGGTCTGGAGTATGGGCGCGGCTTAGCTGGGTTCTCTGTGTGGAGGTCTCACACTTGCCAGTGTGGTCTCAGCTGGGCTCCCTTCCCCTCCTCTGGAGCTGGGGCCCTAGTCCCAGCTCATTCCGGTTGTTGGCAGAATTCACTTCCTTGTAGTTGTAGGACTGAGACCCTGAGCGCCTGTAGCCTTCCCTTCCCCATAGACAGTTTACACATGCTACTCGCTTCCTCCAAACGAGGAGGAGAGTGGCTGTCTTCTCAGGAAGGTCCAGTCCTTTTCAGGACTCTTCTCATTATAAGGTAGGCCTGCCCAGGATAACCTCTCTTTTGATTAACTCAGAGTCAGCTGATTAGGGACCTTAATTACATCATCAAGACCCCTTCAGCTTTGCCACATAATAATCTGACCACTGGAGTGACAGTCCCATCATATTCAAAGTTTATGTCCACACTCAGAGGGAGGGGATTTGTGTGACGTCTTACACCGGGGGCCAGGAATCTTGGGGCCTTCTTAGAATTCCGCCTCTGCACGTGGAATGACTAACATGCCCTCCTGCGGCATGAGTCTTTTGAGGTAATGGGAGTGCAGATGCATCAGGAACCTAGTGAAGGTGTGTCTCCCCCCTGCTGTCCTCCCTCTGGACCACATAAAGTGCAGGCATCCCAGGAGCCACTTCCTACCTCCTCTTTGCCTCCCTTTTAACAAAAATGTTATCAGCTTGAGCCTGATTGCTGGTATTTTTCTCTTCAACTAAGTTAAGGATGAAAGATGATGGAAATAAGCTTGAGAGCCTAACAGCACAGTCCATTGATGTTTCCATTTTGCGAGCTACTTTCAGGCAGTTTGATTTGAAAATTTCCACCCTTGTGACTTTTTTTCTTTGAGATGGTTCTGGAAAACGTTAAGATAACAGGCAGGACAGGTTACAACAGCATTTCCCAGAGTTTAGCAGCTTCCTCATGGCAAATTTGGGATTCAGTTTGTGTGTATGACTGTGTGTATACATGTGTGTGTTCCATGTGGGTGTGCACACACATACTTGTGTGTGCATGTGCACATGTGTGCACTGTATTTGTGTTGCTGCGTGTGCCTGTATCTTTGTGCATGTATCTTTGTGCATGTATGTGCATTGTTTGTGCATTTATATGCACTGCGCAGGTATATGTGTGCACATGTGCATTGGTGGTGCATGTCTGTGTGCTGTGCATATGTGTATGTGCCTGTGCACGTGCATGCATGTGTGTGCACCTGTATGTGTGTGCATGTTTGTGCATTACTGCTGTGTGCATTGATATGCACTCTGCATGTGTGTATGTTGATGGTGCATGTATGTGTCCTCTATGTACATGTGTGTGTGCATGTGCACATGCATGCATGTGTGCCTGTATGTGCATTATTGCTGGGTGCATTTATATGCACTGTGCACGTGTGTGTTGGTGCGTGTGTGCATGTATGTATGTACATGTGCACATGCGTGCACGTGTGTGCTTGCATGTTGCACACATGTGCCTTGCATTCCTGACCAGTGTGTCACCTCCCACGTGCCCCCCTCTTCTCCACAGTCCGCTATCGAATGCAGCAGCCTCCTGCGGACCCTCCATGGCCTGGAGCAGGAGCACCTGAGGAGGTCCCTTGCTCTGCAGCAGGAGGAAGACCTTGCCAAGGCCCACAGGCAGCTGGCCATTTTCCAGAGGAATGAACTGCACAATATCTTTTTTACCCAGATAAAAAGTGCTATTTTCAAAGGGGAACTGAAGCCAGAGGCAGCGAAAATGCTGCTGCAAGATTACTCTAAAATACAGGTAATGCCTCAAATGAGGCTCTCTCTGATGGAGGAGTCATTTTCCTGAACTGTTTCGGTAAATTTCTCCTCTTTCTGAGCTAAGTCCTGTCTCTTCTTTTGTGCTGGGTTCCAGTGAACTAATGCTGTCTTCCTTCGACCTCTTGATGTGGCGGCTGAGTTTCCAGTAAGCAGGGCAAATGGGGGCTTGAAGCACAGGCCTTAGACTCAGGCTCACCTGGACTTGCATTCCAGTTCCACTACCCATCAGCTCTGTGAACTTAAGCAAATTGCCTAACTTCTCTGGACTCAGTTGCCTCACCTGTAAAATGGGGGTAATAGAGTCCCCACACTAAAAGGGGCATGATGGAGATTTAATGATCTAATTCATGGAAAGGCAGTGCTTGGCACAATATATGTTTAATATATATAGTGGTTAAAAATATATATGTGCATATACGTATGTGTGTTCAAATGTGTGTGGTGATGTATGCCTAAGGTTTATGATCTCTGTCTCGATATTCTGAGGTGAATTTGTGGGTGTTTTTGCATGTAAGCTTGAGTGTGAGTGTCATTAACCCAGACTGAATAAATTCCTAGATGACTGTGAAAATAGTTTATGAGACTGTCACTATTTTTATGAGGCCTGCCTGAGGCATTTTACCTGTGCCTGTACACACTGTAGTACATCACTGATGTGCAGTAATGCACCAGATTTCTGGTCCCGGCACAGGCCTCGTGAGTGAGAGCTGCAACAGATCAGGGCTGTCCCAGGAGGAGACCAGGCGGCCCTCATGGGCCTTTTGGAAAGAGAAGACCACTGTCAGAAGGCACTGGGCATCTTGGCGTGAAGAGAGCTAGCCAGCCTCTCCGTTTTGCTCTTGGTTTTTCACAGTAAAACTTTAGGAGAGTAAACAAAGTCCTGGCTAGGTATTCAGACCCCACAGCATCACTTAGGGATTAACAGATTTTGCTGTCGTTTTGCCCGCTCCTCATGATAAGCTGTGGCTGACTCTCCATGCTGGAAAGAACACGTGTTATTGTTAATAATACTGGGGACAGGGCTTCCCTTGTGGCGCAGTGGTTGAGAGTCCGCCTGCCATTGCAGGGGACGCGGGTTCGAGCCCTGGTCTGGGAGGATCCCACATGCCGTGGAGCAACTATGCCCATGCGCCACAACTACTGAGCCTGTGTGCCTGGAGTCCGTGCTCCGCAACAAGAGAGGCCACCGCAATGAGAAGCCTGCACACCGCAACGAACTCGCCACAACTAGAGAAAGCCCACGCACAGCAACGAAGACCCAACGCAGCCAAAATAGATACATAAAATAAATAAATAAATAAAAATTAAAAAAAAAAATACTGGGGACAAAAAAGTAACAGCCCTGGTGACAGTCCCAAGGCACAGACAGGTTAGTATTTGAGGATCCCGACTCTGAGCTTCCCGACGTCAAGGGCTCAGGTCAGCTGACTCACGTGATCCAGCTCCGTAGAGGATAGAAGTGTCACCACAGTGTTCCTGCTGTATTGATTCTGCTGCCAGGAACTCTCAGAGAGAAGCTGGCATTTGGCCACATCCCACCGACCATTCTGCTTTTCACTGTCAGGGGAGTGCAAATCCTCAGGTGTTGGACCTGGAGAGATTATAGCTTTTGTGTGGAAAGGAAAACACCATACGTTTCTTATTGAACAAAATGTTGAACTTTCGGGTAACCCACTGCATGGACAGTATTTCCCCAGATGGAAAAAAAGACAGCAGAGCCGGTCAGTGGGATAGTACACTGAGGCTGATGTTTTAATTACCGTGGGTTTAATTACTGCTGGTCTAATTATTATGCTACTGTTTGAAGCTGGATTTGGGAGACAGCCTATTATGAAGTTAAAACACAGGCCCTGGAATTAGATGGCTGAGTTCAAATCCCTGCTCAGTCATTTACCAGCTGTGTGATATGGACTCAGTTTCCTCATCTGTGAAGTGGGAATAATAGTATCCTCTCCCTAAGTTAAGTTACAAAAGACGAGAAATGCTCTGGGTCCAATGCCAGGCCCAGCAAAAACATCCAGTATATGCAAGGCCATTATTACTCTCTTGTGCTTGCTTGGGTTCTTATGCATTTTGTACATTATAAGAACTTCTTGCTACTCTGTGACCAGGCTCATCTCGTGTCCTCCATGAGTGTGGGAGTTCTGGGGTCAGAGCCGGTGGCTAACTTATCCCAGAACTTCAGCACCTGTGCTGGTGCTGTGTTTGGGGAGCGCCACAGGTGTGACTGTGCACATGGGTGAAGGATGCCTGAGTGAAATTTATATTCCATTCCTAGGGAAGCAAAGTTGTTTTGATAACTCTTTACCATCTGGGTCTCAAATGCACTTTTCAAAGCCCTCATTTCTTATTAGTATGTAATTTTCTTCTAAGCCTTTGTTCGGGGCAGGGACATTTAAGGTGTTAATCCCAGGGCTTCTATTCCCATGTATTTTCTTCAGAAAGGAAATGTGATATTTTAACTGACTAGAAAGAATTTTCTTTAAATTTTATTTAAGCATACTTTCTTGATTTTTTTTTTTTTTTTAACAGGAGAATGTAGAAGAGTTAATGGACTTTTTCCAGGCTAGTAAGAGATACCATCTCAGTAAAAGATTTGGCCACAGGGAGTACCTGGTCCAGAACATACAGTCATCAGAGACCCGTGTGCAGGGCCTGTTTAGCACTGCTTCTGCTCAGCTGACCCTCCTTATCCAGAAACACGAGAGGTAAAACCCCCAAGCCACCCAAAAGGATGCAGACAAACAGCCTTGCCCCAACGTTCCTCATCAAAGACCATCTACTTCTGTTCATTCAGCGACTGCACTGGCTGCTCCTGACTTATTTCTTAAGAACTCTCTAGTTGGAAGAATCCTTTGCATTACAGAATTTTAAAAACATACCCAATAGTCGAGACAACCATACAGTGAGCCGACATGTGCCCATCGTCAGCTTCAGTAGGTACCAGCTTGTGGGCAATCTTGAGGTAGCTATACATCCCTACCCTGAGTTATTTTAAAGCAAATCCCGAACATTTCATAGAGAAATCAATGGTGGAGGCTTTCATGAACTGTGTGATGGGATAGCCCACTTCTCCTTGAACTCTAGGACACTGCTGGCTCTTGCATTCACCTTTGTTTTTTGGTTTTTTTTTTTTTTGGTTGGGGAGGGAGTTTGTTTTTATTTTTGTTTTTTTTTTTAATTGAAGTATAGTTGACTTGTTAGTTTCAGGTGTACAGCACAGTGATTCAGTTATACATACATATATATATATCTATTCTTTTTCAGATTCTTTTCCCTTATAAGTTATTACAAAATATTCAGTGTAGTTCCCTGTGCTATACAGTAGGTCCTTGTTGGTTATCTATTTTATATATAGTAATGTGTATCTGCTAATCCCAAATTCCTAATTTATCCCTCCCCGCCTTTCCCCTTTGGCAACCATAAGTTTGTTTTCTACGCCTGTGAGTCTGTTTTGTAAATAAGTTCATTTGTATCATATTTTAGCTTCCACATATAAGTGACATCACATGGTATTTGTCTTTCTCTGTCTGACTTACTTCACTTAGTATGATAATCTCTAGGTCCATCCATGTTGCTGCAAATGGCATTATTTCATTCTTTTTTATGGCTGAGTAATATCCCATTACATATATATATATATATATATATATATATATATATATATATGGCACATCTTCTTCATTCATTCATCTGTCAATGGACATTTAGGTTGCCTCCATGTCTTGGCCTTTGGAATTAAGTATGAATACACAGATGCTTATCTTGGATTCTGAGTATTTTTTCTCAGCAACACTGGGGTACCATGCAGCCAGGTAAATGGTGCTGCTCACTGCAGCCTCTAGCCCCTCGACAGCATTCCTTCTCAGCTAGTCTTTAGGGAGACGCATAATTGTCAACAATGAAATTTATTCTTTGTAGATTACAAGCTTTAAAATGAGTAGGGCCATGTTGATAAAGTTGGCTTTCTTAGGGCAAGCCGTGCTTTTATGAATTGGTTCTACTACCTGGGTAATTGTACTAGGACTTGGCAGCTCTCTTGCCCTCTTTAATGAGGATTCGGTAAGGTGCAAATTATGTGAACACTTCCCACCCAAAGATGCTAATGAATTTGTCACTGCAGTTAACCTGACATTCCTGATTCATTTTCACTCGAGTGAAAGAAACAGCTCCTTGCCTTGAACGGAAGCACCCAACAGCTGGTTATACCATTGGGAGCAGTTACCAGGGAAGTGTTTTGTACCCCTGATTTTTAAATCCTATTTTAATAGGTTGGCACAGACTTATATTTCTGAAATGTGTATCTACCATTTGCTCAGTCACCTATTCATTCCTTCAGGAAGCTTCCATGGTGAATCTACTGTATGCCAAGCAGGGGGCCCAGCCCAAGGATGCAGACAGACTGGGAATGGTAGTGGTGATAGTGGCAGCAACAGAAAAACAGAACCAGTAAGATATGTATGAGGAATTGTGTCGTGTGACTGTGGAGGCTGAGAAGACCCAAAATCTGCTGTCTGCAAGCTGGAGGCCCAGGAAAGCCAGTGGTGTAATTCAGTCCAGAGGCCTGAGAACCAGGGGAATGAATCCCAGCCCTAGAGCAGGAGAAGATGAGATGAAATGTCCCAGCTCAACAGTGAGGCAGGAAAAAAAAGCGAATTCCTTACTCCTCCACCTTTTATCCTGTTCAGGCCCTCAGTGGACTGGGTACCCACCCACATTGGGGAGGGTCATCTGCTTTACTGAGCCCACCCATTCAAACGTTAGTCTCACCTGGAAACACCTGCACAGACACACTCAGAAGTGATCTTTAATCTGGGCCCCCTGGCCAGTCAAGTTGATAAACAGAATCAACCCTCACACCGAGTTTTCCCTACATTTTACCTCTTGGACTTTACTTGTGCCATTCCTGTCACTAGGACTTCCTAATCTACCATCTCCTCTTGGAAGATTCTGTCTGTTCCACAGTGGTCCCCTTGAACGTTGCTTTCTCCGAGAACTCTTGCCCAATTGTAATTTCTCTCGGGATGCTGAGCTTTCTCTGCACATCTCTGAAAGAGCTGACCTTACCCTTCCTGCATTTTAGTAACGTCTTAGCTGCCTGTTCTCCTGCTTCTTCTGATGGTAGAGATTCCTCTGATTCAAACCAAACTAATATGGAGATGAACATTCAGCCACAGCACAGTCAAGCTGCAGGTGAGTTTGGAGAGTGTGTTAACTAACTCTGCATCTTCTTCATCTAGAGCAGGCTACTTGGATGAAGATCAGATGCGGGTGCTCTTGGAGCGGGCTCAGACAGAAGTCTTTTCTATAAAACAGAAGTTGGACAATGACTTAAAGCAGGAAAAGAAAAAACTCCACCAAAAATTAATAATTAAGAGAAGGCGAGAGATGCTGCAAAAGGTATATAAGGAATTATGCTCCTGATTCTTTACATAACCATTGTGAACACCCACCAAGTGCCAGGTTCCATGCCAGGCACTGCCATCAGAGGGCTAGGATCCAAAGGGCAACTGGGCAGGCATCCTGATGTGCCATCTACAGTTGATTGGTAGTGACTTTTTGGAATGCTGTGTCAAGATTTCTACAGGTCCTAGCAAAGCTGAGGGTTGCAGTAGGTTAGTAATGTCTGCCAGGGCAAGGGAATAGGAGTGCTGGTTCCAGTGAATAATGACAGATGGGTGCTACAACATTTATGGAGTGTTTAATTGGCACTGTGCTAAGTGTATTATGTATTTTATTTAATCCTTACATTAACCCTATGAGGTAGATGCTACTGTTTTCTCTTTTTTTAATGAAGAATTTGAGGCTGAGAGGGCTTAAGTGTTGTGGTCTCTTTGGGTTGCTATAACAAAGTACCAGACTGGGTGGCTTATGAAGAACCAAAATTTATATCTCACAGTTCTGGAGGCTGGAAGTCCAAGATCAGGGTTCCAGCAAGGTCGGGTTCTGGTGAAGGCCCTCTTCTGGTTGCAGACAGCTGACTTCTTGCTGGTAGAAGTCAGAAGGGTGGAAAGGGGGAGGTAGCTTGGTGGGTGAGTGTGGGGCCTCTTTTATAAGGGCACTAATCCCATTCAGGGGGCTCCACCCTCATGACCTAAGCACCTCCCCAAGGCCCCCTCTCCTAACACCACCATGTCCCATGTTAGGTTTCAACATATGGATGTTGGGGGAACACAAGCATTCAGATCACAGTATTAAGTAATGAGGTCAAGGTCACATGTTTAGTGAGTGGCAGACGTGGAATTGAGCCCAGGCCTTGTCCTTGACACGGACCTGCTCAGCTGTTTGTGAACCTCGAGAGGGGAGAGACCAACCGGCAACCACAGAAATGCATCATGTGCTCCCTACACGCTCCGGTAGCACAGAGAGGAAGTCACCGTCTCCTGGGGAACCCGAGTTCTGGGGGACAAATGAGCATCTGATGCGAGCAAGGCAGGAAGGACACTGCAGGGGATGGGGAGGCGTCTTGTTCAAAGACTCAGGCGAGGGTGCCCCGCTGTGCTTGGAGCTCCGAGAACATGAGAGCTGGGAGGACAGAGGGCGGGGGCTGGAGGAGGCACGCCCGGGAAGCAGCACCTCGTCAATGAGGGCAGTGTGCCGGGCTGGCAGCTGACCTTCATTGGAGGACAGTGGGGAACACTGAAGGATTTTCAGGAGGAGAAGTGATGCCCAAAGCTCGGCCTCTGTGCGCCAGTGCTGAATCAAATCTTGGAGACAGAGTTTTGGGTGAAGTAGAAAAGAATAGCTTTATTGCTTTGTCAGGCAAAGAAGGACACAGTGGGCTCATGCCCTGAAAAACCGTGTGTCCCAACCCGGGAGGATTTGGTGATGAGTTTTGTAGCAGTGGTTCAAGGGCAGACATGCTGCTAAGGATCAGGGTGTGTGCAGGGCCCCGCAGTTCCCTAATCTGGCCTCAGGTGGTCTCCTGATGAGCAGGTCATTACCTTCTCTGGAATGAAGAATGCTAACATCTTCCGTTTGTTGGGGGTTTTAGTTCTGTAAAAGAGCTCAGAGATACTGTTCTGTGTATCCCTTGAGGTGGAACCGGGACCCTGCCCCAAGGCTGCACTATTGTTTCTTGGCTGCTCCTCCCTTGTCTCTGCCTCCCCTCCCTTCCCTGATTAGCAGCTGTTCAAAAGGCTCCCATGCCCAGGAGCCCCACAGGTCCTGCTCAGTTTCAAAAGGAAGATCAGATTTGGGATTTAGGAAGCTCATGTGAGCAGCCTTCGGATAGAGTTGGAGGAGCCCCAGGCTGTAGACCATGATCAGGTCTACAGTGGGACCAGTGGGAGGCTGTAGACCTTGACCAGGTCAAAACTGATGAGAGCATGTCCTGAGCCTGGGAACAAGGACAGATTCAGAGGAGATACTAGATGCATGGGATAACACAGGTGGTTGTCTGGTGCCATTCGGGAGGGAAAGGGAAACAGAATAACTTAATTTGATTGATTAAAAACTCTGCTTTTATTATCAAGTGTTGGGCCCAGCATTCTCGCCTGGACCATTGAACTCCACCCCATCTTTAGCATCACCTTATCCATCTCCACTGGCTCAAGGATCAAAGCAATGAGGCCCAAGAACACACTTCTCTGATGGTCTGGCCTGGTTCAAGGCTAGGATCTGGAAGGATGGAAGAACTGCAGATATTTCAGCAGTTTTCCATGAGTACTGTTTCTTACAGCTGCTTTTGAGAAACCTTGTGAGTGGCACAGAGTTAGAACATAGCTCCACAAAGGCAAAGGTTTGTGTCATATCCTCAGCTCTGAGGACACATTGTAGGTGCTCAACCAATATTGTAGAAGGAAGGAATTGACACTCTCTGGTCACCCGGACCCATGAACAAGACATATTTGCACAAAATAGAACCCAGACTATCCACAGGTGCACTATTGTTAATAACACTGTGACGTACATCTCTATGCATGTCAGCTTTTTCCCAGTAGGCCTTTATGCCTACTGCTCTTTCTCCCAGGAATATCCTTTCCCCCATCTTAACCCAACTGAGATATGACCTCATCCCTCAGGTCTCCCTTGGGTCTCCTTCTTTATTTTTTTATTTTCTTAACTTTTTAAAATTGGTAGTAGCGTATTATTACTATAATTACTCTTGGTGGTGATTAGCCTTTGTTGTTTTTTTTTTCCGTTATGTTTTACTACAGGATATTGAATATAGTTCCCCGTGCTATACAATAGGACCTTGTTGTTTATCCATTTGGATCTCCTTCTTTAAAAGGCCTTCTGTGACCTCCTCATTTAAATTGTCTCTCATGGATCTCAGGGGGGTTTTCTCTTAGGATATCTCAATTTTCAGTTCATATGTGCCTGGGACTTGGTAATAATAATAGCAGACATTCATTGATGCCAATTCTGCACCAGGCCCTTCTCTCAGAGTTACACATGTCTTCAGCAACTCATTGCATCCTCACAACTACTCTGTGAAGTAGATCCTATTATTATCCCCATTTTACAGATTAGGCAGTAGAGGCCCAGACAGGGCCAGACACTCGTTTTGGGTGGCTCATCTTGTAGGTGGAGAAGCCAGGATGGGAGCCCAGGTGGTCTGCCTCTTGCGTTTTACCTACTCAATAAATACGTGTTCAATAAATGTTGAACAAATGAAGTTTTCACTACACTTTGGGTTATTTTCTAAAGAATAATTTTGGTTTTTTGGGAGGGGGGAACAACGATCAAGTTTATTGATTCATTTAAAAACAATGCAACCTCAAACAAAAGAGGCACTGCTAAAAGCTCAGTTGGATGAGGCAGATTAAGCCTTTTGCTTAAATCCTCACCATAAATCTTTGAATTATGAAATTTGCCACCCCTTGCCTCTGGAATACTGTGATTAACATAGAGGCAGATTTTGTCTAGTCCAGAAGAAGAGAGCAAGATGGAGAGAATAGAGAGAATATTATATCTGAGTGAAGGAAGAGAAAAAAAGATGTCCTGGGTCCTTCTTTGAAACAAATGAGTAAAAGGTGGTCACATTTTACTAAAGATCAATCAGGTTACACACTCTTCTCCTTTGGGGAGGATTTGTTAAGAAGATAAAACCTTAATAGAAATTTCCTCTCTTGTTGTCTAAAGCTTGACCATGGGGAGAAATTAAGAGTCCTTCCAGTTTGGAACACGCTCTTGCAGTATTTCTGTCCTAATTAGCCTATTTGCATAAAAATCTTAGTTGGTTTTAGAAGAGCAAAGTATTTATTCAGAGTTTCCATTTCGTGGTTCAGTTCTCCTCTGCTGCTACTTTGGCAATCTCCATTGGTCTTTAAATTATGTTACTTTTTTTGTTTTAAAGAATAATTTGCTAAATGTGAGGTGGTTGGGGAAAGGGCTGTTGACATTCTGTGCTTCCTGCAACCAGAGTGTTTTCCCCAAGGGCTGTGCACCCGAGTCCCACCCCCTGTTAACTGTCTGTTCTGGAACTCCTGCCAGCACAAGGAGCAGCGGAGGGAGCAGCTGTCCGTCGCTGAAGCCTTCGGGGCGGCTGAGGATGCTCGCCAGTACATGCGCCAGTGGCGGAGCCTGGTGGCCGAGCACAGCGCCACCCTGGAGGAGCTGCAGGAGCGCCTGGACCAGGCTGCCCTGGACGAGCTCAGGGCCCTGACCCTCTCACTGTCCGAGAAAGCCACGGAGCAGCTGCGGCGGCTGCAGAACTCGGTGATGACCCAGGAGCTGCTCAAGCGCGGGGTCCCCTGGCTCTTCCTGCAGCAGATCCTGGAGGAGCACAGCAGGGACCTGGCCGCCCGGGCCGAGCGGCTCGAGGGCGAGGAGAGGGACAGGGGCCAGGAGGGCATCCAGAGCGTGAGGCAGAGACTGAAGGACGATGCCCTGGAGGCCTCTACGGAGGAGCAGGCGGAGCTGAGACACTGGGAGCACTTGATCTTCATGTGAGTTTTAATCCCTGTGTGTTTTCATCGCCTCCTTTCCTCCCATTGGTGGGGGAGGGATTCCACCGCCTGGTTACGGGGATGGCCAGACACGTGCCATCTGACGCTGGACAGCAGTGCATTAGTCACTTATACCCACAGCCCAGGGAAGACGGGCAGTGCATGTCCCCCAGGGCCACTCGGGGGTTGCAGAGCAAACAACCAGGGCTCGTGGGGGGCAGGCTTTGTATTTGGGTTGGCCAAAAAGTTCGGGTTTTTCACGTGAGGGGGGAAACGAACAAACTTTTTGGCCAATGCAAGGGTAACAAGAGGGTGAGGTGCCCCCTGGTTCCTGTGGGAGGATGTGATGGGCTTGTTTGGACAATTACAGGCTGGCAGGGAACTGAAACCCACTGCTCATGAGTAAGCAGGGATTGCGCCTGGTCGCCTTGATGAGAAGTGTTGTGTGAAGAGGGGACCTTGTCCACAGGAGCAGGGTGGGGAGGGGAACTTGTAGTTAAGCCACATGAGGCCCTCCCTGTGTCAGCAGATGTCGGGGAGCACATGGTAGTGGGCCTTCATTCCAGGCCTTACGGCCCGCTGCACCGTCTCTTTACGGGGCCCCTTCATTCATTGAATTCAAGAACCATGGAATGACATCCACTTCTGACTAGGAGGCTGTAAGCCATGGCCCGCCAGCAATCCTGGTGTAATAATTATAAAATAATGGATAATTTGCACCACTAATGTTTTTAAAGCCATTGGATGGAGAGCTATGGAAGCAATGAGGACAAGTTAAAATCAAATTCCAGAGGGGCCACTGTTGACAGTCCTTCACTCCCCTGCAGCATTTGCCAGCTCTTTGTGCAGACTGAGATTTGGTGTGGCCCAAAAGGGGCCATCAGTTGTGTGATAGACACCAGCAAAGCTTTGGCAACTGTTTAGGGCTGGCACGTCAGATTGGAAACTGGAGGAGCCTCGAACACGGCCCACATGGGGCTACAGAGAGGAATGAAATGTGGGCAGTGTAGACCAAAAACCTGGGTTTAAATCCCAGCACTGCCACCAACTGTCTGAGTGTAGGCAAGTTACTTAACTTCTCTGAGCCTCATCTTTCTTGCCTGTAGAACGGGATGACAATGATAAATCATTTACGGTGCTTTCAGCAGCACATGATACTATTGGGTTGTTAGAAGGTGAAAAAAGCATTTTATAAGAAGTCGGGGGGGTAAATTTTCTAGTTTTGATTCCATGACCCAATGATACTATCAAGGATCCAGCCCTCAACATCCTTCTGCTCCACTGTACTCAGTGTGCTGCTTTGGTCTCTGGGCTCAGCCCCACATGGTTTCAGGATGGCTGCTGCAGCTCCAGGTGTCACATACATCATCTCTTTTTAACATGTGAGGCACTGATTCTTCTGATTCCACTGGGCAGGACTACATCACCAGCCCATGCCTAAACCATTCACCGGCAAGGAGAGTGAAATGGCCATGACTGTCGTAGACCAGAGGACAGCAGACTTTTTCTATAAAGTGCCAGATAGTAAATATTTGAGTCTCTGAAGGCTACATGGTTTCTGTTGCAACTATTCAGCTCTACCCCGGTAGCGTGAAAGCAGCTACAGACAATCCGTAAGTGAACGTAACTGTGTTCCAATAGAACGTTATTGACAAAAACAGGCAGTGGGCTAGATTTGGTCTGAAGGCCATAGTTTGCCAATTCCTGCCTTAGACCACCTGGGATTCCCTCTCTGGGGCTGTGAGGGGTGTTCCTATCCCCAGCATTGTTGGAGAGTAACCCATCTAAACAAAAGCTGAGCTGATAAGAGGCAAGGAAGTGCCATCAACCACATCTGGCAAAGCGCCAACTCCACAGCATTGATGAGGGATTACATGAGCAAGTATATGTCAGTCTTTTAACACAACCCTTGGTCTGCAGTAAGTGGATAATAAGAGGTAGCTGCTATCATCACCACCATCATTCCTGTGCTGGAAGAACTCAGATGATCAGGAGGAAAACAGACACATAAATAGATGACTGTGATACACAAAGCGGGAGTAATTAACCAGGTAACCGTATGGAGGACCAGGATCCTTACCAAGCTCTGAAGAAGGTACATTTTGGGTGCCGGCCACTGACCTGGAACTGGGAGCCAGAGACAAGGGGACACCGCCCACTGTTGCCTTGCTGAGGCGGGGCAAGACTAGGCGGTGGAACAGCTGGGTGGATCCTTGTCTGGGTGTGAAGAGGGGAAACCAATGTCACCGCATGAAAGACAGAATCAAAACCCCCAGCAGCAGCAGCGCAGTGAAGATAAACAGTAACTGCCATCTTCCCAGTCTGTTTATTTAGAGTAGTATGGACTGTTTACACATGAGGGCGTAATTGTGCCCATTTGGCTATAACATAGCGCTCTTTTCCTTTTAACCAATGGACCCACCCATCAATATTTCCTAAAGGAACCAACCAACCCAGAAAACACTATTGACGCGAATAAACAAAACCAAAGCCCTTTGACTATTCTTTCCTCGGTATGGCCACTCCACAGTTCCATTTGGATCTTAGCCACAATTTCAATTCTGAATTGAATTGAAGCCCTTTTAATTAGAAAAGGTTGCATCGACATAGGATTGTGGAGGGGGTGTTGGGGGAGGGTAGGGGAAGGTGTCCTTCTCAGTCTATCTGCTCGGTCCATCTGTCCCCCTCTTCTCTTGATCCTGCATGCTGCTCGCTGGACGTCGGTGGTCCTCCCCATCTGCACCGAGGCCTGAGCTCTCCTTGAACCCTTTCAGGGATACCAAATAGCAGAGCATCGTTGTGCAGTGCCCATCCTTCCTTGGTGGCAGTTACATCCGATGGAACAAGGTCTTCCTGGCCTCAAGGATGCAGTGCCTCCTCCTTAAGTACTCATTCCCAGGGACTGACCTTTCTGCCAGGGAGGAGAGGTCCCTGGTGTTCGCAGAGGGTGAGATTGTCTTGGTTTAGATGAAGTGACCTCTCCCCTCCTTCTCATCTCTCTTTCTTTATGGTTCTGTCCTTGTTTAGTTTGCAATCTTTGTTAGTTTTTGTTTTCTTGAACAAACAAGATGCTGTCTTCTCCAAGCCCATACAAATCAGATCCTTAAATGCCACTTCTTATTCCCACGAATTGTTCTCAGCAGTAATTATTCAGCTCAATCTACATTCGACCAAAGTCCCTTTGCTCGATCCAGCCTGCTTTGGGCTCTTCAAAGTGTATGGATTGGACTTGACTTTCTCATTATTGGGTGGTCATCTTCTTTGACTTCATGTGGTTCCATTTTGCAGGGAGTATTATTAAAGCAGCCGCCGATTGAGTCGTTCAACAGGAAAAGAGAAATCTCACTTTGGTATCAGAAAACTCTTTATGATTTTCCTAAGGGTTAAAGGGGGTCAACTAACAATACACACAATCTGAGTCTGCTTATATACTTTGCTTATTTAAGACCCTAAAAGGTTGTAGCCTTTATTTCTGAGGCATTAAGTAGAAATGGCTTTGCACAATAGTTTTGAAACATATTTTTATAGGCTTCTCAATTTCAAGCAAGAGAGAGTTGCTGTAAACCTGGTCCTATAAAATAAGAATTAATGCATATTTTGCCAGGGAAAGTGTCTTTGAGACCTTTTTGCTAAACTCCTGCCTGGATTTTAAATTCCTTCAGGGCAAAGACCCTATCTCCTATATTTCTTTCTGTATTATCTTGGTGCCTACCTAGTGGAGGATTAAAGCCAGATCACCCTGGGCCAATCTGGTTTGAAGATGGGCAAGAATAAAGACTCAGATTCATTTCAGAGTTGCTTTCACCTTGGAGTCCACGTAAGCAGCAAACACGTGGGGCAAAGATTCTCCACGAGGGAAGGTACAAAGGAACAGCTGCAATTTCCTTAAGTGCTTCAGAAAAATTGGTGAGTCTCAGGGAACCCAAGACATGGGCTTGGGGCCTTCAGACCGCTTCTGTCTGGGGACCCAAGTCAGCCCTTTCGGTCTTATTCTGTTTCCACGAGAGAACTTTCTAGGTGAGCTGAAGTCCCGCAGGCCCACATGAAGATTTTTTGAGTGATCAATGAACAGACACATGTTGCCCAAAGCAGGACAGAAGAGATGGCCTCCCCCCAGATGCTGTCTCCGGGGTCAGGGAGGGCGTTCTGTCCAGAAGTCCCAGCAGACCTCCTCTTCCATCTCATTGGCCAGACTGGATCCCCAGAGGTGGGAAAGAGAGCTTGTGGCCATTCTCCCCTGTAGAGTGGCTGTAGGCCTTGCCTGGGAGGAAGAGGAGGACATTCCTTAACTTCCTCATTTGTAAATTGAGGACTGAGTCGCCGAAGGATTAGTGAGGGTGCAGGTAAATGTTTCCTGGGGCTGGCATAATAAAGCACCACAGACCAGGGGCTTTAAAACAACAAAAATGTATTGTCTCCCAGTTCTGGAGGCCAGAAGTCCAAATCAAGGTGTTGGCAGGGTCATGCTCTGTCTGAAGGCTCCAGGAGAGAATCTGATCCCCACCTTTCTCTTAGCTTCTGGTGTTGCTACAGTCCTCAGCACTTGTTGGCTTGTAGACCCATCATCACATGGCCTCCTTGTGTGTGTGTCTTCTCTTCTTTGAAGGACACCAGTCATATTGGATTAAGGGTACACCCTACTGCAATATGACCCCATCTTAACTTACTTCTAAACTGCCTCTGCAAAGACCCTATTTCCAAATATGATCCCATTCAGAGGTACCAGGGGTTAGGACTTGAACATATTTTTTGGGAGGACACAGTCAGCCCCTAACGGTAAATCACTCTGCATGGTTTCCAGCACGGAATAGGTTTTCCCTAAATGAGAGCTGTCACTCATCATCCTATAAAGACCCAGCACAAGGCCCCCCTTCCCCACGACCTGCCGAGTTGGGCATCTCTCCTCTGGGCTGCTGGTCCCTACTTACAGTCTGCTGCTGACCAGGCTCGGTGGACAGTTCTTTGTTTTCATGTCTGTTCTAAACGGAGACAGGTTCTCTTCAAGGTCATGAGCGCCAGGACGCCTGTTGCCTCCTCACAGACATGCTCACAGGCTTGTCTCATGCAACTCTGAATTCTTAGCCCCGATATGATGTTGTGTCCATCATGACACACATTAGGTGCTCAAGAAATCCTTGTGGAGTGAATGCCCGATTAAGGAGATGGTGTTTTTTTTCCAGACGTGGATTTGACTAGTGGAGTTTGAGCTTTGAATTTACACTTTCCCCCCAGCACAGCCCGCACTGTCTTCTCTCCACGAGAACATATCACTGTTCTTCCTTTTCCAGGAAGCTCTGGTCCTCTGCCTTCTCCCTGTCCGAAGGGGAGCTGCTTGGGATGAGGCAGGAAGTTCACGGCTGCTTTGCTCAGATGGACAGGAGCTTGGCCCTTCCCAAAATCCGGGCCCGAGTCCTGCTGCAGCAATTTCAAACCACGTGGCGAGAAGCAGAGTTCCTGAAATTGGACCAGGCACTGGCCGCCCCTGAGCTGCAGGTAGGATGGGCATCTCGGGGCCTCGTGGGTGCAGAAGCGGGGTCTCCTCTGGCGGTTGATACTGTAGGATCTGGCTCCGCCACCCACCCTCAGCTCATCTCCCACCCTCTCCTCTCTGGCCCTGTTGGCATCAGCTGTTCCTGGAAGCACCTTAAGTTCTGTGGTGGACACACTGGTACCTGAGCTTTGCACTGTCCACCAGTGGCCCTGAGTCTCTGCCACTCACGGCTCACAGCTGCGCCCCTCTCCTGACCATTCCCCTCAGCGATGGGAGCCACCTGCCCTGAAAGGTGACTCTTCCTCCTGCCCCCTCCCTTGGCCACAGCCAGTGACCCACTCAGAGTACTTCTGCATGTGGCACAAGGAGGGTGCTCAGCTCAGGTGGGAAAGGGCATCTCTCTCCCGGGGCCTCGTACGGTGATGAGTGACAGAGGCCTGTGGTGAGCACGTGTTATGTGCCACAGAGGAGGCAACTCTTGGGTGCAGGGTTTACTCTGGAGCCCCTTATGGACCAGTCAAGGCCAGACCCTACCTGCGACCTCCACCGTGTGTGGCCCTTTCCCCCTCCTGTCCTGGTTCCCTCACCCCCCATGCCTTGCTCAGAGGTCCTCTCTCAGGAAACTGCATGTACCCCAGTCCCTGTCTCTGGCTCTGCCTCTGGGGAATCCCACCTGAGACAAGGCCTTTGAACCTGCTGTTTCCTCTGCCCAGAACATCACAGGGCCAGCTCCTTATGGTCTCTTCACATCTCAGTTCAAATGTCACCTGCAGAGAGGTCTTCCCTGGGCACTATCCAAGATCACCACTTTCCCAGGCATCCTTTATCACATGCTGCGTTCCCGCTTCTTCAGAGAATTGATTGCTATCTGCAATGTCCTGGTTTCTCGACTTACTCACAGTCTGTGCTCCCACTACCAACAAGCTCCCTGTTTGTAGTTCCCGTTCAGCACTCCATCCCAGCACCTAGAAGGTGCCTGGTGCATAATAGGTGTGCAATAAATTTTATTGACTGAACCAACCAACCACCAGATGTGGGCGGAATGCGGGGACTTCCCTTGAGTTGATATTATGTTGAGATTGAAAACATTTCGAATCACTTACACTTCCAGTAGCTCATCTGTGATTCACAGCAGGGCCAGGAGGTAGATATTTTGTCCCCATTCTACAGATGAAAGCACCGACCAGCAGAGGAAAAGTGAATTGACCGACATAGCAGGAAGTGGAAGGACTGGTCTTGGAGCTGGTGCTTTCTGACTTTAAACCTACTGCTTCTCCTTGAGGAGAAAACAAAATTCAGGCACATCCTTGGTGCTCTCTGCCCAGCTATAAGTTCTACCGTGATCTCAAGGCCCGCTGTGGTCTGACCCCTGACCAGTCATGTGCTGGTAAACTGACTCATTGGGGGTGCAGAGTTCCTGATTTGTAGCATTTGCCTATTCCCCTGGTGTAAATACTCCTTCCAAGGCCAGTTTCAGGCTACCGACTTGACATCACGGTGCGTGGGGCTGGGAGGGATGCACACGATCTGCCCCACCCCCGCCCCACTCTGGCTTCCCCCCCTTCCAGTGCCAGACCTTGCTCTGGGCTTCAGGGTCTCACCCACCAGCCTAGCTCTGTTCCTAAGAGGGGTTGACCCCCAATTTCCTCTTTTTGGTATTATCACCTTAGATCAGGAGATAAAAACTATAGTTCACTCATGGGATTAGCTGAGCCCAGCCTGAGTTTTTAAAGACATTGGGTGCAGGAGTCAGGAAGCTCACCATCTAGTTCTTAGGGCTCCCATGATGTGGCTGAGGCCGACAATTCTGTTCCGGCCTCAGTCTCCACCTCTGTCAAATGGGGGTCTCTGAACTCAGTGAATTACTGTGTACGTGCTTGCTTCCTCTGAGTGCTCTGGGGCAGGCCCTGAGGACATGGGGGTCTTCTGTTGCATTATCACCATGGCCATAGGAGCCGGGTCAGAGTCTGGTGGGCAGGCCTGAGTCCAGGTCTAGAGCAGGCTCTGGGAGATCATGACAGTGAAAGAGTGGAGGAAGGGTGGGTATGTGAGCTGGGAAGGGAGGAGGACTGGCCCTCATGGGGAGTGACCACCAGCTACGTATTGCACTGAGCATCTTAGATGTGGTGTGTGTTGTGTTGGTCATGCTACATTATGCTGTACTGCGTGGTGTTATGTTTTGCTATGTTATGTCATGTCTTATTGTTATATTCTCATTTATGCTACATTCTGTTACGGCATGTTGTTAGGTTCTATCGTGTTGTATTACAGTATGCTGTATTGTTATATTTTTCTGTTTATTATGTTAGATTATGTTACATTTATGTTCCATTGTGTTATGTTCTTGCAGTAATCCTATGAGGTAGGTATTATTAGCTCCATTTTACAGGTCTGGAAACTGAGGCTCACAGACTGTAGCATCTGATACACTCATTCATTCATTCATTCATTCGTTGAATATCAATTTACTGAACACCCACAACCTCTTCTCTTTTTTAATTATTTATTTTATTTATTTATTTTCTGTCTTTTTTTTTTTTTTGGCTGTGTTGGGTCTTCGTTGTGGAAGCGCAGGCTTCTCTTTGTGGCGTGCGGGCTCCCGGGCGCACAGGCTTCAGAGCGCGTGTGTGTGGGCTCTGTAGTTTTTGCGGTACATGGACTTTCTCAATGAGGCGCGTGAGCTCAGTAGTTGTGGTACACAGGCTTTGTTGCCCCACCGTGTGTGAGATCTTAGTTCCCTGACCAGGGATCGAATCTGGGTCCCCTGCATTGGAAGGCAGATTCTTTACCACTGGACCACCAGGGAAGTCCCACACAACCTCTTCTTCGACCCCTCTCACCCTTGCTCTGGGCTTCAGGTCTTCAGGGTCTGGAACCTTCTGTTCCCACATTTTCACACTCCTGACACCTTGTCATGCGGGGCTCAGCTGCAATGTCACTTCTTTACATTTGTGAGAAACTGGTATGTGTGTGTAGGTTGTGCAGACTGTTATTCTAGGAGGATGGTATATGTTAAAGCCCACACGTGATGCCTCCTTGAATGCATGCATACGGATGTCCTCAGCAGCCGTTCACCTCTGCAAACGTGTCCCCATCCGCCTAATGTAAGAAAATAGCCAGCAAGATCATTCCGTCTCCTTGTCTTCATGGCACTCACCAACCCTCTGAGAGTGTCTTGGTCAGTTATTTGTTTTCATGTTTACTGATTTTTTTCCTCCGCTATTTTGTAAGCTTCCCAAGGACAAGGACCTCTTCCGTCCTGTGCCTGCTCACAGAGGCTGACGGGTTGAGGTCCCCCCACTGGAGAGGAGGTGGACGCAGGTGGAGCCGCTCTCTGTCTGACTGCAAAGCTCCGGCCCTGCCCACGAGCATCCCTCTCCTCCCTTTGGCGGGACGAGCTCCCAAAGTATGCCAAGACCGAAGGCCCATGAACGGAGTTCATTCCAGGAGAGTGTTCATCTCTCCTCCCCTCTCTGGCTAAGACAGCTGTGCGGTGCCAAGAGCTGCAGGAGCCTCTCTGGGCTTGGGGAGACCAGGGGCTGCACCAACCTGCCGGCGATCACTTTCTCGCCCATGTTTTCTCCCCTCTCTCCAGCCACAGTCCAAGGCGAGGAAGCCACGCTCCAAGAGCAAAAGCAAGACAGACCTTTTGAAGAAGTGCACTGAAGATAAAATTCAGCTCTTTGAGGAACAGGCTCCCGAAGACCTGGTTGAAAAGGTCAGTGTTCCATGTGTCACTCCTCATAGCACATGGTAGGGCTGGCAGCCGCCCAGTTTAAGGGCGCACAGAGCCCTTGGGGGCTGTGACTGTCCATCTCCACCCAGCACCTGTTTTTTTCTTTTTAACATCTTTATTGGAGCATAATTGCTTTACAGTGGTGTGTTAGTTTCTGCTGTATAACAAAGTGAATCAGCCATATGCATGCATATATCCCCATATCCCCTCCCTCTTGCGTCTCCCTCCCACCCTCCCTATCCCACCCCTCTAGGTGGTCACAAAGCACCGAGCTGATCTCCCTGTGCTATGCGGCTGCTTCCCACTAGCTATCTATTTTACGTTTGGTAGTGTATATATGTCCGTGCCACTCTCTCACTTCGTCCCAGCTTCCCCTTCCTCCTCCCCACAGCACCTGGTTTTTACATTGTGTTCCTGCAGGTGGGACCTGCCCCGCGCCCCCGCCCCTTTTCACCTGGTCCTTCTGCCTGGAACCCTCTTCCTCCACTTCTCCCCCAGGAGGTCTCTCTCTGGTCCCTTCTTCTGGCCTCATCTCTGGTGCTGCCTCCGTGGCCTGTGGTTGCCACCATCCTTGTGCCTGGCTCTGTGCTGAGGGGTTCACTTGTGCTGCTTCACTTCTGTCTCCGCATTTATCTTGCACACCCTCCTCTGTGCCCCACAAGCAACCCAGCCTCCCTCACCAACCCCCTTTTGTTACACTTTTGTTTCTGCGCATACTGCGTATGACCACGGGCTGCTTACCCGTGTCCTTCCCTCTTCCTGGATTTACCTTTCCACCTCTTTTTACCTGAACAAGTGGACTTTGTCCTCAGCTGTCCTAAGGCACTGCCTCTGTCCTCAGGTGTCCCCTCTTCCAAGAAGCCTTCCCGGAACACCCAGTTCTCCCACTTACGCCTCCCCCTGCCAACTTCTTTTCCTGTCCTAGCATATCTCACGCTGTTCCTTCATTCCACTGGGATGCTGAGGAGGCAGCAATGTCCCAGGCATGGTGTTCACGACCGCTGGGGTGGTCCCAGCTCTCAGAGACGCACGTTCTAGACAAAGAGCACTTAAAATGATAGATCGTGATCAGTGCCGATAAAGAAACGAATAAGATGGTGTGATAGTGATGGGGTGGGGGGATGGCGAGGGGGAAGTGGGATCCACTGTAGGTGGGACAGTCAGGTGAGGTCTCTCTGAGGAGGTGACATTTAAGAGTCGACACCGTGTTGTCACTGCCAGGGGCCCGCTGCCTTCCCCAGCAAAGGGCAGACTCCCAGGGGAGTGTGTCAGTGAGTGGAGGTGCAGACCATATTCTAGAGCTGCTGTTTTTGTTCCTACCTTCTGTCCCTCAGGTCCTTTACCTAGTTATTTTAATTTATTTTTTTTTAATGTAAGTGTATTTCTCAGAACACAAATGCGTAATCCAGCAAAGAGCCATAGAACCTGCTCCAGGCAAGGTCATGGCTCCTTCCAGGTGTGTACAGGTTGTTGATGTCTTAAGCGACACAAGAAGTAGCACCCTATTCCCACTTGTGTTCTATATAAAATTGAGACACAAGACAAAGACTAGGTACAGGTGGAAATATCATCTGTCTTACTGTTAAAGGCTAATTCAGAAGATAGAAATTAGCATGAGAGCCAGATGGCTTGCTAAACATCCCAGAATTAAACAGACTCAGTCACCCAATCACAGGTGTCCCTGGGGGGGGGCGGTCCTGGGAGCAGACTTCCTGGAGGAGCAGAAGTGGGGCTCCCAGAGCAGAGCTGAGCCAAGCGTGCCCGGTGGGGTGGATTCCCAGTTCAGCCAGGAAGGGAAGAGGAGAGGGGTGGAGTGAGGCAGGGACCACATGGAGGAACTGGCAGCATGGGGGGTGGGGCAGGGCGTTTCCTCCAATGCACGCTGGTTTGTGACCCACTGTCACACTTAAGGTAGATATTGTCAGAGAAGGAAAAGTGGGGATTTGATTTGGTGGAAAGAATGGGTGGCCTGAGCCATGGCCAAGGACACAATGCAGGTTCAGGGGAGCCCAGAGAGTCTGCAGCCCCATGAAAAGGCTGCTTTGCTGGGGTGCTGGGTCTCCCGAGGGGATGGGGGAACAGACCCGGGGTGGAGGGTCTCAAGTGCCTGTCTGGGAAGATGGGCTGAGTCTCACCAGCGCTGTAGAAGGAGGAGAGGGACAGGATGAAGGATGGGTTGAGAAGGTCCCGAGGTTTCCTGAGCCGGACTCAGCAGCCCACCCACCGTGAGTTCACCTGACCGCACGTGCTTCCCCCATTCTAGCCTGTCTCTCTTTCATTCCATTATGTGCTTTACCCCTTCCGACTTCCTTAAGAAGTAGGAACGGTCCATATCCCTATTTTACAGATGTGGAAACTGAGTCTTCACAGTGAGTTCATCCAGGTTTCTGCAGCCAGGAGGTGGTGGATCCAGCACTTCAAACTAAAACTCTATCTCTTCTTCGTCTTTGACAGGGAATATTCTCACGGAACATGGTTATTTCCCACAGTTGTGTAATGTTGGACGAACGTGCCTTGGCTCCCACATCTGTAAAATCAGGATTGAGACAATGATAACCCACTAGTCACCGGATTTGTGAGGAACAAATGGATTGGAAGGTGCTTTTTAACTTTGGAGTGGGCTCCAGTGCCCATTTCCCCAACAACGGAGCAGCTCATAGGCTACCTAATCCCGGCCTCATGGAGAAAGGCAGCCGAGAGTCATTTGTCAGCTGTGACCTTTTCATGACAGGCCATCTTCACAAATGGCTCTCTCATTGTGGCAAGTGCCAATAAAATAGGCACTCCCCAGTCAGCGGCTTTGATGTTCCTCCTGAAATTGGTCGACTGCATCTCTTAGCATCCGAGTGGCAATTGTTCAGATTTTTTATTTGCAGGGTAATTGCACAGAAATGACAGCCCTTGGGGGGCATGCCAGCAGCTGAGAGTTGTTTGATTGTGCTTTAGGACTGGGAACCCCTTCCAAGCTCATGTAGCTATCAAGATGGAGCAGGGACCTAATGGCCACTGCCCCAAGACCCATTGTTAAGCCCCTGTTTGGCTGGCAGTGTGCTGTCCCCAAAGGGACTGTGGCTTCACAGCTGGGGTTGCAGAGCATGCTGGAAGCACCTGCCAGGTGCCCCCTTTCTTTACTAGAATCTGCATCAGATATCCCTGCAACCCTCAGCCCCAGGTTGATATGTCCCTGGTCTGGACTCTGCCATCTGGAGAGGTTGGGAGAATTGCCCAAGGTCACTCCATCAGTGAGTGGTTGAGCTGGGGCTCCCACAAGGCACGTCTGCTTCCATCACCCATGCCCTTTCCATCATGGTGCTGGGCCCGCAGTGACAGCGAGAAGGCTTCAGCCTCCCAGCAGGGCTGTTTTGTTCTCTTCCCCACGTCCCCTCCCTTTCTTCCACCTTTTTCCTTTTCCTTGCCCTTCTCAGCTTTCCCCTTTCCCTCATTCTCCTTCACTTCCTTCTTTAGAACATTTGGTAGCCTGTTCTCTGGGCCAGGCACTGTTGCAGGATCCTGCCCTTGAGATGTTCACGGTTTTAGGTGAGCAGCCAGTTTGTGCATCGACCGCTTACAAGTTTGCCTCCTGCTTTCACATAGAAGCCACCTGACTATGCTGAGCTTCGCCTTGAATGAGTGGTATGTGACTCATTCAGAAAGACTTGTATGACTGATTCAGGGAGGAAAAGAGAGACAGGCAGAGGGGTGAAAGTGGACTTCCTGCCTGCCCACCGTTTCTGTCCAGCTGATGGGTTGTCAGCTCCGGTCAGAGGCAGCCATCCTGAGTGGCCTGTGTGCACCTGTGACACTCCACAGACATCCCAGTCTTCTGATGGGCTCATTACAAATGCACAGAGGCATGATTTCCAACCTGGAGGACTCTGGAGGGCATGTACATTTTAGAATAAGTTAATCAAGTTCCAAGATAAATTTCTGTTGGATTGAACTAAAATTACAGGTTAATTTGAGAATTGTCTTCCCCTCCAAAAAGGTGGAATGTTTCTTATTTTATGTGGATCTTCTTTTAGGATCTTTAATAGATTTTATATTTGTTTCCATTAAATAGGGTGAACATCCATCTCGATGTGCTTGGGACAGTCCCATTGTCCCCTGTCATCCCCATGTCCCTTCCCGTTAGCTCTTCCTTTTACTCTCAACTTGGGCGATAAATCATAGGGTCACCTTATGCATAAGGTATACATATACATAAGGTCTTATGTATTCTTTGTGATGGTTCCCAGATACATTATAGGTTTAGTTGCAATTGTGAGTTATTACCTATTTTCAATTATGTTTTGGGCTTATTTGATACTGATGTAAAGAAATATTACTTATTTTTATAAGTCTTTCCAGACTCCCTTATTCTATCGCTGGAGCCAGACTGCTGGGTGCAAGTCCCTATCTCTGGCACATTATAGCCTTGTGACCTTGAGCAAGTTACTTAACCACTCTATGCCCTAGCGAACTCATCTTTCAAGTGTGGATGATAGATACACCTACCTCTTAAGATTGTTGTGAGAATATGTCTGTTGATTCTGTTGATTTTTTGCATTTGGTCATAATGTCTACAAATAGTCACAGCTTCGTAGCCTCCTTTCTGATCCTTACACCTCATTTCTTTTTCTTATCAGTGTTTCAATGTCCTTGTCTGCTTATTCCATCATCTCTCTCATTTCCATTGGTTGATTTTTCCCTGGATTATGGATATTTTCCTGCTTCTATGCACGCATGGTAATTTTTGATTGGATAGTAGGCATTGTAGATTTTACATGTTGGGTACAGGATTTTGTATTTTCTTTAATAGTGGAGTTTTTTTTTTTAATTAATTAATTTATTTATTTATTTTTGGCTGTGTTGGGTCTTCGTTTCTGTGCGAGGGCTTTCTCTAGCAGCGGCGAGCGGGGGCCACTCTTCATCGCGGTGCGCGGGCCTCTCACTATCGTGGCCTCTCTTGTTGCGGAGCACAGGCTCCAGACGCGCAGGCTCAGTAGTTGTGGCTCACGGGCCCAGCTGCTCTGCGGCATGTGAGATCTTCCCAGACCAGGGCTCGAACCCGTGTCCCCTGCATTGGCAGGCGGATTCTCAACCACTGCGCCACTAGGGAAGCCCCAGTAGTGGAGTTTTGACGTGTAGGTATGTTATTTTGGATTAATTTTATCCTTTCAAGGCTTGCTTTTAAGCTTTGGTAGGTTGGGTCAAGAGCTGCCTTTAGTCGAGGGCTAATGTATCCCCGCTGCTGAGGCGACACACTTCTGAGGACTCTACCTGATACCTTGTGCGTTTTGGGGTCTTTTCACTCTGGGTAGTGGGAACAGAAACTCTTCCCAGCTCTGTGTGAGCTCCAGCAATGGTTCTGCCTATCATTTCTGGTGGTTCTTTCCCTGGCCTGGCATCGGTTTGTTATTTGGGTTTTTTTCAAGCATGCACAGTATTCAGCCAAAGCCTTGAGGACACTCCTGCAAATCTCTGGATCTCTCTCTCTCTTTCTCTCTCTCTCTCTCTCTCTCTCTCGGCAGCTCCCTCCTCTTTAGGACTCTGCCCCACAAATTCTAGGCACAGGGGCCTCCCAAACTCTGCTTTTGTTTTCTGAAAGTACTGAGCCTGCTGGTCTCTCCCTGGGTTCCCCTAGTACACAATCCTTGTGTGTACTAGGAGCTGCATTCAGGCTGTAAGCTGGGGCAACCGTGGGGCTCACCTTGTCTATTTCCTTTCTCTCAAGTATCCCAGTTCTGTGCTACCTGTTGTCCAACGTCTGAAAACTATTGCATCATGTGATTTGTCTAGTTTTCTAGCTGTGGGAAAGCAAATCTGGTTAAAGAGTAAATTTGTTCCCTGTTCCTCTATCATGGCCAGAAGCAGAACTTTCTAACCTATCCTTTTTTGATTGATTTTTACTTCTAACAGATCTTTAAAAAGAAAAAAAACCTATCCTTCTGTTATTGATTTCTACATTTAGTATGTTTTAGATAGAGAACAAAGTGTATATGATAACAAGTCTTTGGAATGTATTGAGGCTTACCTTGTGGCTTTATTTGTCCTCAGAAAGGCTGAGTATTTTCTGTTAGATATGGAGAAAGGAGCACTAGAGGCAGGGAGGACCCAGGTCATGAGAGGCCTGACAGCTACACTGAGAAGCTCAGACCTTTTGAGGAAAAATTGACAAGATGTAGGCACTTCGTAGAGAATGTTTCACAGGATATATTCATTAGTAGTTCTAGAAGTCACTCTCTGTTGAACAGTCCTCCTCTCCTGACCTCTGCTCTCGTTGGCTCTAGGGGTTGGGGGCCGTGTCTTAGTCTGACCTGTTCTTTTCCTTCTGCTTGTCAGTGTGAGATGGAGGTTAAGGTTGCAATCCCAGCCCCTGTCGAGAGCTGGATTGGTTTCTGGGGACTGAGTGGCCCTGAGGCCAGACACTTCAGCAAGGATAAGGTTCCAGTCTCTTGATACCCACCTCTGTGTTCTGTTAGCAGAATTTTAATTGATGGATCCAGAAACGAAGGCAATACTTCAGTTCATCTTTGGTGCATTCTCTTGATGGTTTTGCGCAAAGTATATATAAATTTCTCATAAATATTCTCTAGGAACATTTAAATATAAATGAAAGTGACGTGACCATATTTTCTGCTCACCCACGATTTCTGGTATTATTTTAATGATGTTGCTCTCCATCTGGGTGGTGTGTCTACCACATAACCGTTCACCCATCCATTATTCATTCACTATTTCCAGGTTTTGCGATATGCCATGCTTGCATACTTCATTAGCAATCCCTCCATCAGGAGTGGAGCTCTTGCAGTGCAATCGACCACGCATCCTAGTGTGTTTCTGCAGCAGCCTCGGCAATTATGCAGAGGTGGCTGGCGCTTCTGTCAGGAACAGCTCTTCACACACCTGTCATTTCAGAAGTGACTAGAGCTGAAGCATGAGAATAATGTGCTCATTTTCAGATGATCTGACAAGAGAGAAAACTGATGGTACAGGTCTTTATAAAGCTTAGAAAAAAAGGCACATTGGAAGGGAATGCATTTGAGGAAGAGGCGAGAAAATCCATTCATCCACCTACCAAGACTGGGAAAGCCTCCAGATGGTTCTCTTCATGTCTACTCTTGCCCCTGTTTTATCCCTTGAGGCGGACTCTGTCAAAGTCATCTCCCTGAAACACCATTTTAAGGAAAGTTTCTTTCTTTTTTTTTATTTTTATCTTATATTGGAGCATAGTTGATT
Source organism: Balaenoptera ricei (assembly GCF_028023285.1). Lineage (NCBI taxonomy): Eukaryota > Metazoa > Chordata > Mammalia > Artiodactyla > Balaenopteridae > Balaenoptera > Balaenoptera ricei. Next base: position 106,502,785 of record NC_082643.1, on the reverse strand, counting down.
AACAATGCTGTGTTAGTTTCAGGTGTACAGCAAAGTGATTCAGTTATACATATACAGATCTATTCTTTTTCGAATTCTTTTCCCATTTAGGCTATTACAGAACATTGAGCAGAGTTCCTAAGGGAAGCTTCATATTTCCCACTGCTCCCAAACAAAACCCAGATTCCTGAGCGTAACATTCAAGGCCTTACGAACAGTCTTCAGCTTACCTTTCTCATCTTTTATTCTACTTCTACTTTTCACATACCAAAATGTTGCCATGGTTATCTTTGGATAGTTTGAATGTAGTAACATTTTTCTATATTGTCCATTCTAAAATTTACTTTTCATTTGTATCAAACTTACGCATGTATGCATTCTTTTAAAGAGTCATGTAACTCTACAAGTTTTGTGCTGAAAAAAAAAGCACCCCTTGCAGCCACACACATACACATTTTCAAATCCCCAGAGGTAACAACTTTTAATTTTTTTAGTTTTATCTTTTGGTGTTTACCTCCATATCTTTAAATACCATGCTTGTCTTCCCATTTCTTGATTTTGGGTATTATCTATTCACTTTTCTTTATAGAAGATAAGATTTAGCTGTCTTTTTCAACCTGCAGCACATAAGCCCTTCCTGTCCTCCCCCACATTCCATATAGTTAGATCCGTATTTAAGGTTTCTATTATGATTATTTAAAAGTTATTCCCATCTAAGCCATATAAAAACAGACTTATTTTTATTCCTCTGTAACTTTTTGTTTTTTCTGGAGTTATTATTGTTCTTTGGTTTCTTTTTTGTAGTTATCACTAATTCAGTTATGTAGTTATCACTAATTCAATTACTTCTTGATGGATGGCCAAATATCCTATCAGGTCTGTCACACAAGTCATGTCTTCTATTAATTCTGTCTTCTTGAGGACATCTGTCTCTGTACCTCTGGAGAGATGTGCTCCAATCTGGACGTTGCCCTCTATACCTTATGAACAGCTGCCATCTTGAAGTCATGCTACAAATTCACTTCACCCCTCTCTTTCCCGATATGTTCCTTATTTTAATGAAATATAGCCTGTATTAGTTTCCTAGGAAAGGACACATGGGAGATTTAATATTTCAAAGCTTTGCAAGACTGAAGCTGTTTTTACTCTGCCCCCGTACTTGATGAATAGTTTGACCAATCTTGGAATTCTGGGAAATTTCCTTGAATAATTTTTTTTAATAAATTTATTTATTTTATTTTATTTTATTTTTGGCTGCGTTGGGTCTCCGTTGCTGCACGCGGGCTTTTCTCTGGTTGCAGTGAGCGGGGGCTGCTCTTCATTGTGGTGCGCAGGCTTCTCATTGTGGTGGCTTCTCTTGTTGGGACCACAGGCTCTAGGTGTGCGGGCTTCAGTAGTTGTGGCACATGGGCTCAGTAGTTGTGGCTCGTGGGCTCTAGAGCGCAGGCTCAGTAGTTGTGCGCACGGGCTTAGTTGCTCCGTGGCATGTGGGATCTTCCGGGACCAGGGCTCGAACCCGTGTCTCCTGCATTGGCAGGCGGATTCTTAACCACTGAGCCACCAGGGAAGCCCTCCTTGAATAATTTTGATGATTAACTCCCTATCTTTAATCTGTCTTTCTAGATCTCTAATTATTTAGATCTCGGACCTCTTGTCTATTTTTCTTTTTTACTGTTTTCCTTCCCTTTTTTTCTTTTGCTTTACATTCTGGGGAATATCTTAAGTTTTATCTTCCAAACTTTTGATTTTTTCACTTATATTTTTAATTTCTAATTTTTCAAGAGTTTTTTTTCTCTGAATGCTCTCTACGAAATAACATTGTCTTGTTGTTTTAAGGCTACTATAACTCTTGTATCTCTCTGAGAACATTAATTTAAGTTTTTCAAAAAAATTCCTGCATATTTACTATTACTTCTACGTTCATTAGAGGCTTTCCCAGGTATGTGGCCATCCTTGGTGGTCTGCTCATATTTAAGAGTGGAGTACTTAAAAGCTACTTGGGGCTTCCCTGGTGGTGCAGTGGTTGAGAATCTGCCTGCCATTGCAGGGGACACGGGTTCGAGCCCTGGTCTGGGAAGATCCCACATGCCGCGGAGCGACTAGGCCTGTGAGCCACGATTGCTGAGCCTGCGCGTCTGGAGCCTGTGCTCCGCAACAAAAGAGGCCGCGATAGTGAGAGGCCCACGCACCGCGATGAAGAGTGGCTCCCACTTGCTGCAACTAGAGAAAGCCCTCACACAGAAATGAAGACCCAACACAGCCATAAATTAATTAATTAATTAATTTAAAAAAAAAAAAAAAAAGCTACTTGGAGGCTCTGAGCTGTAAGTAGGGCTTGCAGACTGTGACCTTCACTCTGGTGTGACTGGGCTGGACCACTCACTTGGGGAATTCCCAGTGTCTGTAACTTTAGAGCTTTCTTGAAATCTGGTCAGAGTGCCCAGAGAAGACCAGTCTCCTGCCTAAATGGTAAAGGCCTTGCTGCCCATATGTCAGGAGCCAAATGAGGGAAGAGAACTGAGATTTTAGTAGTCAGTATGTAGAGTTTTACTTGAGTCCTTCTGCCTTAAAGAGAGCAGTAGATGCATGTTATAAATCTACTGTCTTTCTCCAAGAATCTCAATTGTTAATATTTTTCTACATTGTGCATGTTTTTTATAATTAGAAATGAAAAAACTTTTTAAAGGAGGAAAGAAAACTCTCAATATTATAAACTGTTGTTTTATCTTTTTCCTGCAATGCAAAGGAGACTCTATTTAACTAATTATAGTAATGATAATCAAAGTAATAGTAGTGGTAAGAATATGGCAGCTACTATTTATTAGGGGCTCACTAGGTACCACAGACTCTACTAGGCATTGTTGCCTGTCATTTTATTGTTTGCTTTTCATAGATAAAACTGAGACTCAGAGAGGTTAAGCAACTTGTCCAGGTCACACAGCTAGTTAGGTGGTAAGTTTGTAGTAGGAGATAACAGATCAGCCATAAACAAAAGAAATAAAACTATGCTGACTAGTTTAAGGCAGTACTCTTAATTTGTTTGAGATTTTTGCACTTTAATTATCCAGATGATGGGTTGAGTGGCAATGTCTTTCCAGGCATAGAGATCAATTTTTCTATCTTAAATTGAAGCATTAATGATGTTTATTTAGCCAGGTGTTATTTCATTCAATAAACATTAACCCAACACACCTTTACTGAGTCCACTCCCCTCCTGATGCAAGATAAAGGAGAGAGTCTTAAATTTTGAACCCATCCTGCAAAGCATGGTTTAAACTGACCTGCTTTTTGAGAGGGCAAGCCACTAGAATACGAGTGCATTCTTTTATTTAAATAGTGTTTCAACAGCATCTCCTCCCAGCATTTGGATGTGAGATTCCTGATGTGACTCCTTTCTGACCCCTCTCTTTCCACATGGAGGGAGTTTGCTAGTGACATCCTGGCCTCTCTCCATTCCTTGCCCACTTCTCTCCAAGGAGAGTGTTATCTGATTGGCAAGATTAAAGTAGGAACTGAGCATGCTCAGTGCAACTCCCTCCTCTCTTTGGAAGCCAGCCTGCCTGCAGGAAGCCCCCATTTTCTGACTACTATGTGATGAGCTAGCAGGGAGGCCTGCTGTTTGGAGGAGTGTCCACTCCTTTGCAAACACATCTGAGCGACATTCTCAAGTCTAGTTTCCATCAATATGAAAGCTGACATTTGGTGTCTGTCTGGCTCACCCATGCATCCAGTTGTATATGTTTCCAAACTTGTGCAAGGAGGAGGGGTGTAAGGTCTTGAACTTCTTAGAATCTCAATAATTCTCTGCTGATTGACAGGTTGATTTTATTTTGTGTTTAAAGGACATCCCAATGCATAGAAGAAATTACTTCAAAACTGCACATTCTGTCAGGGAAACTAGTTAGGAAGTTGTTTGAACTTCACATTTAAAATAAGAGTATTTAGCAGCATATTGTTTTGCAAATGAATTTTTATTACTTTAGGTAGCTTGAATATTTAATTAAGCCTGTCATTAATACCTCATAGAAATGCAAATCTGTATCTTTTCCCAGGAGTTCTTTTAAACAAGGATGAAAGCCCTCTTTAGAGGCATATTCTCTTGGTGCTAGAATTAACAAATTAAGCTCTCCCAAGAAGAAAGAGGATGTTAGAGAATCTTTCTTTTGTTAATTTCACTGTCCGGGTTGTTCCTGAAGTACATGCAAAAGGCTTTACACTTATCCCACATTTTAGGAATGACTTTGCATAAATAGAATGAGATCTCCCTCATGGCCCCCTCACTCTGCCCTGCATCTCTGCAGGGGACTAGGCCTTACAGCGTATTTGGGCCACTACCTGTCCAGGGGTGGGGAAGACTGAAACCACATGGAGGAAATGTGAAAATATGAGCTCATGGCAGGTGTGTAATGAGGGGACCTCTCGTCCATTTCTTGTTCACCTGCCTGTCACTCATGTATTTCCTTTTTAGTAACCTTAACAGGCTTGCCAAAGCCCTTTCTGTTGCCTCTGGAGAAAGGCTACCTACCTTCCCTTGGCAGTGAGGGTCTCTGTAATGTGGTTTCTGTCTGACCTCTATGTCCTTCTCTTCCACTTTTCCTTTCAGCTTTGGTCTAATTCACCCTCTCACTAACCCCATAGGGACCCCATACACTCCTGCCTCAGTGCCTTTGGTTGTGCTGTTCCCTCTTCCTTAATGCCTGGCTCCTTCAATATCCAGTTCAAATGCTGATATCTTCACAACCTTCCCTGACCCCTCCCCCTCTTCCATCTTCTAAAATATCATAGCACTATATATGGACCTCCTTTATGGCACCAACACGTTCTACCTTTGATAATAAAATTAATACTAACAATAAACAACAACAGCTAGCCATCATTCAACACTTCAGTGTGTCAGGCACTGTTATAGTCAATTAAAAGTGGTAGACTATTTATTTATTTGTTTTCTTTCAAGTATTTGTTTTTGGGGTTTTTTTAACAGCTTTATTGGAGTATAATTGCTTTACAATGGTGTGTCAGTTTCTGCTTTATAACAGAGTGAATCAGTTATACATATACATATGTCCCCATATCTCTTCCCTCTTGCGTCTCCCTCCCTCCCACCCTCCCTATTCCACCCCTCTAGGTAGTCACAAAGCACCAAGCTGATCTCCCTGTGCTATGCGGCTGCTTCCCACTGGCTATCTATTTTACGTTTGGTAGTGTATATATGTCCATGCCACTCTCTCACTTTGTCACAGCTTACCCTTCCCCCTCCCCGTATCCTCAAGTTCATTCTCTAGTAGGTCTGTGTCTTTATTCCTGTCTTGTCCCTAGGTTCTTCATGACCACTTTTTTTTTTTTTTTTTTTTTTTTTTAGTTTCCATATATATGTGTTCGCATACGGTATTTATTTTTCTCTTTCTGACTTACTTCACTCTGTATGACAGACTCTGGGTCCATCCACCTCACTACAAATAACTCAATTTTGTTTCCTTTTATGGCTGAGTAATATTCCATTGTATATATATGCCACATCTTCTTTATCCATTCATCTGTCGATGGACACTTAGGTTGCTTCCATGTCCTGGCTATTGTAAATAGAGCTGCAATGAACATTTTGGTACATGACTCTTTTTGAATTATGGTTTTCTCAAAGTAGTAGATTATTTAATAATCAAAATAGCCTTACTAGGGACTTATTTTGCTTCTGGCCACAACGGAATTGAAGCATCAAATTATCCCCTCACCTAAAACAAAACAAAACAAAAACAATGAACAAAATGTATGAAATAATGTTTCTTTTAAAACACTGGACAACAGTCAAAAGTGATCCCTGAGAAACAGGGAACAAATGAGCCCTGTGACTGTCCTGGGTATGGCCCTGAAAGAGCTTCCAGGCCATGGCACAGGGGAAGGAAGCCAGGGAGAACCTGGTGGACTCTTCGAGTGAAGAAGACAAAGCTAGGAATTCAGAGAAGCTAAGTCATGTGCATGACTAAATAAACATAACATAACTAAATAAACATAACACCTGGCTAAATAAACATCATTAGTGCTTAAATTTAAGATAGAAAAATTGATTTCTATGCCTGGAAAGACATTGCCACCCACCCCATCATCTAGATAATTAAAGTGCCAAAATGTCAAACAAATTTAGAGTACTGGCTCTGGAGCCTATGCCTTTCACCATGGTGCCTACTTCCCTCCTCAATTCTGAGCTCTTTCAGGATTAGATACATGTCTGGTGACGCACCCGTCCCCATTCCCTGGGTGCGTCACACATTCCTTTATATTATACATATTTGGTGCTCATTAAATTTTTTTGGATGAATGAACAAAGGTGTAAATATATTTTCTGTTGGTGAACTTACTGTGAAAAAAATAACTGTGGGAAGAAAGAGTTTGCTGGAAGACTGTTAGGATCTGTAAAGCACTTCAGAGACTCAGTTTCCAAGTGTCCCCATGAGGAAGTACTCAGACACTGCTCTTGGGGCCCCATTCTCACAGGGCATCGCCCAGTCTTGCAAGGACATTGGACCACCCCTATGAGCTGTGCAGGCTCCTTCATACAAGCTGAGTACGGCTGCTGGCCCTCGAAGAAAGCCCACCTAGAAGGCGCAGGCCAGTGATCCGTAATTACCATGGAAACATCACCGGGCTGTCACAAGTGGCTGTCACCTGGTGCTCCAAACTAGGGAAAGACTGGGGTCTGGTAGCATCCTTTTGATAACAAGACTTCATGTTTCCTTTCAAGCAGGGAAATGAAGTGTCTTCTTCCAGAGAAGCTGTTTTCATGCCGTAGTTCTGTGTGTTATTGCCTCTGACCCCTGTTGCTAGTGGGCTGCTTTGTGACCCACATATGCAGGTCCCCACAGCGTGTCTTTGAAGAACTAGTTTCACTTGTTGTCCTTCCTTCTCCGTGGCCTGTGGTAAGCACCACCTCTCCAAGAAGCCTTTGCAGGTCCCCCAGCAGAGTTTTCTTTTCCAGCCAATAATACCCAAAGTGGGCTATTTGCTTCTTTGGGGCACTTTTTCCCTCCTTCCTGCAGCAGAGTTTTTCCTGAAGGACAGATCACACAGGTGAAATCTGAGCTTTTTAAACTGGGATTTGCCTTCCTCTGAAGGACACACAATGGGCACAGGAAAATTGCGCAGCCATGGGAGAACCCGGGCCACCATCTTCTGCCAGCCTCTATGCCATGTGAATATTTTCCCTTGTGCCAGCTACTTTAAAACCTCTGAATATAAACATATGAATCTTAAAAATAGGTTACGTAGCAGGAAACAAAATTCCACAAGCTTTTTTTCTTCCATTTTTTTTATTGTGGTAAAATATACGTAACGTGAAATGTACTACCTTAACAATTTTTTCAGTATCCAGTTCAGTGGCATTAAGTACATTCACATTGTATACAGCTGTCACCACCATCCATCTCCGGAACTTTTAATCTTCCCAAACTGGCACTCTGTCCCCATGAAGCACTAACTCCCAACCCTCCTCTCCCCAGCCCTTGGCAACCACCATCTTACTTTCTGACTCTATGAATTTGACTACTCTAGGAAACTCATGTAAGTGGAATCATACGGGATTTGTCCTTTCGTGACTGGTTGATTTCACTCAGCATAATGTCATCCATGTTGTAGCATGTGCTAGAATTTCCTTCCTTTTTAAGGCTGCATAATATTCCACTGTGTAGATAGACCCCATTTTGTTTATCCGTACGTCTGTTGAGGGGCCCTTGGGTTGCTTTGACTTTGGCTATTGTGAATATATTCCACAAACCTTTAAAGATGAAATGAAAGGCTTCATCGAGATATGATGCTTGTGTAGGCTACTTTTGGGGTTGTACTTTAGCTTCCTGTGCAGGGGAGAGGGGTGCACACTTACAGGGACCTGCCTTTAGGGGCTCGGGTGGTGAAATCAGAGAAGCAGTAGACTAGGTTGTTCCCTGTAGCAAGTTTCCTAGAGAAAGTGTAAGAGGTAGTGATAGCAGAGAAAAAATGTAGAGAAGCTGGAATGAACTACTTAGTTGAGTGAATGAGTATAGTGAATGGATTCTCTCATCTAGAGGCTGCTGGGCCCCTCGGGTGTTGGGCCCTCCCCTGGAGGAGCTCTGTCCTGGTGGGGTAAACAGTGTGGTGCCAGCTGGGGAGAGGAGCTTGAGAGACAAAGGAAACACAGAGAAGAGGGCGACAGATGTGGAGTGAGGATGCGGCTCACTTGGGAACCAGAGACGCAAAGGACAAATAGGAAATTTTCAAGAGGACAAAGATGCGGGATGTTTGAATCATAGCAAAGAGCTCGGATGATTGATAGACACAAAGTGCATGGTGTGTAGGGCCCTGAACTGTCAGGAGTAATGGAAGTCCCAGGTATGTGGGTGGAGGTGGCAGAACAGACCAGACCTTTCCAGCTGTACCTTAGCTGGGATCGGGGAGGGAGGGCCTCAGGGGCTGTGTTAGGAAGACTGAATTTTCATCCTTTAAGATGGGGAGCCTTGAAGGATTTTGCCCTGGAGAGCAACGCAGTTCGATTTACCACCGAGAGTGATAAATGTGGAATGAACAGGTGGACTCTGAAAGCCCCGCAGCATCTTTATAAGCAGAGAGGCCCTTGCTGTCTTAAACTGCGCACTGAGATTCCAGCGCTGCTGCCTTGTAACTACTTGAGACCTTGCTCAGAATCCCGAATCGAAGACTGGCTGCCTGCCTGCAGGAATATAAATATACCGTGCTTTTGTAAGCAACGTGCTCCGTCCTCCGCCGTCCCTCCACTTACTGCTCTCTGGTTCTCTGGCTGGCCCCTCCCAGGTCCGAGGAGAGTTGCTTCGCGAGAGGGTGCAGCAGCTGGAGGCCCAGGAGGGACGCTTTGCCGAGTCCCTCGTCTCCCTGCAGTTCCAGAAGGCGGCCAGGATGGCCAAGACCCTGTGGGCGTACACCGCCCTCCTGACCATCCAGGACCTGCTCCTGGAGGCGCTGAGTGCATCAGAGACCCTGACCAAGTCAGCCTGCGCGCAGATCCTGGAGTCGCACAGCCCGGTGAGTGGCAGACCTGGGAAGGAAGGCGCGGGGGCCGCACCACATACCTGGGTGTTTCGTTCTGGTGGCCCCCTCCACTTCTCCCACCACTAGGTGGGTGGTCCACTGTCCTGTGTCCACTGCAGCGTCCTGGAGAGGGTTGAGTGAGGAAACCTACATGGGAGCGTGGTGCACCCTTGCAGCCCAAGGCTACTCTATTTCATTGCCTCCAAGGAAGCAAACCTTTTGAATTTTAACATTTTTAAAATCTGGGAAACTGGGATGCCTCTTGCAACCAACAGCAGTATTGTTTCTTTCATACTACTATGAAAAATAGCCGTGTAGCTTTCAATGAATGCTCCGAAATAACGGATTATTTTTTATTTTCAAAATTCTCATTATTCCTACATGCTGCTTTTTTTTCAAGGCGTGAGAGGTATACTCGTAAAACAAAAGCTACCGACGTAAAGGTTTTGAGGACTAATTTTAGTCCCTGTATGTATAATTTTAGAATTTCATGTATTATTATATTATAATAGTTACTTATAGTGAGGAAAGGGAACTCACATTTATCGAGTGTCACGTGTGTGGCAGGCAAGCACTAATGAGCTGTGAAATGGGCGTACTCTCATTTAAGCATTAACAATTCATTACTTAATTGTGCGTCTTAAGATGATCATTTAAGCATGATTATTAATAAGTTGCAATTTTATGCTGCTTTGCAGTTATGCTCTTCGTCAGACATGATGCCAATTAATCATCGAGCCATGCCATGAAGTCGGTACCTTTTCTGTGCTCAGTTCTCAAGTAAAGAAATGAGATTCGGGCAGGTGGCAGGTCAAGTTCTTTCCGAGGTCCACAGAGCTAATGAGTGACAGGAGCCAGAAATGTATCCCTTTCTGACTTCAGACCCCTGGGTCACGTTCATGGACTATCCCGGTTGATCTTGCTAATGGGGGTTCCCGTCATTTCTTTACAGAAGTCATAAATAACATGAGACTCTGAAGAGTCCAAGCTATTTTTCCAGCAAACATAGTGCACCCTGCACTGTGACACCTGTTTGTAGGGATAGGAAAGAAGGGGAAGCTTTGTTGATATCCCAGCACAAAACATCCAAACGCTGGGTAAATAAAAATAAACATACTTTTTAATGCTTTGCGAGTTCGCAAGAGAATGAGGAAAATCCCCAAGGGCTAAGGATAGCCTGGAGAAGCTGAACTCATAGAGGGAGATAGAAGCAAATCCAGAGGCTGAAATCTAGGGGCAAAGGGTGAAACCCAGAATGCCCAGGGATAGGGGATTAATTTGAAGGACTAGGAGATGGGGCTGCGGGATGTCCTGAGGAGACAGAATGCCCAGTGAGGCGGGAGGAGAAAGCCACCTGTGGTCAAAGAAGCCACCAGGGTAACCTGTCCATCTTCAGCCCTGCTGGTGGCAGGGGGTGAGGGGGGGAGCGAGTCTCCTCTGAATTTGTCATCAAAGGCTTCTGCTAATGTGATGAAGGAATCCAAAAATACTTTAGCCATTCAGTCGGGAAATCTCCAAGGTGATAAATTAAATTTAAATAGGTCCAGGTGGGATGCCTGCCCTGGTGCATGGCTAAAGCTAAGGCGGATCCTCTCCAGAGGAAAATATTCTCAATCTGGGCACCTCAGGATTTCTACAGATTAAGTTCAGCCAAATATGAGTTCTCAATTAAAATTTAAAGAGTCACTGAACACATAAAGACACAAGACAAGAGGACCTGTATATAAGAGAAACAAAAAACCAACAGATTAAAATCCCCAAAGACTTTAGATGTCTGAATTATCAGTATAGAATATAAAATAATGATTTATGAAATTATTTTAAAAGTTAAAGATAATTCCAAAATGATTTAAAAGTTTCATTCACCCAGAGAGCAGAGAGATTCTCAACTTGCATATATGTAGTAGAAGACCCAAAACAACAAAAAGAAAAATTGACCAAACAACAGGGAGAAATTGATAGATCTCTCATCATGGTGGGAACTTTCAGCACACCTCCTTCTGTGGTTGATCATTGATCAAATGAAACACCAGTGAAGATATAGATGAACTGAATCACACATTTAACAACCTGTATTTAATATACACATGCAGAATCTCACAGCCAACGGTTAACGAACATACGTTTTTCTTCAGCACATATTAGAACAGTTAAAAAGTAATTGACCATGCATTACCCTGTTGACCGCCTTTTTGAAAAAGGGCAATTAAGTTTAAATCTGTTTTCTTAAGAGATTAAAACTTCCATACTTTGGAGGTTTTAAAGCATACTTCTTAATAATTCATGGGTCAAAGAAATCATAATGGAAATTTTAAAATTCAAAGAACAGAAAAATAATGTAGATACGACGTATCAAAATTTGCAGGATTCAGCTAAAGCAGTTTTTAGAGAGGAATTTATGCCCTAAACTTATATTGAAAAAGAAGAAAGGCTCACAATTAAAATCATATAAAAAGTTAGGGGGATAACAACCACAAATGAACCTGTAGAAAGTAGAGGGAAGGAAGGGAGCATAAATAAAATTAAAAACAAAACTACAGACTGGAGACTCTCTGATCCTTCATCTCCTGCACCTTTTGTCTGGGACCACTAAGTAAAGATAACCCAGAAGTAAAGTGGTCCTCACATGGACACAGATCCCTGTCAAGACCTTTGGTGGCCCAGGATAAGATATTACAAGGTTTGTATGTGTGTTAAGGTAACCCTGGATCACTAGTGACTCCAGTACCTGGTAAAAAATGAACAGAAAGCTCTTTGGAGGAAGATCACATTTCAGGCCTCAAATTATTTCTAAAACTATTTTTAAAATAAAGGATGCAATATGCAAAGATAACCAGACATATGAGGAGGCAAGACACCACAAGTGAGAATGAGTAGAAAGAAAAGACAGTGGATACAGACCTACAGGGTCTCCAATAAGTTGGTTATGATCAAGAGAGGACACATAGGGGTCTTTTAAGGTGCTTGTGATGTGTTCCCGACTTGGGTGCTGATTACATGAGTGTTCAATCTATGCTAATCTGTTTATCTGTTCACTTATATTTTATGTACTTTTCTGCATGTGTGCTATATTTGACAATAAAAAAAGCTTACAAAATTGAAAAAAAAACAAAAAAAACAAAAAAAACCCAAAACTACAGCAGAGAGAATCAATAAAGTGAAATGTTGAATTTTTTGAAAAAAGTCTAATAAATATACAAATATCCAGAAAGACTGACCATTTAAAAAAGAGATAAGGGACAAGTAATATCAAAAGTATAAAAAGCAACATAACAATAGATGCCCTAGAGTTTTAAAAAATACGAGAATTCTATGAACAATAATTTTATGTAGATGACTTCAGACACTGCAATGAAACAGGAAATTTTCTAAAAAATTATAGATCGCCAAAATTGGCTCAACTAGAAAAAAAATCTGTATAGTTCTATTACCATGAAAGAAATTGATTCAATAGTTTTGAAATCTTCTGACACACATGCAAAGATATCTTACCTTGATAGTTTTACAGGTGAGCTCCACCAGACCTTAAGGTAGCAAGTTTTTCCAATCTCATATAAGGATTATTTCTGATGTTAAAGAAAATAGGGAATATTCCTCATTTCATGAAGCTCAGATAACCTTGACACCCAAACCAGACATGAATAGTATGAGAAAGAACAATTACAGTTGTCTTACTTTGAGCATAGATGTACAGTTCATAAACAAAGTATTGACCTAACCCAGCCGTCTGTAAAAAGGATTTAATACAGCATGACCAGACTGAGTTTTTCTCAGGGATGTAAGGTTGGTTTAACGTTAAAACATTCATGCACAAAATTCCTTAGATTAACAGATTAAAGAAATGACTCCTATGGTCATTTCAGTATATATAGAACAAGTATTCTACTGAATTCAGCACCCATCCAACGTAAGACTCCTTAGCAAATTAATAATAGGAGGAAATACCTGCAGGATGTTTACCCAAAACCCACAGTAAGTATCTCTGCCGGGTGGTTGGCATGGAGGTGGCCATTGCCGGGAATTATAGGTGAAGCAGGTGAGGCCTTCAGAGGAAGGGCAGGTCCAAGGTCATGTATCAAACAAAATATATACACTACCAAACGTAAAATAGATAGCTACTGGGAAGCAGCCGCATAGCACAGGGAGATCAGCTCAGTGCTTTGTGATCACCTAGAGGGGTGGGATAGGGAGGGTGGGAGGGAGGGAGATGCAAGAGGGAAGAGATATGGGAACATATGTATGTGTATAACTGATTCACTTTGTTATAAAGCAGAAACTAACACACCATTGTAAAGCAATTATACTCCATTAAAGATGTTAAAAAAAAACAACAAAAAAACAAATTAGGAACAAAATAAGACACTAGGAACCTCTGGCTTTCAGTTCCCAGTTCATCTCTTCATCATAAATGCTCTGAGAAGCACCTCAGTTCAGCCCTAAGACACCTAATGGCCCTTTCCACTTGCAACAACCCTTATTCCCATTAGTAATTGAGCAGCACAACACTGACATTTTCAATTTTATCTTAAAGCCCTTTTGAGTGACATCAAAGCTTTCTTATTCTCAAGTGTGTTTAGAATAGATGAGTTAATGTGTCCTGAATTGGAAGCAACTGATAATAAATCAGAGGATGCTGCATTATTAAATTCCTGGTAAAGTGATGGATACGACGCCGGGTGTTTTTGGAATGAAGATTTGCATTTGGAGGGAAGACAAACCTGTCACTTTGCTCCTGATATTAGACTTTCATTCTGCAATCTGATCATTCTGGGAAAACCACTTTCCCATTGGGAACGGGCTTTTAAGCTGTTACACATTCAGGAGAATTTTAAAAAGCATGAAATGAAAAGCTTTGGAAGCAATGACTCCTAAGAAAACTATATCAAGTTCCCCTCACTTGATGAAAGATTTAGACTCATTTTGTGAAATTGGGACATAGGCAAAGGCATAATTGAATCATGGGCAAATTTAAATGGGATGGACTTACTCATAACAGATAATGTGACCCCAGACTAACTGTACCCACTGTATTTGCATTTCAATTTAAGTGGCTGCATATCCACTTTTCCAAGCCTGGACTGGACATCTTTCTCTTCTCCCCTCTGCCTTACTGCCCACTTGCTGCCAGTCACCCAGTCTGTCGATCCTGCCTGAATTTTCTCACTTCTGACCTTTGCCGCCCAGCTTCACTATTCAGACAAATCTGAAAACCAAAAATCACACCAAGAGTAGCTTGCACTAATTGAGCTCTCGTTAAGTCCGAGGCATCGTGTTAAGTGTGTAAACTTTCTGTCAACCCCAGGATGCTTTTATTCCCATTCTACAGATGGAGTTGAGGCTTAGGACGGTTAACGCATTTCACCAGGGTCCCACAGCTGGAAAGCAGAGCCCACACCTCCTGCCTGCAAAGCCTGGCTCCTGTCCTGACATTGATTTCCACCTGCCCTCCTCTTTCCCTTGCAGTCTCCTCCACACCGCAGCCAGAGGAGCCTTTCTGAAAAATAAAAATGATCAGTGACAGCCCGATTCCCAGCTCCATATTTTAATATTTACCCTCTACCCCTCCCTCCCTCAGACTCTGCGTTTTAGCCCCTGGACCTTCTTGCAGCTTCCTGAACACTTGAGACACATTCAGGCCTCCATTCCTTGGAAAGACCTCTGCCTAGAATGCTTCTGCCGCCCACCTGCACACTCCTCTCCATATTCTAAGACAAGCCGAATGTTGCCTCTTCTGTGAAGCCATCCATGATTCCCTTGGACAGAGTTGGTCTCTCCCAGCTCTGTACTCAAATAACTCTCCATCTCGATTCCCAGAGACGGGCTGTTACCTGTCACTGTTACTGTGTTTGAACAACTGTCTCCCACACTAGACCGTGAGTTTCCAGAGTCTAGGGGCCATGTCTCATTCACCCCGCATCCCTCGTGCCCAATAAAAGGCCTGGAACTGTCTCTCTATCTGCCTGTCTGTCTGTCTGTCATCATCATTTGTCCATCTGTCCAACCATCCATTCATTCAAAAGATGCCTACAGAATGCTTTCCAGAGACAATAGAAGCGAGAGATGGGGCCCAGAGTCAGAGAAACTTAAAATCACTCCTCTCTCGGGTTCTTGGAACTTCAGGAGATTTCCTTACACTGTCTGTGCCTGAGCTACCTTATCGATAAAATGGGACTACCTTGTGCTGTTTTGTGAAGACTAAATAAATTCATGTAAAGATAGCGTGAATCAAATCTAGCACAAGGTGGGCATTCGGTATGTGCTAATTGCCGTTATTATTATTAATAGTAAGATGAAGCTGATTACTGTCACTCCTTCCACAAGCAAGGTGCCTGCTTCCTGCTGGGGAGAAGGATGAACAAGACAGTTCCAGAGTCCCTACCTGAGCATCTAAACTCTAGTGAAGAGAGCAGGCATTAAGGAAGACAGTTCTAGAACCGAATCTTGGATTCCAGTTGTGCTAAGAGGCAGGGGTTTGGAGGAGAACTGACCTCTGGGAGAACCTCCCATCAGCATCTTAGAACCTGCAGGATACCAGGTTCCCACCTTGTTTCCTGTTCCTAACCAGGGCTAGCCTGGTCTCAGAAAACCAAAGTGTGACTCGCCAGCTCTCTGTGCTCTGCCTGTTTTGGGGACACTGGCTGGTGTGGGTTTGTCCTTTCCTTCCCCACACTGTGGGCTGGGGGCTGGCACCTCGGTGGAAGTCTGGTCCGTGACCAGGCTCCAGGCGTGCTGACAGAACACGCTGCGGGAAACTCATTAGTGCTGTTGGAAATGCTGTGTTTGGTTATGTTTCCAATTTGGGACGCAGCAACGAGAAGGATGGTCATAATTGGAAATCTCAGCGTGATGGTAGCCCACGCTCAGAGCATTCCAAAGCTTCCACGGCTCTGAGGGCACAACCCACGCGCTCTCCACACTACGACTTCAGTTTACCTCTCTGGCCATTTTCTCTTCTGCCTTGGTTTCTGAGTAGTGTTTCTGAGCCTCTGGGGGACTTTGAGACCCTTCAGAGCATTTGAGGCAAGCTTTGGCCCCTCTGCAGAAAGGCAGACCGTTTGGCACAAAATTTGGGAGGACCAAGGGCCACCATCTCCTGACGACACCTATCCAAGGCCTCTTACGATTAAGCCCCATCCTCACTCCACCCCACATAGAACACTGGCCAGTTGGTGAATAACAGGTTCGGTGTGTCTGCATTTTACAAGGCTTGGGACCTTCCTGCCTACCCTCTCTTACCCATCTAAGCAGGCTGTGGACAGTCTCTCGTACCCAGATTCTCTGACTGGTGGCCTCAGAATGCAGGTTTCTTCTGTTTGGCCAGTGAGAGACAGTATAGCCTGGGGGTTAAGGACACAAACCCTGGAGCCGGCTGGCCTGGCCCCGTATTCTGGTTCTGCCACTTAAGAATTGCATGACCTGGAAGATTACTTTGTCTCCCTGCCTCAGTTGCATCATTTGTAACAGGGAAAATAAGTATATATTCCTTACAGTTGTTATAAGGATTCAATGAGATGAATATACACAGAGCGCTTAGAGTGGGTCAGGCTTGACCTGCGTACTGTCAGTGTTAGGTGTTATCCATGGTTGCTGGTCCAGCACAGCTTTCGCCATGTAGGATACGTGCTGGTAACCCATGTGTTTCAGGAACAGGTGGGAGCTGCCGTGTGCTGCACGTCGGGGGATGGAAATGCAGCCCTGCCCCCCAGGAGCTCACACGCCAGCAGAAAATGGAGCACTGTCCTAATCTGCTCGTGCTGCTGTATCCAAATACCATAGACTGCAGGGCTTAAATAACAGACATTTATTTTCTCACAGTTTTGGAGACTGGGAAGGCGAAGATCAAAGTGGCGGCTGATTCTGTTTCTGTTGAGAAGAATCTTTCCTGGCTTGCAGATGGCTGCCTTCTCACTGTGTGCTCACATGGCAGAGGGAGGGAGCTCTGGTCTCTTCCTCGTTCTGTAAGGGGACTAATCCCATCTTGGGGGCCCCATCCTTGTAACTTTATCTAAACCTAATTACCCCCAAAGGCCACACCTCCAAGCCCCAACCCACTGGGGATTAGGGATTCAGCATGTGGAGTTTGAGGGACCACAAATATTCATTCAGTCTGTAACAGGAAAATACGAGGGATGGTGAGTGGACAGTTGAGGAGAGGGAGTTCTGCAACTCCCAGGGGACTCAGGGAGCCAGTAGTAAGTGCCTGACAATTAGCTTTTCTGATTGTAATATGTGCCTGACATTCAGCTTTTGATTGTCGAGGCATCCATTTCAAAGACGTCATCTGAAAATAAACAGGTTGCCAACTAAACAACTAGATAAAAGCCAGGCGGCCCCACCCATGAAGTTCCCCTTTTTTGGAAAGCTCTGGTTGACCTACATACCTGACCTCTTGAGTGACCCTGCTTTGCCCTCCCTGCACCTTTAATTCCTGCTCTTATTATGATTTAAATCCACCCACAAAGAGTGAACCAGTGAAACACTAGGCACCCCACCCTCGACCATCCAAAAGGCAGGCCCCAGGGCCATGTTCTCTCTCTCTTTGTGACCCTGCTTTGTGGCCCGGGTGTGCCAGGTACCCTCCAGGGCGTGTGAGTAATAAACCTTGTTTTTTCAAGCTCCTTGATGGTTGTTGCTGAGGTGAGTCTTGCAATCATAAGAACCACAAGGGCCGGTTCAACTTTGACATCAGCCCATCAGGAAAATGTCTGTGGGCGCTGCCCCAAGGAGTGTGGACCCAGGTGAGGACCCCCGGGCATCTCCAGCTAGTAACATCAGAGTCCACAGGCTGAGCCAACGCAAAACAGCCCTTTCCTGAGGAGGTTCTTCTAAAGCCAGTCCTTGAAAGAAGACTCAGAGTTGGCCAGGCAAACGGGGAAAGGCCCTGCAGGTGGGGGGTACAGTGTATGCAAAGGCACGGAGGTGTGAGAGACCCAGATGCAGTCTCGTCGCGCTGTTTGGCACGGCCAGATCCGGGAGGCAGCAAGACGAGGTGGTGCCAGGCTTGCAGCGCCGTGCCAAGCAGGGCGGATTTTATCCTGCGGTCCACCTGCCTTGGGCTCATCACCTGCCCCTCTGTGTGCAGGAGCTCCAGGAGCTGGAGAGGAAACTGGAGGACCAGCTGGCGCACCAGGAGGCGGCCCAGCTGCAGCGGGCCCTGGATAGTCGGCAGCAGTGGGCAGGTGAGGGGCCTGGGCTTCTGCACGAGCCGGAGGAGGAGACAGATTCTGAAAGGCAGGTTTCGGCTGTCCTGCGACGGGCTCTGAGCAAGGGTCAGAAGCTACTGGAGCATCACCAGCAGAGGTGAGCCAACGGCCCAAGGGCAGTGTGTAGGCTCAGTCCCCGCAGGCCAGGGGGGCA
This sequence comes from Balaenoptera ricei, assembly GCF_028023285.1. Lineage (NCBI taxonomy): Eukaryota > Metazoa > Chordata > Mammalia > Artiodactyla > Balaenopteridae > Balaenoptera > Balaenoptera ricei. The sequence continues at coordinate 106,484,422 of NC_082643.1, read as the reverse complement.
CCTGGCCTCTCAGACTCAGCGGGATAAGGCCCACCTGGGCTGTCGTGCTCCCATCTGAGAGGTCCTCCCAGCACTCAGGCACGAGCTGCTAACTTCGTAACAGGCTTCTTCCTGACATCTTTTTATACTTCATTGTTTAATGTCTATTAATATTTAATTTCTATTGAATATTTAATATTGAGGTTTTACTGAAGATAATATTTTTCAGCTTTTTATTTTGAAATAATTATAGACTCACAAGAAGTTGAAAAAAATAGTGCAGAGGTTCTATGGCCCGTCACCCAGCTTCCCCCAATGGCAACATCTCACAGGATAGCAACACATTATCCAGAGCAAGAATTGACATTGGCATGATGCAGTGAATACAGGCCTTACCCAAGCCTCACCATAAACATAATATTTATATCCTGCTTTTGTAAAATTATAAAACAGACAGAACCCCCTGATCTTTTTTGTTGTTGTTTTTTGCATTCTTTTTCAATTAATTAGACAATTAGCCTTTGCCCATGGCATTAAGAACTGTTGAAAAAAATATTTTTTCCCTTACAGAGTCTAGGTATTTTATTTTATTTTTGAGTTATAATTAACATACAAGATTATATTAGTTTCAGGTGTACAACATAGTGATTCAATATTTTTATACATTATGAAATGATCACTGTAGTAAAACCAGTTACCATCCATCACCATACAAAGTTGTTAAGGTATTACTGACTATATTCTCTATGTGTATATTACATCCCCATAACTTATTTATTTTATAGCTGGAAGTTTGTATCTCTTAATCCCCTTCACCTATTTTGAGTTTCCTCCCACCCCCCTTCCCCCCAACCCAACCCAGCAACCACCAGTTTGTTCTCTGTATCCATGAGTCTGTTTCTGTTTTGTTTGTTTGTTTGTTTTGTTTTTTACATTCCATATATATAAGTGAAACCATATGGTATTTGTTTGTCTCTGTCTGACTTATTTCACCTAACATAATACCCTCCAGGTCTATCCATGCTGCTCCAAATGCAAGATTTCATCCTTTTTTACGGCTGAATAATATTCCATTGTGTATATATACCACATCTTCTTTGTCCATTCATCTATGGATGGACGCTTAGGTTGCTTCCATATCTTAGCTATTGTAAATAGTGTTGCAATGAACATAGAGGTACATATATCTTCTGGAAAACATAATTTCTAACAGCTTCGTAATTTTCCATTGTGAATATAATGTTGACATGTGAAGGACAGGGTGAAAACTATATATACAGCATGATTTCATTTTTGAAAACATACACACAAATTAACTGAAGAAAATAGGCCAAATTGTAATAGATGTGATTTCTGTGTGGTGAGATTACAGGTTATTTTAACGTATTTGATTACGCTTTTCTGTGTAAACACAACATCAAAGTGCAGTTCTGTTTTCCATTGAAATAATTGCATAAGAGACTGAATCTGTTTGATCAGAGGAAAATGCTCAGAGATGTTGACTTTATTTAGACTTGATTTAGGATTTTAGTAATGTATTCCATGCTTCTTGGAGGAAACTGCTGGTGATCAAGGTTTTTGTATGAATTGTACCTGCAGATTGGGTTTGGATTGTATTAACCAGCAGGAATGCAGGATGGATAACCCAAGATGCCAACTTTGATTGGCTGAGGGATAGGCTGGGAGGACCTCCCTGTGGGGAAGTCAAGAAGCCTGATAGAGACCGCGTATGATAAGGTCCCACCCAGCCTCTGTGGTCAGAGTCAGGTCCATCCTTGGGAGATGGTTCTGCGCCCGCTTCAACACAAGGGCACATGGTAATTGAAGACTCCAGATCTTGGTGTTCTTGAGCACAAGCATGACAACTAATACTGAGAGTTTTCAAATTAGGATCACGGTTGGAGGTCAGAGGGAACGAAAAGTGCCCACCGAACTGAGCAGGCATCTTGAGACCGAAAAACAAGGCAGGCAGCTCCATATAACCAATGGATCTGTTTACCTAGGGTAACATACTCACAGGGTGGGATCAAGCAGACAATAATCCAGAAGCCTTCACAGCTGCATTCTGCACCACCAAGGGGCCATTGGGACAATTTTATAGTTAACCTAGGGTATGGGGGTAGGTGCTTGGAAATAGGACGTGCATTCCTAAGTCAAGATTTATGAATGGGTAACTAGTCTCATGGGTGCCAGGAATACTTCAGGGAAGGTTTTCATCCTTGTCTGGGGACTAACAAAGCATAGAGGCTACCTGGTCCTAATGATTATTGAACAATATCTATTAACTACAAAGCCCTTGATGACAGAGAAGTGATTCACTGCACAGTCCTAGGTGGGTCAGCAGAAGGACAGGAGAGACTGTAAGGGCCCAAGATGGCATCAGTTATGCTAATAGCCATGCAGATCACAGATTGCCCTGCAAAGCCACAGAAAAGTCTCCATATGGCTCCCACAAAACTTCTTGCTTCGAGGAGCTCTCCATCCTGGTGAGCCCTCCCTGATACATTATTTGCAAGGTAATCTAGCTAAAAAGCAGCGAGCTTCTTCTGGCCACCTCTTTGGATGGATTTTTTTTTTTTTTAAATCATATTGATTAGATTTGTGATCCTTTGTTATTTAAATAACTAGGATTTAAATAACTAGCTTTATTACAAAACTGGACTCATGTAGGTTTTGTTTTCACTCTAGTTTGAGAGAGGAGCAAGAGAACAGTGTCATGCTTGAAGATTTGCTGGAGAATATGGAGACGGACACCTTTGTGACCCTGTACGGCCAGGTGAGAACAAGTTTGCCATGTCCTGGGTCCATCCCTTGCCAGCTCGTCACTTCACCCTTTTCTCAGAGTCCACGTTTCCTCACCCTCAGGATGGGGATGATAACACGAACCTTGGGAGCTGCCGAGCGGATCTGTGAAAACGCCTGGCCCAGGGCCAGCACATAGAGGACATTTGATCGGGGGTCACGGCAGCAGCAATGACAATAGTAATCATTGCCCTGGTCAGATTCTGTAATTAGGCAGGCACCCAAACCTTCTTCTTCTCAGTCTTAAGTAAGTTTAATATATGCAGAGTAGGTTCCACCAGGAACAAAGTTGGTCACTGAAATCTGGGCCATGTAAGGAGTCCAGTGAGATTGCACCCTACATTTCAACTTTTCTGTGTTGAGACTGGGTGATCTGTCTCATTCTTGGCCACAGCTGCAGCTCTCAACAGCCTTCCCAAGACAGAGCCCGGAGGCTATGTGCATAGAGCCATATGTAGAGTTACTTACATAAGTCTGCTACTAGTTGTGTTTTATGTGCATCTAAAGGTGGGCTTCCTGATTTCTGTGAGTTCCAGCAAACGTGATTTGTCACAGTAGCTTATGCCAATCACAAGCCGTCAGGAGGTAGGTGTCGCAGCCCTTGCTTCAGTTCAGTGAGTTCACAGTCCTGTTCTGTGATTCTTGCCACCTCTCCTTCTTGGAGTTCCAGCCACCGTGTCTGTGTTCAGGTCAAGAAGGTAAAGGTAGAACACAGTCACCCTGCTGTCTTTTCTTTCCAAGAAAGTACATGCCCCCCAAGTCCCTGAAGTAAATTTTACTCACGTCCTGAGGAGACCCAGCCCATGGACCCCCGGCCACGAGGGAGGCTGCAAACTAACACCTCTTCCTCCACCTCCAAAGACAGCCAGCAAGGAGAAAGGGTGGGGACACTTTCAGGTGTCCAGCCAGCAGAATTGGCCACAGCTGTCCACAGGCACACGCAGCTTCCCACTTGTATTAGTTTCCTACTGCTGCTGTAACAAATCACCACCAACTTAGTGGCTTAACAGAACACAAATTTATTATCTTTAGTTCTGTAGGTCAGAAGTCCTATGTGGGTTTAGCCAGACAAAATCAGTGTCGGCAGGTTTGTACTCCTTCTAAGGCTCTGGGGAGAATCTGTTTCCTGCTCATTCAAGTAATTGGCAGAATTCGGTTCATTGCGGTTGTAGGACTGAGGTCCCCACTTCCTTGCTGGCTGTCAGCTGAGGGCTGTTCCCAGCTTTTAGAGGCATCTGCATTTCTTAGCTTATGGATCCCTTCCTTCATCTTTAAAGCCAACAAATCGCATCTCTCGGATGCCTCTTCCATTATCATCACATCTCTCTCTGACCTACCACAGCAAGAAAAGTTCTCTGCTTTTAAGGACCCATGCGATGATGAGGTTGAAACCACCTGCATAATCTAGGATAATCTCAGCTCATGATCCTTAAGCTTAATCATAAAGTCCCTTTGCCATGTAAGATGACATATTCACAGGTTCTGGGACTGAGGTGTGGACATCTTAGAAGCCATTATTCTGGCAATCGCACTGCACAGGAAGCCAAGGTTATGTGTCAAGTTCAGTGGTGAGTCTAACGTGCTCCTTCCTTTTTGACATGAGAGCTGACCTGGGCTTTCTAGATATCTACAAGAGAGGAGCACCCACCCATGGCAGGACCCAGGAGAGTACTTGCCACTCATCTCACTGACAGGCAGTTCTATCATCACCCCCTTTCAGACAGGTCCTCCAGCGGGGAAATTATTGCCCAATTCACACTGAGGAGCCAGGTGAAGCTCAGATTGGAACCCACATTCTTCCTACCCCACATCTTTCAGCCTGAGCTCCAAAGTTGGGGTGGGGGAGGGAGCGGAAGTTTCTAGAACACGTGCTGTTCACTATCATCCCAGGTGCTCATATCTCTTATTCATTTAATTCTTGCAGAAAGCTGGGAAATGGGGACTATCTTCTCCATTTTTCAAATAGAGGAACCATGCCCAGATTGGTGGCGTGAGGGCTCCAGGGCTCACTGCCGCGCCTTGGAGCTCAGGATTCACCCTGGGGTGTGCTACACACTACACAGGGTGTGCTCTGTGAACTTCACCCGGCTCCTCAGTGTGAATTGGGCAATAATTTCCCCTCTGGAGGACCTGTCTGTAAGGGGGTGATGATAGAACTGCCTGTCAGTGAGATGAGTGACAAGTACTCTCCTGGGTCCTGCCATGGGTGGGTGCTCCTCTCTTGTTGTAAATATCTAGAGAGCACAGGGTGTGCTCTTTCGGCTCAGTTTCCCTGCAGAGCACATGATGCCTCTGGCCTGGGTGTCTGGGGGAGCTGAGCCATCTCCACACTCACTCTGATTGCCCGCCCCCCCACCTTTCTTCTTTGTAACTAAGAGAATTGACAGACGGCCAAAGTGTCACATGTGGAATTTCATCCAGATTCATTTCTGATTTGTTGGCTCTTTTAAACTGTGAACTCTGCTAAAGAATTGGCCCTATGGTCAGGGGGTGGTTTTTCTCTGCCCCCAACCCTGTACCTTGTAGAGTACCCTCAGCAAAGTCTACTCAACTGATTTGTTTCTTTTCCAGCCCCTGTGTATTAGTGAGGATTTTTCAGAGAAACAGAACCACAAAGACTTGGGGGGAGAGAGGGAGAGAGAGATTTACTGTAAGGAATTAGCTCATGTGATTATGGAGAGTGGCAAGTCCAAATAGGCTGGCAGGGTAGACCAGCAGGCTGGAGACCCAGGGAAGAGCTGATGTTACAGTTCAAGTCCAAAGGCCCACTACTGGCAGAATTCCCTGTGGCTCAGAGGTCATTCTTTGTTCTGTTTGGGCCTTCACCTGCTTAGATGGAGCCCACCCACATCAAAGCAATCTGCTTTAAGTCCACTGACTTAAATGTTAATCTCATCCAAAAGCTCCTTCAAAGAAATCTCCAGAATGATGTTTGTCCAAATATCTTGACACTGTGGCCCAGACATGATGACCTGTAAAGTTAACCATCACTCCCTGTTTAGAGGACTCCTGTATTTTACCTGTTTTTTCCTTGTACCAGGCGAGATGATAACCAGGAAGGCCCAGTTCTCCTTCCCTGTCTCCCTCCCTCCCTGTTCCTCCTCCTACTCTTTCTAATTACTCCTCCTCCCTCTCCTTCTCCTCTTCCTCCTTCTTTTTCTTCTTCTTTCTCTTGTGATCTCTCTGTCTCTGTCTCTCTCTCTTTTGTTTTATTTCCTCATGATTACACTGCCTTAGGGACAGCATAGTTTGAATTACAAAATTTGCATGAAGGATAGTTTCCACACGAGCACCCATGTTTTCATATTTATGCAACTTTGCCAACTCCTCCTTTTTTGCATATTTATCACAATATCAAAATAACACTCTCAAATGCCTGCTCTGTGCTAGACACATCACACATCATCCCAGTTAAGGCTCACCATTGCTCTGGGGACCCTGGCAGTGGGAAGAGCCTCCCCAGGGCACTGCTGCAAATTCATCAGCCCTTCTGTGATGGTGATGATACAAACAGCGGCTGATATCAGCTCAGCCTTGAGGAGAGGCATGGAGAGGATCATCACTTGACAGATGAAGAAACTGAGGGTCAGAGAGGTGATGTGACTTAGCCGGGGTCCCATAGCCAGTCAGTGGGGACTGGTTTAAAATCAGGGTTTTTTTCCCTTTAAAGGTTCTACTCATTCCATTTCATGCTACTGCACAATTCCCTTTAAAACAAAATATTTCCTAATTGCTTCATGAATAAAACGGGAAGGGGGTGCTCATTTAAAAATGAATGGTACTAACCCCACAAGGCAAGAAGTTTCCCTGTGCTGTGGGGAGAGTCTGGGACCCCATCTGTGGTCCTCACTGAACTCACCTCCTTTCTCCCTTGGCGCTCCAGCGTGACTGCAGCCACTGTAGACAACAGAGTGGCATTCTTTTCTAATCACGTAAAGGATGACTTAGATTCAGCTTAAGATCTTCTAAACGGACTTTGTTCTTGAATAAATATTGACTGTGCTCCCAGTAAGTGGCAAGTGCTATCCTAGGCACTGGGATTTTAGCAGCAAACAAAACAGATAAAGCCCATGCCCTCAGGAGCTGATATTCTAGTGGGGAAAGCAGGCAATCAACAAAATAAATACATAAACCAAACAGTATTTTATGTGGATTATGATCTCATTTTTATAGTCATGTCCATCCATCCATCTGTCCGTCACTCCATCTGTCTATCCATCCATCCATTCACTTGTCCATTTGTCTACACGTCCATCCATTCACCCATCTATCCATCAGTCCATCTGTCTGTCCATCCATCCATCCACCCACCATCCATCCATCCATCTATCCATCTGTCCATTTGGCCACTCATCCATCTATCCACCTAACCACCCATCCATCCATCCACCCACTATCCATCATCCATCTATCCATTCACCCATCTGTCCATCTGTATACCCATCCATCCATCCATTCATCTACTTATGTATATGCCTAAAAATATTCCTGGAATGTGGTTTGCCTAATGGTACTGATAACTATTTCTGGATAGTGGCATTTGGAATAATTACTTTAACACTTTTGTGCTTTTCTACATTGTTTGATTCCTTAAAATTAGCAGTATTTCTTAAAAATCAAGGCAAGGATGAAATATGCCAAGATACACCGAAACAATGGAAATCCATGCCAGGTCCAGTGATGGTGAAGCAGAACAGGAGAGAGGGACAGACAGGGCCTGCCGTTAAGCCTGGTCTTTCTGCCACCGCCTTCTGCATGAACAGCCGGTCCCCACATTGCTTTGTGATTCATTTCAGTCTCTAGAAGTGACCCACACAGATGCTTTTTGTGTCACCACCTTCAGGAAGACTTGACCCAGTTAATTGACCTGTTTTAAGGATTATTTTATTGATCAGAAAGCTTCAGAGCTGGGAGAGCCATGGCAGTGGGCTGGTGGGTCCCCACTTTCACCAGTGGGGATCCCAGTGATGAAGGGTTACTCCTCTGCCTCAGGAGGAAGTGAGTCTACAGGGTGTTGATGGAGTTTATTCTTCATTTATTCGACCCACGTCTGTTGATGTTTTTCTCTGTGCTAGGAACCAGGTTAAATGCTGGAGGTAGAGAGGCATATGATGCTGACCCCATCCTAAAACCTCACTGCAGAGACACATGAGAAATTGGACAATTGAATTTGATACAAGAATTGGACAGAATACAGTTGATTAAAACCAGAGAAAAGCAGAGGAGAGGCATCTGTCCCAGAATGTGGGGTCAGGAAAGGCTTCCAGAAGCCCAACACTGGTGTAGAAACCAAAAGAATGAGTTGAGGAGAGCCAGACAGAGAGCACTTTGGGGAAAAGTGTACTATAGGCAGACGGAAGCACATGGGTCGCAAGGAAAGAGCTTGGTATTTATAATAACACTTTTCCCCATCACTGCACTGAAAGCATTGGTCAAAGTAGTAAGCAGCCCCATGTTTCCAAATCCAGGGGGCAAGTCCATGTCTTTGTCTTTCTTGACCTCTCTGTGGCACTTGATCCACAGCCCTTTGCTTGAATATGTTCCCTTCTTGGCTTCCAAACCCTGGACACCTGGTTCTCTCCCAGCCCTCTGGCTACCTGTGGTCAAGCCCCTGTGTTGGATGCATCGTGGCCTTTGGACGTTGGGAGCCTGAGGACTCGGTCGTTGGACCTCATTCCCTCTCATCTACATTCACTCCCTTGCTGATGTCATCACCACACTGATTACCATCTAATCTTAGCTCCAGACCCCTGCCCTGAACTTGAGACTTGACATCGCCATTAGTGACTTAACCTGTCCAAACAGAACTCCAAGTGACTGACAGTCCCCTGTCCCAGGCTTGCTCCACTCATCTCAGTAAATGACACCAGTTACCCAGCAGCCCAAGTGAAAGATGGTGGAGTCATCCTTTATTCTTGTCTTTCAATGAACCTTGTTGGCTCTACCATCAAAGTGTCTCCCGTGTCCCACCACTTCTCACCACCTCCCCTCCACCACTCTGGCTCACACAGCTACCATCTCTTGCCTGAGATGCCGCCCCTCTGCTACCTCACTTGTTGCAGATGGTTCATGGCCCCTGTGTCATCCAAAGTAATCTTTAAAAAATGAGAATCAGCTCATGCCACTCCCACTGCTTAAATTCCTGCAATGACTCCCCAGCTCACCATGAAGACAAGTCAAAATCCTGCCTACGATGAAAAGGTCCGTATGAGCTGATCCGCCGCCACCTGTCCAAACTTAACTGTTGTCACTCTCCTTCTTACACGGTTCATGCCAGCCACACTGGCCTCCTTCGCTCTCCATGAAACATGCCAAGGATATCCCCACCTCAGGGTCTTCGCCCTTGCCTTCCCTCTGCCTGGAAAGCTCTTCCCTTCCATGTGCCCATAGTTCACTTCCTCACTTCATTCAGGTCCCTGCTCAGACGTCACCTCCTCAGAGAAGCCTTCCCTGACTACCCATCTCAAATATCAGCCACCCCCACCCCTCACCCTCTGTCTCTTTATCCTGCCTTGTTTTGCATCCTGGCAGCTACACTGCCTGATACGGTGTTTCTTTGTAGGCTTACCATCTGTCTCTTTGACCTGACTGTGAGCTTCATGAAGGCAGAGACTTTGTCTGTGTTACTTACTGCTCTGCCTCCAGTGCCTGGAACAGGGTCTGGCGCCCAGTAGGACTCCATCGTGGTGTTGGTTGAATGAATAAATGTACTAATAATCTGGCACAATGGCCCACCAAACATGTCTAAGTCCTAATTCCCAGAACCTGTGAATATGACCTTTTATGGCAAAGGGGATTTTGCAGATGTGATTAAGGATTTTAAGATGGGGGTGTTATCCTTGATTATCCCAGTGGGCCCTAAATGTAATCACAAGTGTCCTTACAAGAGGGAAGCAGGAGTCACAGCTTGAAGAGAAGGCCATGTGACAATGACAGAAGCAGGGATTGGAGGATGAACTTTGAAGGTGGAGGAAGGGGCCATAAGCCAAAGAATTCAGGCAGCAGCTGACGCTAGGGAAGGCCAGGGAAGGGATTCTCCCCTGGAGCCTCCAGAAGGAGCCAGCCCGGCTGACCTTGACTTTAGCCCAGTGACACTGATTTCAGACTTCTGGCCTCCAGAACCATAAGAGAATAAATGTGTGTTGTTTTAAGCCCAAGTTTAGGGTGATCTGTTACAGCTGCAATAGGAAACTCATACAAATACTGTAACAACAGCAACAACCAACACTCACTGAATGACCTTGATTTGTCAAGCACAGCACTTAGATGTCTTGTAAAGTCAGAATTCTTTTTAGGTGAAGGTAACAGAAATTCATTTCAAACTAGTCTGAGTGTAAACGAAATATATTAATACCCTGACTATCCCCTCAAAGAGCAGAGCTGAGCTCTGGGGGCTCAACTGGCAAAGGACTCTTTGTGGGTCTCTCTCCTTCTCTCTCTCTCTCCCCTGTTTCTTTGTGTCCACTAATAAGCTTATTCCACACAGGAAGGGACATGAAAGCTGACAGCCCTGAGCTGATGGCCTTTCAGCATCCAGCTCTCCTGGTTTTGCTGTATAAAGTGCTTTTCTCTCCTGGGTTTGCTGTGTAAAATCCCAGGGAAGGTCTCTGGTTGGCCAGGTGGCCAGGCATGCCCACGCTGTTGCTAGGAAAGGGAGTTTGCCTTCTTAACACAGACCAGTTTTACACGTCACAGCTCATTTTGTCCTCACAAAACCTTTTGGCATAGGTATTATTGTTACCTCATTTTACAGATGAGGGAGCTGAGGCCCGAAGAGAAATAAAGACACTTCCCAAGGACACACAGTTCTGTGCAGTGGGGCTGGGAACCAACACAGGTTTGGGGGAGTGCAGAGCCTGCCTGTACTCTCTCTTTCTCCTTTTCAAACCTTTTTCTGAAATAATTTTAGGTTCACAAGAAGTTGCAAAGCTAGTATGGAGAGTTCCAGTGCCCTGATCCCTGTTTCACTGTTTCCCCGCATGGCTGCATCTTACAGGACCCTAGGACAACATCAAAACCAGAAAGTTGACATGCATATAAAATGCATGTATAGTTCTGTGTCATTTTACCGCATGTAGTTTAGCGTGACACCGCATTTAAGATGTCGAACTGTTTGGTCACCACAAAGATCTGTTTGTGCTACGCTTTTATAGTTATATCCACTTCCCCCCCACACCCCTAACCCCGGCCACTAATGCTCTGTTCCCCATCTCTAAATTTTGTCACCTCTGGAATGTTATTCACGTGGAAGTACAGTGGGGACTGGCTCTTTTTACGCAGCGAAATGCCCTGGGGATCCATCCAATTCTTTCCTTTCACTGCAGACTGGTATTCCGTGGCATGGCCATAGCACAGTTTCTTTAACCATCCACTGATTTAGGCACATTTCAGTTGTTTCCAGTCTGTGCTGTTCCCTCTGAGCCCTATCGCCTCACCGAACATGAGTAGGAGGAGAAATTACTAATGGGCCCGGGCTGTAGCTGTGATGAGTGAGTGTAGAGTAGTTGGAAGGGATGGATGAAGGCTTGGGGAATGTCATGGGGAGCCAAGGCTGCTGACCAAATAGATTTTTCTTGACAGCTCTGTGAATTTGGGAACATGTTTTCAAGACTGAGGTACTAAAATATTTATCTCCCTGGGACAAAAAGTCCTAAGACTGTGATCCATTAAAACTTGCTGTTCATCAAGGTTAGAGCCATGAGGCTCCGAGTCCCTGCGTTCACTCCTCTAGGAGCTGAGACTGGCGTCCTACCTGTCGAAGCTGACGATGCTGCCGGGGGCCACGCTGCGTTGGCTCCTGAGCGTGGCTGTGCCTGCAGCCTTGCAGCCCGAGCTGCTCTCCGTGCTGGATCCCGTGGGCCAGAGGCATCAGGACCACACAGCGGAGAGTGACGGCGGCGGGGCGCAGGCCGACCTGGGCAGGAGGGGGTGAGTACAGGGTGGGAAAACGAGGTCCCTGTAGAGAGAACGGGTGGGAGAGGGGAGCGGGACCACGGGGCACAAGCACACCCGCCTTCCCAGGGGAATTTCTTTGCTCAAGAAGCAGACAGCATCCAGGAGAGTCGCCATGCATCCTCTGTGTAATTCATGGCAGACCCAAGTATTTTGTCCACAGCTTGTCTTTTCATCACCAATTCATTTCCCCAGTAGGATCTTAAGAGAATAAGTTGCCTTGGGCTGTAAATATGCCATATATGCATATTTACAGCCCAAGGAATAAATAATAAAGGAAATAAATAAATACAATACATACATAAAGGAAATAAATACATAAAGGAAAAAGAAGAAAAAAAATATCCATGGTTCTGTCAGCTGGAGAAAATGGCTGTTAGCGTCTTGCTACCATTCTTCCTCCAGAACGTGTTTCCTCTGCTGGGTTTTATGAGTGTGTGCATTGTGTGTGTGTGTGTGTGTGTGTGTGTGTATAGGAATCCCAGTATATACAACCTTGTGTCCTGCTTTTCAGAACCTTATATCAGAGGCAAGTTTGCTTATTACCTTTCGACTCCTGTCCACGTGCAGACGTCTTTCTAATTATCACACTATTTTGACTCTATTTCTGCTGTTTTTATTAACAAATTAAAATTCATACTTTTCCCAGTTATTGAAACATCTCCACAGATATTATTTTTAACAGCTGCCTATTATTCCACTGAGGTGTGTAGCATAGTGTATGTAACTGTTACCCTCTTACTGGACATTTAGTTTGCGTTCATTTTTCCTCAATTAGGGATAATGCTGCAGAGCTACTTTTTTAGGGTCAAATTTCAGGTGTGCGTTTGATCAGTTAAGGGCCTTTATAAGGCAAGACATGAAGCGGGGCTGTGGATAAGGTGGGTTTGGGGCAGCCAGTGGTGCCACTTGAGAGCAGAATTTGTTGGGGGTGAGGCTACAAGGAAAGCCACGACCAGAGCTGAAAGTGTTGAACGCCAGGCAGTGAAGCCGAGGTCCTCAACCAGGACCCACAGGAGGCTGGGGATGGATGTCTCGGAGCCCATGAGTCTGCCAAAATGGCATGATTGTGTGGAAAGGTGTGTATGTCCATTATTTTTTCTGACTCGTAAAGGGGGTCCCTGACTCAGCTGAGGGCTAAGAGTAGGGTTAGGGTGAAAGGAAGGATAGGAGCATGGGAACAACAGCTGTTGAGCAGGGGTGGGAGTCCACAGGGGCTGGGACGAGTATTCCTAGAGGTGGTGGGGCCCACCACGAGGGGCTGGATGTGAGTGTGGTCACAGGAGCTGGGGTGTGGGTGGGGTCAGGGCTGGTGTGGGCGTGGTCAGAGGGCTGGGTGTGGTCAGAGAGTTGCATGTCTCAGCCTGGTTTCTCTCAGTGCACAGTCAAGCAAGAGCATGAAGATGGCAGATGGTGGTGACGCTGGAGCAGGAATGTGCAGGGTCACAGCGATGTCACCTCTGCCTGAGGGCTGCCCACGAGGACCTTGTTTACGGGCTCCCCTTCAGCCAGTTTAGTTTGGGAGGTTGGTGAGCCGGCATGGGCAGGTGGGTGTGGGACAAAGCAGGAGCGCCCAGGTGGCTTGTCACCAGGAGTGTGGAGCGTGGGCATGCCCTTCTGTAGCCTGACCTCATGGCCAAGTAGACTGGATGACGTCTGGAGTCAAAAGCCACTCACCATAGCCTCTGAGGGCAGGGCAGTCACTACTCCTGTGTCCCGAGCGACTGGTGCCCGGGCACACCATCAGTTCAGAGTCTTGGGTTTCAAGCAGCAGAAACTGACTGATGAATCTAAGCAAGAAAGGGTGTGTGAGGGACCTGTCAGGATCCAGGACGAGCTGTACGCCAGGTCCCTGGACGGGCAGGACCAGGAGAGCACGAAGACCATCCTCTCTGGGTGCTCCCTTCAGAGGACCAGCCTTCTCTGCCCAAGAGCTAGACTCCTGGGACAGAGAGCCTGGCCCAGCATGGGCAAGGGTCCTTCACCCCACCAGCTGGGCAGTGTGAACCAGCTGAGGCAGAGTATGAACTTGGCCAGAGGCAGGCATAGACAGGACTCTCTCCTACACTGACCTTTATTGACTTGACTTGAGCCCAAGCCTGCGAACATCTCCCCACCCCCTATTCCTTATACACTGTCCCTTCTTTGGTCGAGAATCACACTCCTTCACGTGGCATGAGGACTCCCTGCCTCACCCACCTTCCAAGCCTCCACTGTGCCTTCTCAACCTTCTTATTCATATATTCATGAACACTTACTGAGATCCTAGTATGTCAACTGTCTTAGGCACTGGTGTACGTGGGAGAGTAAAGGACAGTCCTGCTGCATGGAGTGTCCACTCCAGTGGGGGAGATGGACTGCACACAAGCCGAGGCAGAGAGCCCATTCCTTCTCAAATGCTCCATGCGTTCCCTCTGCTGGGATACCAAGATTCAGCTCAAGTGTCCCACATCTTGGCAGCCTTCCTTTATCTGACTGATGTCACCTGGTACCTGTCTGTGACCCCTGGATCGGGGACCCCTTGCGGCAGAGACTGTGTCTTGACTCGGCCAGAAAAGATGCTTGATCAGTGTTCGCGGAGTGAGTGAGAGAACAAACGTGAAAACTCCCAGGGTTTCTCATGTCAGCCAAAGGTCACACTGAGGGAGGGGGTCCCCATCGTGCTTTTTAAGATTATGCATCACTTGAAGATTCTGTTCTTTTTGAAAATATAAGAACGCTCCCTTCTTGCCTTCAGGAAGCATCAGGGCTGGTGGCAAGCCTTTGAGAGCAAACTTCGAGGAGAACTGATAAGCAGAGGATTAGAAAAGATGTGCTGGGCTCACAAGAGGAAGGAGAGGTAATGAGGGCATCTGCTCAGGTGGGCTGAGGAGGGCAGCCAGACCGCCTGTGAGCTGGGAAGGGGAGGCGGAGGGGACCACAAAGGGAGGGTCACTGCAAACATACCAACATTCCTTCCCTAAAGACCGCAGTCTTTATTCGAAGTGGGCTTAGTTTGAAGTGAAGTAAGCAGAGAAAGACAGATATCATATGATACCACTTATATGTGGAATTTTAAAAGTAATACAAATGAACTTATTTACAAAACAGAAAGAGACTCACAGACATAGAATACAAACTCACGGTTACCAAAGGGGATAGCGGGGGCGGGTTGGGGGAGGGATAAATTAGGAGTATGGGATTAACAGATACAAACTACTAGATATAAAATAGATAAGCAGCAAGGATTTACTATATAGCATAGGGAACTATATTCAATATCTTGTAATAATCTATAATGGAAAAGAATAACCTATAATGGAAAAGGTTCACTTTGCTGTACTCCTGAAATGAACACAATATTGTAAATCAACTATACTTCAATTAAAAAAAAAAAATGCAAAGTGCGCTTAGTTTACGAGCTGAAGATAGCCGCCAGCTATCAGTGGGAGAATGCTCTCCTGTCATTTATTAGCATTTTAATTGCAGTATTTATTTTAACTAATGGCTCTTTTTAAATGGAATCTCATTAGAAGGAGAATAATTCCTTATAGCTGTTCAGACTTTATAGTTTACCTCTCCCGCCTTGCTGCCCTGAGCCTCCCCACTTTCTGGAAAGTGGGGGAAATCCCACAGCCACGCTTCACCAGCTCAGGGAGGTCAGAGGAAGAGACCCCATGCCTGCAGCTGTTAAAAGTGACCGTGGGGGGCTTCCCTGGTGGCGCAGTGGTTGAGAATCTGCCTGCTAGTGCAGGGGACACGGGTTCGAGCCCTGGTCTGGGAAGATCCCACATGCCACGGAGCAGCTGGGCCCGTGAGCCACAACTGCTGAACCTGCGCGTCTGGAGCCTGTGCCCCGTAACGGGAGGGGCCGCGATAGTGAGGGGCCCGCGCACCGCGATGAAGAGTGGCCCCCGCTTGCCGCAACTAGAGAAAGCCCTCGCACGAACCGAAGACCTAACACAGCCAAAAAAATAAATAATAAATAAATAAAATAAAGTAGCTATAAAAAAAAAAAAAAAAAAGTGACCGTGGGATTTAGGGCCATGTAACCAACCCCTTTATTTCCCTGAACTTCCAGGCCAGCGCTCTTCTCACTCTCTCGAGTGCCTTCTCTTTCAGCTGTGGTGATTGCACATCTGGAGAGCAGAGGAAAGTTAGAGGCAGAGCAGTTTTAGGGTGCTGCAAACAACAGACCAAGGGTCTTGTGTGTTTCCCCCTAGAGATTCGGAAAAAGGGTAACATGAGTCACAAGAGTTATGTTAGCCCATTTAACATACAAGGTTAAAATGTGATAACCAAAGTGTGCTCTGGAAACAGAGGATGTCCAAGAGAAGTGTCCTGCCCCTTCCATAATTTCTCAGGGCTCCGGTGAAGCCGCAGAGACAAGCTTCCCAAATAGTCCCTGAATAAAAACCTGGGAGCCATTGATAACGGGCCAGGTATCAGAATCTAGTCCCAGAGAAATTAGATCCGGATATTGAGCCCAAACCAAGAAAGTTAAATTCAAGCTGTATAAATGTAAAGCGTTCCACTAAGGAACGGAAGTCAGTTGTTCTAGATTAGCATGGGGTGGGGCTGCTGAATGCCTTCCTGGGCTGCACTGACACAAGTGGGCGAGTACAGATCAGGAGGACCCTGGCGCCACTGTCTTGGATCGCCGTACTCACCTTTTTGCCTTGAGGTGCTGTGCACGATGGTGGGAGGAGGAGAGACTGTGAATCAGTCCGAGTTGCGTTGAGTCCTTGCTCAGATCATGCAGCTGCCAGGGCAGGAGTTCGTGGTGAGGGGGACGGAGCCTCATTAGCCACGCCTGTTCAGGAAGGGCCCACGAGCCTACCAGCGGCCTCCAGTAGGTCGACCCCCAGTGACCTGGCCTCGTCCTGCACCGCTTGGGCAAAGGACCCCGTGGCTTTCAGGTTGTATAGCACTCTCAGAAAGAGTCAGAACCATTATCAAGAGCAGCCAGGATTTAGGGGCTGGACTGCTTATGGGCAGGGTTCCAGCCATCCTTTTACAGGATATTCCCAAAGCATGTTGCCCTGTTCTATTTCAAACACATTTTACCTAACTTCTAACTGTTGCTTTATCATCAGGTTTTATCAGCCTGCTTTTAGTGTGAGGCCCACAGGCAGGGGTGTCCTAGGAAATGTCTCACAATTGTCTGGGGGGAGATGGGAGCTCTGATGTGTAGCACTTAGTTTCCGTGGTGTGAAACACTCCCACTGTGGCTGATTCCGTGCTGACAATATGATGACAACAGGCTCACAAAACTCCACAAAAGTGAACAGTCATGAGTTGGTGAGAGCTGTCTGCACCACCACTGCCACAGGCTTCAGCTAATCTCAGGGGCAACCTGGCAACCACAGGGAAAAACCTTTCTTTAAAAGACACTTGATTGGGGCCCTAGGGACAAAAGGGGGTTTTCCTAGAGAACTCTGTCAGGACACTTGGGAGAGTCAGTTGCCAAAAATGTCGTATCTGATCTTCTGTTCTTCCTTTAGCATACTAAAGAAGACGTGTCCCCCTCTCAGAGAGAGGGTGACAGTCTCTGGAAAAGGAAGTTGGCCACACCTGTCACTGGAGTCCATTGGTGAACTGGCCCCGGTGCCCATTGTAGGGGCAGAAACCATTGATTTATTAAACACGGGCGAAAAGCTCTTCATCTTCAGAAATCCAAAGGAGCCGGAGATCTCACTGCACCTTCCTCCCAGGAAAAAGAAGAAGAACTTTCTGAATGCCAAAAAGGCCACTTGGGCCTTGGGCATGAACTAGCCCAAAGGAAAGCTCCAAGGAGTCTGAAGCCAGAAAGATTTGTTTCCTCCTGCCCACATGAGTGTGTGTATGTGTATTTATAATGTACAACTTGCAGGTATTCACTGCACTTGCAGAGGACACATACATCCACTCTCCCTCCCTCACCACGACTTTCATGGGCTCAGTTTAATCTGGTCCCATGAATTCCCAGATGGCCCATTCCCTTCAGCATCGCAAGGGACATGAAGAGACAGGGGACCAGCCCATGAACCCTCGTTGCTGTCAGTCCTACCTTGCTGAGGGTCTGGAGGAGCCCCGGGCCCCTAATTCACATCCCCGCAACACCTGGCTGAAGAGTGGGCTGTGTGTTGAAGGCAAGGCTCTCTCTTCTCTCACATTGTGTGTTTGTTACATATTCTATTTTTATCAAGGGAGCTTTTGAAAATAAATGCATTTTACCTAAAGCTCTTCTCAAGGGAACTCGTCTTTGCTTTCTGTAGGAACAATTTATTTTTAATCCCTTCTTGGGTTTTGGCCCCCACGTTGTGATGTTCAATGGAAATTTGCCCTCCATCTTTCCAGGGGCCAGAAGATGTGCCAGCCACTGGGCGATACCATATCCAACTCAAATCAGGAAACTCAGAGGCTTAAGAAGGTGAGGGGATTTAGGCAAGATCATAAAGCCAATAAGTAACAAAGTCAGGACTCCACTGAACTCCTTACAGCCCCAAACCCTTGTCCCTTCTCCTGGACTTGGTAAATGGACACATACCTGCCCTCAGGTGTTTGCCAACAAACTGACTGCACACAGGTCCTCGTGTTGCACAAAGTGCTTTCCTGTGCCCTGACCCTCTCCATCCTCACAGTGTGGTTGGATCATTATACGAGCTTTTCTGAGAACCAGGCAAAGAATACAATTATAATGGTTCTTTCCTAAGCGTGGGAAATGATTAGGCAGGGAATCCTGTCACCAACGAGAAGAAAAGGGATTCTGATGAAGCATCTCTTACATGAGAGTTGCTTCTAGACCCTTACAGCTATTTGAACCCACTTCTCTTTTTTTTTTAATATATGGCAGGTTCTTATTAGCTATCCATTTTATACATATTAGTGTATATATGTCAATCCCAATCTCCCAATTCATCACACCAGCACCACCGCTGCCACTGTCCCCCCTTGGTGTCCATACGTTTGTTCTCTACATCTGTGTCTCAATTTCTGCCCTGCAAACCAATTCATCTGTACCATTTTTCTAGGTTCCACATATATGTGTTAATATATGATATTTGTTTTTCTCATTCTGACTTACTTCACTCTGTATGACAGTCTCTACATCCATCCACATCTCTACAAATGACCCAGCTTCATTCCTTTTTATTGAACCCACTTCTTAATCCTTGACAATACCCAGCAGATGGGGATCACTACTCCCATTTTGCAGCCAAGGAAGCTGAGACTCAGAAGGTTTAAGTAACTTGCCTGTGATCACACCACGTGTAAGGGAGGAATCCTCACTTTGAACCCAAGTCTCCTAGCTTTCAAACCCTTACCTGCCATGAGACATCGCATTGCCTTTGGCAACCTGAAGGCCAAGTCTTATTTGCAGTTTCCCATCAGCATGCGTGCAGCATGGTGATCAGGGATCTTTGCCTGGAGTTGCACTTCTTCCAGGGGGCAGCTGTGTACCGTCGTAGTGGCTGCCAGTTGGCCACATCTTTGCATTAACAGGTGTGCACAAGTAAGCAGTGCAAATGCAGGAGAGAAGAGTGGATGGGGTCAGTTCTCCCATCAGAAGCTCAAGTGAGAAGAGAGAGGAGAGAAAGAGCAGTGATTTTCACACAGGATAGTGGAGTGGGAAACGCATGGTCTTTGGTGTAAGCTTACTTAAGTTCAGATGCTGCTCTGTTGCTCGTGAGCTGTGTGGCCTGTGGAAGTCACCTGACCTTTCAGAGCCTCATATTCTTCATCAACAAAAGGATGATGAGAATCCCTTGTTATGAGGATTAGATGAAACTGGATCAGTAAAGTGTTTGGTGGTGGTGTGCACCTGCCACATCTATGTCCTTCTGTATTCCTTGCAGGTGACCCATCTGCCTTTCTAATAATTTCCTGATTCTAGGACTCTGCTAGAATTATGCATGGTTGAAAGTAGATTGCATATAAGGATTTGAAAAAATAGCTCAAAATTATGGGCTGAAGGGTGATTGAATAGATTATTAGCAACAACAGGAGGTGCTCAAGCTATTCAAAATACAGCATTTGAACCTAATAATAACTCCTTATGTTAATAGACAAAGACTAGCTATTGATTTAATTCCTCTAAACTCGCTGCATGAGAAACACGAAGATGTGATAGGGAAATCTTGTGCTCCTGGAATCAGGTAGCTCAGGTTTAAATCCTGGCTCTACAACTTTTAAGCAAGTCACTTTACCACTCTGAACCTGTCTCCTCATCTGTAAAACAGGCGTCCTAATACCTACCTTAGGGTAGGGATGTCACAAAGAGTGCAGATATTGGATATTATATAAAATGTTGGTGTTCAATAAAATGTTGATATGCAATAAATGTAGCTTATTTATTTATTATGTTTTTACATACTCACAAAATTGAGCTTTATGGTTCCTTTCATTCCAGTTTTCACCCTACATGAAGACAGTGACCCTTCTAGAAGGGCTGCACCTGCCACAATACATGGAAGCCTATTCATAAGAGAGACGCTCCAGGGAACTTGAATTGAGAGGACTTGATTTCAAGATTGGGCTCCATTACTTACAAGTTGGGAGAATTTGAGAAAATTGCTAAACCTCTCTGAGGCTCAGCGTCCCATGGATTATGTCTTCTAAGAGTTCAGTCTAGTTAAGTTGACAGACACAAAAATAAATCATCTTTAAGCGCAAGGGATAAAATAGAGTTATGAAAACCATGCTGTGGGAATTTGGGAGTGAGATGCAACCTGACTGGGGATATTTGGGAACAGCTTTAAGCTTTTGACCCCAAATCTTTATCTCCAGACTGGACTTCCTCTTGGACTCCAGACACATTTGTCATAGATGCCTGTCCAACCCTGAACCCATCAGCTTCCTATAAAACCTGTTCCACTATGGATGTCCCCTCTCTGAGTAGATGGTACCAAGTCAGAAACCTACAAGTCATCCTAGACATCTTCCTGTTTTCAACCCCCAAATATGATGACTATGTCTTGCTGATTGGACTACTGCATTAACCTTCACATCTATGCCCTCTTCTTCCCCTCCACTCCTTCCCAGGCCACGTCTCTCCTGGATGGTGCCAGCAGCGTCCCTTCTCTCCAGGTTGGCTCAAGCCAGTTTGTTCTATGGTAGCCATATCTGAGTCACTCCCTTGCTGAAAGACCTCCAAAAACTTGTCAATGCCTACAAGACCTCCATGAATTGTCCTCTAATAACCTTCCTACCTGTGTCTATAGGGGAAGCCTCTACTTTCCAGGGAGCCATTGATTGGCAATGAGACACAAAGAAGAAGGTGTGTCTGGGTTTGCCTCCTGGATCTGCCATTTACTCTGTGGCCCTAGAGAAGCTACCTAATTTCTGTGAACCTTTGTTTCCCTCACCTGTTTTATAGGATTAATGAAGTGATACTGTAATGTGTCTGCTACAGGGAACACACAATAAATGCTAGCTATTATTATTGTCTTAGAAAGTTTGTAAACAGAGGAGTGACATGATACGATTTGTTTTAGAAAGGGACTCTAAAGGTCTTATGGAGGATGGGCCAGGAGTAGAAGCAGTTACTTGGGCTTTTTATTGGCTTCTGTCCTCCAATACACAGCTACAGGTAGGGAGTGAGGAGATAATTCTACTCCTGCTTTGTGTGCGTCCTTGCTTGTCTGGCCTTTGTTTGCCAAAATTACCAGCAACCACTCCACCACCAACAACAACAACACTAACACGATTACTCTTGAGTTTGCCTTCTTTGGATCAGGCACATCACTTGAAGATTTATCTAAATTTTTCCTAATCCTCAAGAAGACCAGGTAGAGGAGATGTTATTATTCTTATTTGACAGATAACCTGCTATGAAATGACCTTACTCATCATTAATGTATATGGGAACCACCATTTCTCACCCACCTGAGAGTACTTCCTCCCTAATTTTACTGCACCCCAACTTCATTTATGTGGTAACATGTTCAGGGGAAGGGGATTCCTCCTCCAGCCCCAGGAGATGAACCATTACTGACTCCCAGAGTTTCCTTACAGGCTGTGGGGGTGATGCTAAAGATCTCTGCCTTTTATTTAACGGGGGTGTTTAGACCATTATATTTAATGTATTTTTTGATGTTTGCTGTATTTGTTATGTTTGCATTTTAATCTACCAAATTGCTATTTCGTTTTCCATTCTTTGATATGTTATTTGTTCTCTTTTTCCTCCATTCCTGCCTTTTTGATATTGAGTATCTCTTATGATTCAGTTTTATTTTCTCTGTTGGACTATTATCATACTTCTTTTTTTAATTTTATTTATTTATTTTTGGCTGGTTGTGTCTTCACTGCTGCGCGCGGGCTTTCTCTAGTTGCTGTGAGCGGGGGCTACTCTTCGTTGTGATGCGCGGCTTCTTATTACGGTGGCTTCTCTTGTTGTGGAGCACGGGGCTCTAGGAACACGGGCTTCAGTAGTTGTGGCGCACAGGCTTAGTTGCTCTGCGGCATGTGGAATCTTCCCAGACCAGGGCTTGAACCCGTGCCCGCTGCATTAGCAGGTGGATTCTTAACTACTGCGCCACCAGGGAAATCCTATCATATCTCTTTTGTTTAGAGGCTGTCCTAGGTTTTACAATGTACATTTTTTACTTATATTCCGTCTTCAAATAGTATTATGTACCTTCACATATAGTGTAAGAATCTTGCAACAATATACTTCCGTTTCCCTTCTCTATCCTTTCTGCTATTGTTAACCACATTTTTGCTTCTATTTGTGTTAAACTCCCACGTATGTTGATGATATTTTACTTTTTATATGCAGTTATATTTAAAGACATTTAAAATTAGAAAAATATGTTTTTACAAATATTTGCAACTTCTGGTGCTCATTTTTCTTTTATGTAGATCCATATTTCCATCTTGTATCACTTTCCTTCTGCATAAAAAATGTCCTATAATATTTCTTCTAGTACAAGTTTTCTGGTGATGAGTTTTCTCACACTTTGTGTCAAAAGTCTCTTTATTGCCTTCATTTTCAAAAGCTATTTTTACTGAGTATAAAGTTCTAGGTTTCCAGTGTTTAAATTTTTTCTTTCACTACTTTAAAGATGTCGCTCTTATTGGATTTGATTTGCTAATGTTTTGTTGAGGATTTTTGCATCTGCACTTACAAAAGATATTGGTTTGTTGTTTTCCTTTCTTATAGTATCTTTATCTGATATTAAGGTAATGCTGGTCCCATAGAATGATTTAGGAAGTGTTTCCTCTGCTTCTACTATCTGGAAGAGATTGTAGAGAATTGGTATCACTTCTTCCTTGAATAATAATAATTATCATATGGAATAGTTTCACCAGTGAATCCATCTGGGCCTAGTGCTTTCTGTTTTGGAAGGGTATTAATTATTGATTCAATTACTTTAAAAGATATAAGCCTATTTAGATTGTCTGTTACTTCTTGTGTGAGTTTTGGTAGCGTGTGTCTCTTGAGAAATTGGTCCATTTCATATAAGTTATCAAATGTGCAAGCATAAAGTTTTGGAAAATATTCCTTTGTTTTCCTTTTAATGTCCAAGAGAATAGTTGTGAATACCACTCTTTCATTTCCAATATGTAATGAGCTTATTCTCTTTTTCTCTCCCTTGATTAACATGGCTACACGTATATTGATTTTATTGATCTTTTCCAAGAACTGGATTTATGTTTTCTTTATTTGTTTCTATTGTCCTATTTTCAGCTTCTTTGACTTCTGATACTACAAATTTTAGTATTTCTTTTTTTCTATTTAAGATTAAAGTACAGTTTCTTACAGCCCCCTGTAGTCCCCTGCCCACTACTCCTTACCTTTAATTTCTTCTTTTCCAGGAGCAACTAATTGCAACTGTTTAGCTCTTTCTTGTGGCATCAAGATTTATACTCTTAGGAACATAGTGCAACTTCTCAGTGCTGTTATCATTCATAACATATATTGACCTTCTATTATAGCAGATGAGAATTTAGCTTTCTTAGACACTCATACACACGTAAACACACACACAACACACACACCCTTCCTCTCCAGTTATCTATGCAATTAAAGTACAATTTTCACTAAATATTCAGCATTTATGTTATTATAACTAATAAAATTTTATTTGAAGCTGATCCATGTAGTGCATTTTAATTACATTTCCTTTTTTGGGTAACTTTTCATTTTCCCTAGAGTTAACAATTGGCTAGGAATAATTGATAGTTATGGTAAAAAAAAAAAAAAAGACTCATCTTTTGGAGAAATATACTGAAATATTTATGGACGAAATTATATGTTGTTAGAGATTTGCTTCAAGATAACATGGAAGGGCATCTGGCCATGATAGAGTAACAGAGACTGAATTTAAACTTCCAACTTAAACAACTAGAGAACTAGCCAAAATACAGGAAAGAACTATTTTCAGACATTGAGCAACAGGCAGCATGGGACCGTGATATCTAAAAAAAGGGAAATAAATGAAGGGAGCCCTGTGACTGCCCTAGCTTAGTGCCTGGAGGCAGTTTTAAGGCTGCAGATCATGGAGGGAAAACCCAAACAGAGCCCAGCAGTCTCCCTGAGTTGAGGAGACAGAGCAGAATTCAGGGAGGCTGAGGCAACTGGGATTTACGAGGCAGAATATAGAAGAGAGACACAGAGAGGGAGAGAGAAAGAGAAAGAGGGAGGGCACGTTAGTATCAACAAAAGGGCCCCCTTGAGTCTTTGTCTGAATACTGAGCCATGTGTACATGAGGGTAAACTGTCAGCGGGGTCTTTGTCTGAATACTGAGCCATGTGTACATGAGGGTAAACTGTCAGCGGGGAGAAAGAACCACCAGAAAGAAGTAGTTTCCAAACAATTCCCAAAGCTCACCAAGGACTGGGAATATTTCCCATTCCCACCAGCCAGAGTGTGATGCATCAGCTGGCCTTCTGATGGATCTTGCCTTGGTAATGGGAATAAATTAACTGCTCTGGATTCACCATAACAAAGTTTAAAAGCAAGTCTCAACAGATTTATAGAGACAGAAAGTAGATTAGTAGTTGCCTGGAATCATGAGGGATGGACAGGAGCATGGGGATTATGGAGAGTGAGGGCTAATGGGTACATTTTGAGGTAATGAAAATTCTATAAAATTAGATTGTAGCTATGATTGCACAACTCTGTAAATATACTAAAAACAGGGAACTGTACACTTTAAGTGGGTGAACTTTATGGTATGTAAATTCTATCTTGATAAAACCGTTAAAAAAAAAAAGAAGAAGAAGAAAACAAGCCTCAAACAATTTAAACTGATCTCAAGTGACTTAACAGCATGCCAGAACAAAGTCTGAAGCCACTTACAGGAATACAAGATAATCCAGTGCCCCCAAAACATAAAATCACCTATGCCTGGTAGCCAATCCAAAATTACCAGGCAAATAAAAAAGACCAAAATAATGCCATTTGCAGCAACATGGATGGACCTAGAGATTGTCATACTGAGTGAAGTAAGCCAGACAGAGAAAGAAAAATATCATATGATAGCGCTTACATGTGGAATCTAAAAAAATGGTACAAGTGAACCTATTTACAAAACAGAAATTGAGTCACAGATGTAGAAAACAAACTTACGGTTACCAAGAGGGGGAGATAAATTGGGAGATTGAGATTGATATATACACACCACTATATATAAAAGATAATTAATAAAAACCTACTGTATAGCACAGGGAACTCTATTCGGTGCTCTGGAATGACTTATATGGGAACGGAGTCTAGAAGAGAGAGGATACATGTATATACATGCCTGATTCACTTTGCTGTACAGCAGAAACTAACACAACATTGTAAATCAACTATACTCCAATCAAAAATTAATTTAAAAAATTACCAGGCAAGCAAGAAGCAAGAACATAAGATTCATAAGTATGAGAAAAAACACCCAATCAATTGAAACTGACTTAGAAATGACAGATATGAAAGTATTAACATATGTTGACATTAAATCAGCTATTATACATTCCCCATATGTTCAAAATGAAGGAGAAAACATAAACATGATGGGAGAAACAGAAGATATAAAAAGTGTTCACACCACTTCTGGTTTCAGCTCTGACATGTTCAGCTTAGAAGTCAAAACTTCTGTCTTTCCAACAAGAAGAAAAGCTGAAAAAACTGAAAACCAATGTCTTTTCTGGATCCTATCAGAGAACTGAAGTCACAGGGCAAACTCTCACCCTGAAATCTGGAGGGATGGGCCAATCAAGATAGTCACAGCCAAGACCCAAGACTCAGACAGATTCTATGCAAAGGGACGGAGACAGACATTCCATGCATGCCAACACTAATCAAAAAGAAAAGAAAAGAAAAGAAAAGTCTGGATTTATACAGTGAAGCAAATCAGACTTCAGAACAAAGGGAATTATCATGGATAAAGAAGACATTACATATTAATAAATGACTCAATTTTCCAGGAAGACATAGCGATCCTAAATATGTATTCACCTAACAATTGTGTATCAAAATACATGAGGCAAAAAATGATAGAACTACAAGGAGAAATACTCCATCTAACAGCAGCTGAATATGCATTCTTCTCAAGTTCACATGCAAAATTTGCAAAGATAAACCATACTCTGGGCTATAAAACACAACTAAAAAAACTAAAAGAATAGAAATTATACAAAGTATGTTTTCAGATCACAGTGTAATTAAACTAGAAATCAAAAACAGAGAGATAGCTGGAAAATCACACAAGTATTTGGTATTAAACAACACACTTCTAAATAACATATGGATCCAAAAGTAGTCTCGAGAAAATTTTAAAAAAGTTTTTGAGTTGAAGGAAAATGAAAATACAACCTAACAAAATGTATGGATGCAGCAAAAGAAGTATGTATGGGGAAATGTATACCATCAAATGCATGTAGTAGAAAAGACAAAAGATCTAAAATCAATAATCTATGTTTCTGCATTATGAAGCTGGAGAAAGAACATTGCATGAGACAGACCCAAATTTGAGGCTCTGTGTTGCCCCCTGACGAGCTGTGGGACTCTGGAAGAGTTTCTCAACCTCTATACTACTCATTTTATTCACCTGTACAGTGAGGATATGAAATAGTACCCATCTTATGGGTGTTGAGAGGATGAAAAGAAAAAGCAAACTCCCAATGCCCAGCACATATTAAGGGCTTAACAAATGTTGGCTGATTGTGTTGTTATTCATGTTTTTATGGTAGTATAACATAATATAAATATTCTATATTTTATTTAGTTTTATTGTTGCTATTCAGTTGTTTAGTGGTGTTGATGAATATTTAATGACATAGGAGAGCTTTAACAAATACAAATAAGTAAAAAAAAAGCAGACTTATGGGAGATAACAATGTTTAGCATTTAATCAATGTCTGTTCAGTAAATGAATTAATAAAACAGGAAAGGAGGGAGGGAGGGAGGAAGAAAGGAAGAGAGGAAGGAAGGAAGGAAGGAAAGAAGGAAGGAAGGATAGAAGGAAGGAAGGAAGGAATGAAGGGAGGGAGGGAGGAAGGGAGGGAGGGAGGAAGAAAAGAAGGAAGGGAGGGAGGGAGGGAGGGAGGAAGGAAAGAAGGAAACTTGTTTTTCAAGTGATTATGTAGAATAAAAAAAGAACTTGAAGAAAGTAGAGCAAAATGTTAACATTACTTGCCCCTGGAGAACTGATTACAGATGATTTTCTTTTACTTTTCCTTTGTGCTTCTAAGTAGCTTCTAAATTTGTTAAAATGAATCTCTATTGCCTTTGTAGTCAGATAAGAGCACAAAATGGTATCTAAAATCAGAAATTTGGTATAAAGAAAATAATTTTCATAATTTACCTTCTAATTATATTCCTCGTTTAGGAGTATCTAAAATCCACTTCACATAACAATAATAAATCATAAAATCAACTTTTCTTACCAGTTTTTCTACTGTGCTATGATTGGGTACATTTGAGTGATCAGCAGACACTCGTAGTTTCAGTTAGCGATTGAGTTCTGCTGCATGTAACAGAAAAAAAGGTAATAGTGATGTAAATAAGATAGGAGTTTAATTTTCTCTCACATGACACACAACCTAGAAGTGGCATCCAGGCTGGGGCAGAAGTTCCACAATGTCACCAATGCCATCTTTCTGCTCAGCCATCCTAGGTGCATGGCTTCCATCCTCACGGTTATCTCATGGTCCCAAGATGGCTGCTGCAACTCCAATCGTCACATCCTCATTCTAGGCTGAGAGAAAGAGGAAGGAGAAGAGCAAAATATACCAGATGTGGCAGCCCCCTTTAAAGAGCTTTACTAGAAGCCCCACTTCATAAGGTCTGCTTGCAAATTATTGGCCTGAACTAAATCATATGACAACCCCAAGTGAAAGGGAGGATGTGAAATGTCATTTGGAACTGGCATCCTCCAAATTGGGGTTCTCTAGTAAAATAGAAGGGGAATAAATGGTATGGGTGGGCAACTCAAAATCTCTGCCAAATTCTCATGTGGCCAGTGGGAGACCAGAAATGGTTGAGACTTTTTTCTTACGGGAAGAGGAAGCTAGGGCTTCTGTGTGCTGTTTCTTCTGTGGACATTCTCATTTACTCCTCAGAACTCTTTAGACTCAGAAGTGGATATTACTATTCCCATTTACCTCTGGAAAGTGGGGCTCAGATAGAGTAAATATCTCCCTAAGAGCCACCCAGCTTTGCAAATTCCAGAGCTGGGTTTCTAACTCAGGTCTGTCTGACTCCAAAGCCCATCTCTTTCCACTGCACCATCCTGACTCCCCTGGTCTGCAAATGCAGGCATCATTTACTTTTTCTTTCAGCCATTGATAAGTGCATTGTGTATTGGCAGGTAGTAGATACTTAGTGACTATTTGTCCAATGAATGAATGAATGAATGAATGAGTGACTAAGCGCCTGCCTTGTGGGGAGGAGCTCACTGTCTTCCTGGTGAGAGACATCAATCAGGGCCACACAGCGCCATCTACAGGATGCTGTGACCCCCTATTTCTGAGAAGCACCCAGGAAAATGTCACCAAGGATACTGGGTGCGCACCTGAGCCGGGAGGACGGAGCAGGGTGTGCAGACAGGAAGGGAGCTCGGGCTTGAAGGGATCACAGTGCGGGTGGGAAGAGGGGGTGGGGATGCTCCAGAGCAGCAGGGTCAGGGTGACACAGGGCAGGTCCTGGAGACCAGGCGCTGGACTCCATCTCAAAGGCTCAAACGCTCTGTGTCCCTGGGGAGGAACAGGCCATGGAGCTCAGTCTGGGCATCTGATGGTGGCCCCTTTGTGTCTTTACCAGTGTTTGCAGCCCCTCACTTCCACTCTTCTCTTTTTTTTTTTTTTTTAATAATTTATTTATTTTTGGCTGTGTTGGGTCTTCGTTTCTGTGCGAGGGCTTTCTCTAGTTGTGGCGAGCAGGGGCCACTCTTCATCGCGGTGCGCGGGCCTCTCACTGTCGCGGCCTCTCTTGTTGCGGAGCAC
The DNA here is from genome assembly GCF_028023285.1 of Balaenoptera ricei. Taxonomy (NCBI): domain Eukaryota; kingdom Metazoa; phylum Chordata; class Mammalia; order Artiodactyla; family Balaenopteridae; genus Balaenoptera; species Balaenoptera ricei. Next base: position 106,455,294 of record NC_082643.1, on the reverse strand, counting down.
AGGCTCCAGACGCGCAGGCTCAGTAGTTGTGGCTCACGGGCCCAGCTGCTCCGCGGCATGTGGGATCTTCCCCGACCAGGGCTCGAACCCGTGTCCCCTGCATTGGCAGGCAGATTCTCAACCACTGTGCCACCAGGGAAGCCCCTTCCACTCTTCTTGTTTCCTTCTCAGTGACGAAGTTTTGGGAATTTACAAAGTGATGGGCAGGAGACTCTGGCGGTTTGTCCTGAAGCTCCAATTTCATTTTTCGAATTATGTGTGTTTACTCTTCCCTGTTGGTGAACAGGGGGGATTCAGTGGCCAAGTCCATTTCTGTGGACTCACCCTCAGGTCTCCAGCTCCTGGGACAGAGTTGGCTGTGCTTGTTTTCAAGGTTAATGTGCTTTCCCTAGAATTGCACTTCTTGAAACTAAGAAGGCGGGAGTGTGTGGCGGGGTGGGGAGGAATGGTGGATGGTAGGATTGCGTTCTTTCCAGAGGAAATAAATATAAATCTCAGGTGGCTCCGTGAAAGCAAGGGTTAATCTCATTCCTCCTCTAGTGGGTCAAACATTTGACAACTTAGAGACATAGGCTGCAAATACAGAGTTTTCTCTTTTTCCGTAATGACTTAATTTCCATTTCTAGCCAGCATTTTCTGCTGTAGAAAAAGATAACCAAGTCACGGCCAGGTAAGCCCCAGCAAAATCAGTGATTTCTTAGTTTTAGTTTAAACTCAGATGATTTCAGCATTTCTCCCTCCCCGCTTCTCCCACCGCTGCCATTTTGGTTTCCAGGAGAGGGAGGCACCCGTGGTTCTGGTCCAGAGTTCCCCTTGATGAGCATCTGGAGGTGTATATGACCAGCCTGCTGAGGTCTTGTTGTCAGTTTCCACCTCAGCTTGTGGCCAGGACACCCACACTGTCACCTGTGGTTGCGTCCCCTCATCACAGCCCTGCAGGCTCCAGCTAGGACCTGCACCCTTTTCTTGTCTCCCTGTGCCATGCAGGCGTGGAGGTGAATTCCCTGAAGCCGCCCTCCAGTCTACCACCTGGACCCCACTCTACCAACCCGACTCCAGCATCGTGATGACAATGCACCTTTTCCTTGAGGGTTCTTGCCCTCCTGGAGCCCCAGAAAGGAAGCAGGTGCAAGTTCCCTCCGGACACTCCTCATGTAACTGAGGTTTCTAACGTTCTCCTCACCCTACCTCCAGGGTTTCACCTGGAGAAGGGGGAAGAGTGTGGAATTCCTTCTAAAAGACACTCTCTCAGCCTCTTCCCCTCTTTTCTTCTCTCTCCCTCCTTCCCTCATGGCCTCACCTGTTGGTTTAGAAAACTTGTTTTTATTCTTAACATATTTTTTTGCCATCTCTACTGTGTGTGATCCAATCTTTAGACTCAGAATCCTGCCAACTCCCAGATTCGGGGAACACTTCTGAGTCTCTCAAAGCTTGCCTCTTGCAGTTGAAAATCGGGGTTTCAAACCTGTGTCTTCTCTGATTTTCAAGAGATTATTTTGGAAGTCAACAGCTTCCACTGTAATCTGATTTCTGCCAGGTCATTCCAAGGAGAGGACCATGTGTGTTGACTGTTGCTGCTTGTTTGGGGTGGATGGGTAATGGGTACAAGGAAATGGGTGGTGATGGTGGGGGGAACCTTGGTTAGCCCAGAATTTTCTCTTGCTCCACGTCCAGGTATCCGGTAGGGACCCCACAGATGTTTGTTAAGTGGGTGGATGTCTGAAATGTAAGAAGCACATTTCTACATGATTTTAGACTAAGCATTCCAATCATCAGAACCTCCGTTCCTGTAATTATAGTTGGTTAAATAAGGAATTCTTGCCTGTCTGCCTCACTTAAGCAATGTGGTCGGGGGGAGTGGAGGAATTGTTTCCACGGCAGGGCAGAGAAAACCATCCATTGCTGATACTGTTGAGGTTGGCAGTGGGCCCAGGAAAACCAAGGAAGGGACTGGAACAGCTGTTGTGGTTCCCATAAGCAGGCTATGCATGAACTTTCCCTGCCATGATGAGTGGTCCTTTTGTCCAGAAGGACTTTGAGGAGCCAATCCTGAGAGCTTGCTGTGTGACCAACGACTAGCCCCTCATATATAATAACCCACTTATGTCTCACAACAACTCTGCAAGGTAAATACTAATATAATCCCCGTTTTACAGATAGGAAAACTGGGGTGCAACAGTTAATGCACACAGAAGCAGAAACTTGTAGGTGAGGGAGCCAGGATTAGAACCTAGGCAGTCTACCTCTGGAGCCTACATCATCATCAGATGACAAGGATGAGTGGTGGCCCCAGAGGGGTAAAGGTGTTGGTTCTTTTAGGAGGTCCCCATAAAAGCTGTGGGCATTGGAAAATGAGGGCTCCTTACAGGAAGCTGAGATACACATCATGGGTATAAATATTTGGGATTTCCCAGGCACAGATCACTTTCACATTGCATGTCCAAGACAGATCCACCCAGAAACTGGTCTCCTGTAGGAATCAATCGGCGTTTGTTGAACTGATTGAAAACAAGGTGTTATTAATATCACTTCTCCCAGGGCTTGTTTTCTCATCTAGAAAACGCACACAAGAATCTCTACTGTCAAACCTGCGTGTGTGTAGGTTAAATGCAATAACAGAACCTGAGGTTACTAGAGGCGTGACGGGACAGTGACAGTGTCCTGCACCTTGATGGTGGCTCAGAGCTCTAGGAAGGGAAGACAGGAAGTCCCATGTGTCGAGCATCTAAGGGAGGGAGCATCTTCCGCTCAGGTGGTCGCATTTGACTCTATGACCTTGTGAGATGAGTATTCTGCTCCGTCAACACTGATCCTGGCTTTCCCCTCAATTCCTTGAAAAGCATCAGTGTCTGTGCTGCTTCAGGGTTCTTTACACCTGATCTGTTCCTGCTTCCTGGTATGTTTCCCTTCCTTGCAACACACACATGTGTACATGCATACACACACACACATGCACACATGTGCCATCCTTGTTCTTCTGCCTCGCTAACTTCTTTAGGTCTCATTTAAATTCCTTTTTGGGAAGCGTTCTCTGATGTCCAGACCTAGCCTGGTCCTCTCTTTATGCCCCGTGGCCCCTACATGTCTTGTTGGAAATGTGCATCACCCTGGTTCTTTGCACACGTCAGCGTGCCTGGCTGGATACAGACCAGTGAAGGCTGTGACTTTGTCTTACCCACCAGCATCCTCAGCTCCTGGCACTGAGCCAGGCACTTAATAACTGCTCGATTCACATTTGTTGGATGAATGCACAAATTATTTATCTTCTCTATTTTCACACGAGGAGACAAGGGCTCAGAGATATGCAGTGACCTGCTCAGGGTCACCCAGCTGGTGAGAAGGACTCTTGCCAGGCCTGGGACTCTGAGCTCACAACAAAACATCAACAGGCCTTGAAAAGACTTCAGAGCTCTGTGGAAAGGTGCAGAGGCTGAGAAGAAAGGGCATGAAATCCCTCTGGTATTCCAAACATGTACAAATGGGGAAAAAAACTAAACTCACGCTGGAAAAGGAGCTTGTTTTCAACCCTTCCAAGTCATCTTATCCCAACACTTTCTCTCTCTCCAGGTGTTACCTTTCACGGTGACCCACCTGACCCCTCTCTTTCAAATGACAACTCCCTCCGAGCTCCTCTCTTCCCCACCTCTGCCTATTTTTCTCCATACACCATCTGACACACACCTATGTATCTGACGGGTTGTATATGGTCTGCATGGCGGCACTGGGGTGTCAGTTCTGTGGGAGTCGGGATGCTGTCAGGTTTGTTCACAGCTGTATCTCCAGTGCCTAAGACAGTGCCTGACACCTAGTAGGCACTCAATTAAAAGTTGTAGAAATTTATAAAAAAGGAAGAAATGAGTAAGTGAAAAAAAATTGCATCTCACTCATATGCTGATTCCTCTCTTAAAAATCTATCTTCTCACCGAGCAATCTTACTACGACAGTTGACTGAAACTCTGCTGTTTGGAAAGGTCAGAGGCAGCTGGAATAGCAAAAATTAGATTTTAAAAATTCATTAGCATGGATGAGTGCGTAGTGATGGGGAACATTCAGACAATGAGGGTGGGAGTGGAAATTGAAAGAGCTTCTCTCAAAAACCTGCTTCCCTACAACCTTGCTAGCAGTATATGTTGTCCAAGTGTTAGAATTTTGCCAATTTGATAGGGGAGAAATTGCACATTAAGGTAGTTTTAAAAAAAAAACTGTATTGAGGTATAACTGACGTGTAATAAATTTCACATGTTTAAAATGTACAATTTGATGCATTTTGAAGTTTGGATACAGCTGTTAAACCATCACCAAAATCAAGATAAAAAACATATCCGTCCCCCACGAAAGTTTCCTTGTGCTCCTTTGTAATCCCCACTCTAAAGGCACCTCCCACGTCATCCCCAGGCAACCATTGACCTGCTCAGACCTTATAAATTGGTTTGAATTTTAAAGCATTTTGTATAAATGGAACCAAACAGCCTGTATCCTTCTTTGATTTCTTTCACTCAGCATAATGATTTCGTTTCATGCATGTCATTGTGTGTATCGATAGTTTATTCTTTTTATCGCATAGCAGTACTCAGTTGTACAGATGTACCACAAAGTGTTTATTCACTCACCTTTTGATGGACGTATGAGTTGTTCCCGGCTTTGGCTATTACATATAAAGCTCTGTTAGTGTGCTTTCATGTCTCTTAGATATATACCTATGAGCGAATGGCTAGATCATAGGATAAGCATATGTTAAACTTTGTAAGAATCTGTCAAGCTGTTCTCCAAAGTGATTGTTCCATTTTACATTCCCACTGAGAATTCCAGCTCCTCCACACCCTCACCTAAATGAGTATGGCCGTTCTTTGTACTTTAGCCATTCGAATAGGCAAGTAGTGATTTCTCATTGCAGTTTTAATTAGGATTTTATATGTTTATTTGCCAACCGCATATCTTCTTCGGTGAAGCATCTGGTTAAATCTTTTATCCATTTTTAATTAGGTGGCTTGTTTTATTATTTGGGGTATAAAGAGTTTATTTATATTCTGGAGACGAATTCCTTATCAAATATATGGTTTGCAAATATTTTCTCTCCTTTTGCACCTTATCTTTTCATTCTTTTAACAGCATCTTTCAAAGAGCTGAAATCATTAATTTTGAAGTCCAAATTGTCAATTTTTTCTTATATGGATTGTGCTTTTGTTATCTAAGAAATAAATATTTGCTCAACCCAAGGTCATGAAGGGCTTTTCCTATATTTTTTCCTAGAAGTTTTATATACATATATTATATATGTATGTAGTATATACTATATATGTATATATGGACATACATATGTGTATGTATGTACTATATATGTATATGTACACATATACAACAATATGAATACATGTATACATATATAGTTTTATAGCTTTACATGTACATCTATGCTCCATTTTGAGGCTTTTTGGTATATAGGGCAAGCTGTGGATCGAAGTTTTTTTTTTTTGCATATGCATATCCAATTGTCATTACAGCATCATTTTTTTGAAAAGGCTCTCCTTTCTCCACTGAATTGCCTTTACACCTGTGTCAGTTATACACATATGAGTCAGTCTGTTTCTGTACTCTCTATTCTTTTCCACTAATCTATTTGTTTATTTTGACACCAATAGCACAGTTTCTTAATTACTATAGCTTTATTGTCCTAGATCAGGTAGTATTAGATATATAAATTTGTTGTCCTTTTAAAAGGTTGTTTTGGCTATAATAGGTTCTTTGTATTTCCGTACAAATTTCAGAATTACTTGGTTTTAAAAAAATATTTATTTGTTTATTAATTAATTGGTTATTAATTAATTAATTAATTAATTATGGCTGAGCCGGGTCTTAGTTGCGGCACACAGGACCTTCGTTGCAGCATGCAGGCTTTTAGTTGTGGCATGTGGGCTCTTAGTTGCAGCATGCATGTGGGATCCAGTTCCCCAACCAGGGATGCAACCCAGGCCCCCTGCATTGGGAGCGTGGAGTCTTACCCACTGGACCACCAGGGAAGTCCTCAGAATTACTTGTTAATTTCTATCAAGAATCCTGATTTTGATTCAGATTGTGTTGAATCTACAGATCAGTTTAGGCAGGATTTGCATCTTAAAAAGACTGAGTCTTCTGACCCACAAATATAGTAATGAATTATTTTTAATACTATTGTAAATCATATTGCTTTTTAAACTTTTCAATTTTTGGCTTTTTTTGAGTCTCCTGCCTATCATTATTATTGAATGACAGTCATTGTAACTTGTTAGGGGCTAGATATTTTTGTATTCCTATAAATATCCTTGAGCTTTGTTCTGGGATGCAGTTAAGCACTTGGAGGTGTTTTGATCATTTTTTTTTTTTTAAATAAATTTATTTATTTATTTATGGCTGTGTTGGGTCTTCGTTTCTGTGCGAGGGCTTTCTCTACTTGCGGCAAGAGGGGGCCACTCTTCATCGCGGTGCGCGGGCCTCTCACTGTCGCGGCCTCTCTTGTTGCGGAGCACAGGCTCCAGACGCGCAGGCTCAGTAGTTGTGGCTCACGGGCCCAGTTGCTCCGCGGCATGTGGGATCCTCCCAGACCAGGGCTCGAACCTGTGTCCCCTGCATTGGCAGGCAGATTCTCAACCACTGCGCCACCAGGGAAGCCCTGTTTTGATCTTTTGAGTCTAGTTTTTAAGATTTATTAGGTGGGACCAGGGCAGTGTTTAGTCTATGGCTAATTATTCCCCACTATTGAGATATGCTTTTTCTGAGTACTCTACAGAATGGTCCCAGAATTAAAAGATCGTCAGGTCTGGGAAGAGCACCATTCCCAGCCCTGTGTGAGCCCTGAATACTATTCCCTCTAATCCTTTTTGGTGTTTCTTTCCCTGGTCTCAAGTAGTTTTCTCACATGCGTGTTCTGACAGTACTCCACTGAATAGTTGAGGGTGACCCTTTGAAGTTCTCTGAAGTTCTCTCCTCTCTAGTACTCTGCCCAGAATCTCTGGCCACCTTGAACTCTCTGGACTCTGAGCTCTGTCTCCTTAACTCAAGGAGCCCTTGGACTCCACGTGAGCTCCCTTCCCTGCAGGGTTGCCTAGAATGTCTTTCAAGGCAGAAAGTGGGGCCATCACAGGGCTCAGTTCATTTACTTCCCATCTCTCAGGGTCACTGTCCTTCATTGCCTGATGTCCGATATCTTGAAAACTATTGTTTTGTAACTTAGTCTATTAAAAACCTTTTTTTTTCTAGTGGAAGGGTAAATCTGGTCCTTGTTACTACATCTTGGTCATAGGCTCTAGACTAAAGTAGGTTTAGTTAATTTTTCTCATGTCAGTTATACATCTTTTCATACACTTTAGATTCTTTTTTGGTAAATTGTCTATTTGTTTCTTGGCTCATTTTTCACCGGGGTTTTTCTTCCTCCTATAATTTTGGAAAACTCTATAGAGATTTATATATTAGGATACTCATACTTTGTTGTTCTTGTGATTTAAATTCCAAATATTTTCCTAGAATAATATTTGTCATTTTAATTTTTATATTTTTGTCATGCAAATGCTTTTAATTTTTATGTAAAAGTATTTTCCCTTATAGCTTCGAAATTATTAAATGTATTTCTTCAAAACAAGCAATATAAGTAAGCACATTAGGGGGAAAACAAGCATTCAGATAAACTCTTTAAACATCCCTTGGGTGAGGGACACTAAGGTTCTGATGTAACAGCTAGACTGTCAGTATCCAGATTTTTTTTAGAGAATAATGTCTTTGAAATATGTTTGTATTGAACATTTGCATGAATCTGTGCTACAAATCTGTTGCTAAAGTTGTATGAGGTAAACCTCTGAATGTTGAATTCGGTTGTTCTTCCTTTCAAAGCTCCGGTTATAGTGAAAGGATCCCTGGGAAGAAATTCCAAGCACAGGAACCCAAGCAGAAAGACTCATATTTAGGGATGGGCAAAGAGTCTAAACAGGGAAGCATGGCTAGGGAAAAGCAGTGCCATCCTTTACTGAGCATATACTATGTGGTGACACTGTAGAAGAAGATAGTTGTATAAGAGAAAGGCTGCAGTGGGTATAGTCCTGTTTGTGGCTGCCTAGTTTGTGGAATACCCTTCCTAAATTTGGAAACTTATCCTCCTTATGATACCTGCATCCCTGAAGCAGAAATCAGTAACTCACTTTCCCAGCCTCCCTTGCAATTCAGGGCAGGCATGTGACTCAGTCTTCACCAATCAGATGCACTGACCTGAGACTTTGATTTGCAAAAGAGAAATGATTGGATGAGGCAAGTGCCTCTGGAAATCCACTTTCTCAGGAGAATTACGGCAGAGGTTACTCCAGAGAGGGACAGGCAGGGCTGGAGTTCTGGGGTCCAGCCTCGCAGTCAGCCTAGTAAGATAAGATGTCCAAGCTCAATGCAAGTGCCAGTGGGTGAACTCCACTGAAGGTGACAAGCAGGGAGATTTGGACATCGTTCCTGGATATTGTAGCCATCAAGCCTGATCCTCAGACCCTTTGGTAGGGGTGTCTGGGAAGTCCTTAACATCTTTAAACTGGTGCTGGGGAAACCTCTGGCTATTGCCCATTATTTAAGTCTGGTCAGTAAAGAGTTGCATTTGAAACTTGCAGCTTCTTCCCAACTGACGGGAAAGAAAGAGGGAGACAAACAAGAAAAAAATTGTCCCTGTTTTCTTTAGAAATTAGAGATGAAAGTAAAACCATTGCATTATCACCGCCAACCATTCTCTTTGTTCATTTGAAAAAGAGTCTAGCATTTTCTATATACTAGATGCTGTGCCGAGTGACAGACCTCTATGAGATGCAAAAGGAAAACCAGGATATCAAAACTTTTCGACCAGTGGGGGATACCAAAAACAGTAAAAGCCTTTATCACTCACTGCAGTCGCATCCGGAAAATAATTCTGCACAGGCTGCACGGTGTGAGATGTTTGAAGTTACTGAACATGAAGCCCAAACATGTTAATTTGAGAAATTAGCGGGAGGTTATTCCACCCCCCTTCCCAAGAATATCACAGGAAATTTGTTAGCACAGAATGACAATACTCCAAGGAAGAAAAATCCCCAGAATTGTTCATTAACCCTTTAGTTCCCATTGGTATAAGTTAGGTTCTCTTGAGAAAGCCTTTAAACTCTTTCAAATTTATTTTATTGAAGTATAGTTGATTTACAATGTTGTATTGATTTCTACTGTACAGCAAAGTGATTCAATTAAACATATGTATACGTTATTTTTTTATATTCTTTTCCATTATGGTTTATCCCAGGATATTGAATATAGTTCCCTGTGCTACACAGTAGGACCCTGTTGTTTATCCATCCTATATATAATAGTTTGCATCTGCTAACCCCAAATCCCAATCCATCCCTCCCCCAAGCCCCTTCCCCCTTGGCAACCATGAGTCTGTTCTCTATGTCTGTGATTCTGTTTCTGTTTCATGTGGATAAGATCATTTGTGTTATATTTTAGATTTCCACATATAATTGATACTATATGGCATTTGTCTTTTTCTGACTTACTTCACTTAATATGATAATCTCTATGTCCATCCATGTTGCTGCAAATGGCATTATTGCCTTATTTTTTATGGCTGAATAATATTCCATTGTATACATGTACCACATCTTCTTTATCCATTCATCTGTCAGTGGACATTTAGGTTGTTTCCATGTCTTGGGAAAGCCTTAAACTTTGATGGTCAATGCAAAACCCCCCAGCCTCTCACCTTTATGTGGTGCCTCATAATTTTCAAAGCATATTCCTTCCTTCCTTCATTTATTCAACCAGTAGTTAACGGAGGATCTACTATATGCCAGGCACTGTTCTAGAATCAGTGAACAGCAGTGAACACTACTTGCAAATTCCTCCCCTCCGTGGAATTAACACCCTCCTGCCATTCTCCCATAGCACAGTGAACAGCTCTCTTGGATAACGATCACTTTCTATATGGAAAACTGAGATTCAGGTTATGCAGCCTGTAAGCCCCTCCCCAGTCTGTTCTCCACAGAGCAGCCAGACTGATCTTTTAAACAACGCAAATCACTCCCTGCTGAAAATCCTCCAATGGTTCCTCATCACTCATAGGAATGAAATCCTAATTCCTTACCATGGCCTGCAAGGCCTCGAGGGATCTGGTCTGCTTTGACCTCATCTTGCACCTCTCTCTCCCTTGCTCACTGTAATTGAGCCACATTTGTCTTCTCTCTATCCTTCCAATACACCAAGCTGCATCCCACCTCAGGGCCTTTGTACCACCTATTCCTGAACATGCGACTCTCCATGTATTTCCCTGCTACCATTCAGGTTTTGGCTCAAGTATCATCTCTTCAGGGAGGCCTTCCAAGACTTGTCTAAATTACCTTACCTAAATTATCACACACTCACCCATCTTCCCCCAACACCTGTTTTATTTTTCACATAATGCTATCAGTCAGCTTTCTTAGTCACAAGAAATGGAAAGGAACTCCGGCTGATGTAGTGATGGTGAAAGGGAATAACAGCCTTCACAGTTTGACACACTGACCTGTCCTTCTATCCCTTACCAGCTGTGTGGTCTGAGACAAGCTTCTTAATCTCTTTGATCCTATAAAGACGGTAAGTCAGGCCATACGCTTCCTCTGCACAAAGCCTTCTAAGGGTTTCCCTCTCAGACAGAGAAAAGGTCAGGCTCCTTTCTCTGCCCTGTAAAGCCAAACCCACTGGACAATTACTTGCCTGACCCCTTCTCCCCCTCCTTCCCCTCTCACTCTGCTCCAGCCACTTTGGTCCTTGCTATACCTCGAGCAGCTAGACATGCTGCTCCCTCAGGGCCTTTGCACTTGCTGATTGCTCTCTCCGCCTACTCTTCTCTCACCCTCCACAGGGCTTGCTTCCTCACTTCTTTTCAGCTTTCATTCAGACGTTGCCCTCTCAGTGAGACCTTCCCTGGTTGAAAACTGCAACCCCGTCCCTCCCTCCCCACACCTATCCCCCTCCCCTCATTTCCTGCTCTGTTTTTCTCCATAGCACTCATCAGCTTGTAACACACTGTGTCATTCACTTGTTTATATCCTGTCTCCCTTCACTGCAATGTCCGCTCCATGAGAAGGGATGCATCCAAGCACTTAGAATCCGAGCACATGGTAGGCAGATCTGCTGAGCAAATGAATGAACCGGATCAGCTTCCTTTCCTCCTCGCCTGTGCCGTGGGTGGTTAGAGTCTCTCCTGACATGCGCGTTGTGAGGATGAAATGGGGTTAAGTCCTTAGAGTGTCTGGTGTGCTGCTCGCAGGAACAAATCTCAGGTCCCCTCCCGTCCAGCCTGCAGGCCCGGCTTCTCACCCAACGCAAACAGCCCAGGGCACAGACCTGATTAACACCCTTCACCTCAAGCACCCTGAGTGCCATGTTTGAAGAAGGCATGCAAATAACTATCAGCAACTAAATTCCTGTCTGCCAGGGGTTCAGCCCAGAGGTGGCCACACTCAGGTGGTCACTGGGGAGAGGGGACGAGGATGCTCAGCTTTGGAAGCAAGCAGGACACCATTGATCCTGCAGAGGGGGAGGCAGCAGGGGATGTTCAGGACGCGCTATCAGCCTGAAGGACGCACTGTCTATCTGGGTTCACTCACGTATCTCATGGTATAGACGACGGAATGCAAATAAATAATGAGCTGCTACAGAGATTCACAGGTGGGAAGGGAAGATTCCTTTAGGAAGGTGACAATTCAATCGAATTATATTGCGAGGAATTTGTGGGTATCTTGGAGGCAAGATAACACCCAACTTTGAACTAATTAAGACCAGGAGCATGATAGGTGGAGATGAGAATACCATCTTTAAAGGTTGAACTGGAAGATGGTTCTTTGGGACACTAATCTACCACCTTCTTGATCTGCTGGCTTTCAGAAGAAAAGGCTGGACTGGTCCCTGTACCTGAGTTGAGTGGCCACATGGATTTCCTTTTACTTTACCACTACCTCATGCGTTAGGTAGGTTTTCTCCCCACCATCACAGTAGTTCATACATACAAGATGAGCTCAGATTTAACCCAGACCCAGTCAGTGGTGCTGTCCAATGGTGCACAGCAGGCAGCTCTCTGAGAAGGGGGTTCGGAGACGACCATGCCCAGCTCAATGATGAGACAGAGAGAAACTCAGACTCTCCCTCCTGGAGAGTGGGATGCAAATACTCTTGCCTTTATGGAAATACCAGGAGTAGGGAAGAAATTTCTCCTTGCAAAGCTGGCCAATCATGGCCGGCTGAAGTTTAGGTTGATCTGGAAAACTGTAACAGAAGCAATGAATTCAGACGGGTATATCAACATGGCCCTCATCATCAACATGCCAACAACAACAACAATAGTAGTAACAGCAGCATCCCAGCAACGGCAGCGGCAGCGCCGGCCCCTCCGGTGCTAGGGGGCAGCACAGTGTGTTTACTTAACATGTATCATCTCATTTAACCCTCACAGGATTTGCCTGAAAAGGTGAAATGGGGAGAGACTGTGGATGAAATTATACCCCTAAGATATTTGTCATCCAGTGAAAAAGAACTCACTTTTGGAGGTAGATCAGTCTGGGTTCTAGCCCACCTTCTTTTATTACGTGAGCAACCTCAAGCAAGTTCCATAACCTCCCTGAATTTCAGTTTGTAATCTCTCACGGGGAGATTAAAAAATGAATTCTAGCTTTGTCGTGAGGACTGGGTAAGGTGATGTGCGAGGTGCGGAGCAGCCTCCCAGGGGGGTCAGCTGGAAGGCGTCTTGTCAAATCAGATTCGAAGAGAAACAGCTGGGGGATGAGGTCACCCTCCCACCCACCCTCTCTCTTCTCTGGGGTCCTTTATCTTTCATCATTTAGCATCCTATCAGCTGGGAGCTGTCAGAAAATCTCAGAAGGGTGGGAAAAGACACCTTTCATCCCCTACGCTTGTCATCTTCAGCTTTTCAATGATGCTCAGTTCTGTTTTCTCAGGAAACATTAAAAAAAAAAAAAACCCCTTCACAAACAGAAAAACACCCGAAACAACCCTACTTCTTCAAGGCAGACTCTCCGAAGACAGAGGGAACTGAACCTCTATCCACCTGAGGACCTTGTTTGGGTTCTGCATGTTTGTTCCCAAGAGAATTGGCACAAAGGCCAGATGCTCAGGGGACCCTGGGCTTCCACTGAACAACAGCACACTTTCTCCAGGCTCCACACCGGGAGGCAGCACGGTGAAGCACGAGTGCTTTGAGAAGCGGGGGTGGGAACGGTCCATGGAGAATGTGTATCTGCGGAAGAGGGCTGAAGCAATCTCCCACCTTCGGCCAACAGACTTCATCCCTGACTATAGGCAGGCACTCGCCCTCCTTAGCCTGCAGTGGTCAGCACCCACCAACAAAGCTATCGTTCTTCTTCGCAATTGGCTTCCTGAAGTCACGGGCTGCGCTGTTTGGTTTGCCACTCTCTTCCTCATGACTATTTTTCCCCCTTGGGTCAGATTCTGATCTCCGGCAGAACTCCAGCCTCAGCCCCATGGTGAGCGGTGCCGATGAAGCAGAGATTACATCTCAGAATTTGTCCTGCCCCAGGCGAAGGTGCAGGCTTTTGTATTCCCGTACTGGCCATCCTTGGCTATGGGGTCGGGGGGTGTGGGGGGGGGTGGGAAGGACCCTGGGAGAGTTCTTCTAGCAAACTGTACCAGCAAAGAAGGCTCCAGTGCCCAGGGGCAAGCCTGGGAAGGTTGCAGGGGCACACCCTTGGCAGCAAAGCATACAGGGCCTGGGGGTGGAGGCCTAGAGCTGGTGAGAGGGTTCTCAGGAGGTCTGGGCTGGGCCTGCTGTGCTTTCCTTCAACCAAAGGTTTGGGTAATAGATCAGTGTATATACAATGGAATATTACTCAGCCATAAAAAGAAACGAAATTGAGTTATTTGTAGTAACTAGGTGGATGGACCTAGAATCTGTTACACAGAGTGAAGTAAGTCAGAAAAAGAAAAACAAATACCGTATGCTAACGCATATATATGGCATCTAACCAAAAAAAAATGGTTCTGAAGAACCCGGGGGCAGGACAGGAACAAAGACGCAGATGTAGAGAATGGACTTGAGGACACAGGGAGGGGGAAGGGTAAGCTGGGACGAAGTGAGAGAGTAGCATGGACATATATACACTACCAAATGTAAAATAGATAGCTAGTGGGAAGCAGCCGCATAGCAAAGGGAGATCAGCTCGGTGCTTTGTGACCACCTAGAGGGGTGGGATAGGGAGGGTGGGAGGGAGACGCAAGAGGGAGGGGATATGGGGATATATGTGTATGTATAGCTGGTTCACTTTGTTGTACAGCAGAAACTAACACACCATTGTAAAGCAATTATACTCCAATAAAGGTGTTAAGAAAAAGGTAGGCCTGCGTGGCGTTGCTCACACGGTCCCCCTGATCTGGGCAGAAGGAGACCTTCACTGCCACAGTCTGATATGGTCATCCTGGGGTTTGAGACCATAACCCCCGCTGGCAGCAGAATGTCCCCTGCATGGCCCTGCCCACTTGTACAGAATTCCCACGTGTGTGCAGGTGGCCATGAGGGAGGGGCCTGGTGTGCCCAGGGCTCTGGCACAAGGCTCCTGTATCATTATAAAAGCAGTATATGAAAATGAAAACATAGAATACAAGCATCCTGAATGGGGACCCCACCTCCAGATGAGTCCTGCCACAGAAATAATGTTTAAACTTTTCTGCTTTTATTTTTTCTGATTGTGTATCACCCAATTTTATGTGCACGTATGTATGTTTTTGTGGTTTTTTATGTTATAGGTAATATTTATTGAGTCACTAACATAATCACATTTCAAGCATTATGCCATTTAATATTGAAAACAATTTCAGGAGGCAGATCCTGTTTTTAGTTTTATTTTACAAATAAAGAAATAAGTTCTTGAAGGTTGATGAACCTACCAAAATATATACATAAAGAATCCAGAAGTTTGAACCCAGATCCTTCTGATGATAAATGCATGTTCTTTATCACTAAATTTAATGTTTTCTTTTTTTAATTGAAGTATGTGTGTGTTTTTATAATTATACATAATAAAAAATTTTGAGATTATATAGTCTTTACATTGAATAATAAGGGATCTAGTTTATTTGCTCTATTATCCACTTCCTCTTCCCTCCCTCTACATTTTCTGTTTTCTTGAAGTTTGGTGTCATCTGTTGATTAGAGGTAGAATGACTGTAAATATAAGACAGTTGAAGCTTTGGATGCCTCAGTTTCTCAGGTTCCTTCCAAAGCCTTGGACCTAATTTTGAATTTGCAAGATTGTGCTCATTTTCTTAAAGACAGTCCACAAACTGTACAAGCTCCAGACCCTCAAAATCCGGATCTGCCCCGTTAACTTTATAATGTCAAAGTTGTCACATATGTATGCAGTATAGGTATATAACATATAACTCTACTAGCATGCTGTAATCACCATGTTATAATGAGGATGATAATAAGCTCTATTTCTTATTTCATCAATTGAAATTGTGCCTGTGGACTCCCATCGTGAAAAAATGAGTTGCTTAGCACCTGGAGAATTCTCTCCATCGCTTCACCCCTCCATCTTCTGACTTCTATCAGCTAACTCACAGTCACATTCTCTTTATTAAATATAAGGAAAACATCTTTGCTTTGTCCATGGTTTGATTCTACAATTTTAAACCAGCAGAAGCATTTGCAATACTATGTTTGTTATGTTTCCTTGGATATAAATTTCTACCAAGCCAAGGGGTTTGCTTATTTCTAAGAAGAGGCAGCCACTATGAAAGAAGCAGAGGAGGAAAGAGATTCAGGCCTGGATTTGGGGACTGGCTCTTTCCTTCACTGAATGTGTGACTTTCACAAGTCATTCCTCATCCCTGGGCCTTGGTTTCCTCACCTGTGAAATCGAGATCCTAACTGAGTTGATCTCATGGGCCGTGAAAGTTCCGTGTACGTGCATTCAAGGTAGACTGCTTAGCATGTAGTAAGCACTCAGTACACCTTAGTGTTATTATTACAAATACTGATCTCATGTGTCTCAACCTCTCCATCAGATTTCACTCATATTCTCTTTACTCTCAGTTCTATGACATTTCTTCCACTTGCTTCTCCAGCGCTTTTATTGCATATTTTATTGGGGCCATAATTTTTAATTTCCAGGAACTCGTTCATATTCTTCCCTTTTTTTCAGAACAGCTTGTTCTGTTATTTTATGGCTGCAATATCTTCTCAAATCTCTCTGAGGATATGAATTTAATCTTTCAGAGTTCTCTTCTCTTCCCTGATTCAATTATTTCCTTTGGGGAGAGTTGTTCTGTGTTTATCCTGGCCTCCTTCTCCTGTGATCTGCTGTTCCCCAAGGTCTGCTTATCGTGGCCTGTTCTTATGGTTCGTCAATAAAGGACCAAGCTGATGGTCGAGGTGGCACCACGGGCTTCTGCCAGGCCTGTGTGACCATGTTCGATCTCTCGACTTCCCCGTGAAGGAAGGTTGATGTGGGTTTTCCCCGTGGGTGGGGTCTGTCAGAGCGTGGCTTGACTTCAGTCTGTAGGACTGGTACAGACAGACAGACAGAGTGCCCCTCCTCCAAGCATAAGCTCTACCCTGAGCACTAGGACCTGCAATTAGGTTAGCCCTCCTCAGGGACCTTTCTGTTTCTTTGGAAAGTAGGACTCCAATTTCAGTCTTGGAAAAAATGAAGTTTTGCTGGGGTGTGGGCGGAGGAGACAGTGTTGGGAGGGCTGATGGCCAGCTCTTCTGCAGACATATTTTTTAAAAATCTTTTTTGAGATACATGCACCCCAATGTTCATAGCAGCATTATTTACAACTGCCAAGGTATGGAAGCAGCCTATGTGTCCATCAATAGATTAATGGATAAAGAAGATGTGGTATAGATATACAATGGAATACTACTCAGCCATAAAAAAGAAGGAAATTTTGCCATTTGTAGCAACATGGATGGACTTGGAGGGCATTATGCTAAGTGAAATAAGTCAGGCAGAGAAAGACAAACACTGTATGATATCACTTATATGTGGAATCTAAAAAATTCAACAAACCAGTGAATAAAACAAAAAAGAAGCAGACTCACAGATACAGAGAACAAACTAGTGGCTACCAGTGGGGAGAGGGAAGGGGGGGTGCAGTATAGGGATAGGAGATTTTAAAAAAAAGGTTATTATGGGATTACATGAAATCATGTGTGTGAAACTTTTGAAATTTGTAAAATACTATAGAATTAAAAAAAATAAAAACCCTTTTTATTTTATACTAATTTTAGATTTACAGAAGAGCTTCAAAGACAGCATGATTTACCTCTCCCAGTGTCGACATCTCACATACCCACAGTACATTTGTCAAAGTTAAGAAATGAACATTGGTACGTTACCATTAACTAAATTCTGGACTTTATTTGGATCTCGCCAGTTATTCCACTAATGCCCTCTCTCTGCTCCATGAGGCCATCCAGGGTACCTCATTCATTTAATTGTTGTATCTCCTTAGTCTCTTGTAATTTGTGATATTATTCAGTCTTCCTTGTCTTTCATGGTTCTGATACTTCGGTGAGTGGTGGTCAGGAATTTTCAGTTGAGGTTTGTCTGATGTTTTCTCATGAATCCACTGGGGTTATGGATTTTGGGGAAGCACACCGCTGATGAAGTGCCCTGCTCATCACATCTAATTCGGGATACATGATATCAATGTGACTTTTTCCTGGTGATGTTATCTTTGATCACCTGGGTTAGGTGGTGTCTGTCACTTTTCTCCGCTATAACAGACTTTCCTCCTCTTTCCATATTGTATCTGTTAGAAGCGAGTCACTAAGTCCTGCCCACAGGTCCCAGGATAACTGCCATGCTCTCCCATGACCCGCCTCCCTTGCCACTCTTGAGAGCGAGACATGGAAATGTAGTGTTCCTTCTCCTTCCCCTGAATGTGCCTCTATCTCGATAGGATGTGCACAGCTGAGGCCACCATTTAATGACCAAAAGTGTCAACATCCTGAAGACAATGCCGACACGTCAGGGATGTCAGTGCAGAAGGATGAACAGAACATGGGCTCCTGATGATGTTGTCCATCGGTGAACAAATGTTTAATGAACAAATGAACATAATTGGAAGAGCTCTCTATTGATTGCCCAGCTATTTCACAAAGGTTCCGAGGTGGCTCACAAGGAAGAAACCTAATAACATTCTGTGCCAGGGATTTTCCCTCCCGTGGACTTGCTGTTAAGTGGGATAATACATTTTCTTGCATAAGATGGTTAGAGTTGGGTTTCTTCTTGCTTATAGCAGAAAGAAAACGGATACACTACACTTTTAGAAAAATCCTCCTGCAAACAAGCAACCTTTTTGAAATACCTCTCTGGAGACTCTTACAGAGATGTCCTTTAAACACGGCGGATGTTTTTATCTGAGGGAGAAAGTGTGTGTGTGTGTTTGTGTGTAAAGGGAGCAGGACATGGAGGGTTGGGCAGAGGAGCAGCCAGCTGACTAAGAGAAGCAGATGGGAGAAAGAGCTCAACCGAGGGCATCGAGTGCTTATTGTTCCCACAAGAGGGATAAAGGAGAGGAGAGGACAGCTTTCACTCAGTGTGTATTGCATACCAGGCAATAGGAGCTCTAAATACATGATTTTATTCACTCCCCATGATGGGCTTAGAGATTTAAAGTGGCTTAAGATCTGACTCCAAAGTCCTGCCACTTTCCTTTACCACCCCAATCCAATCCTTAGACAAGTCCTCTAGAAATGTCCCCAATCCACCCACTTTTCTCCATCTCCGGCGTTACCACCCTGATCCAAGCCCCATCATCCCTTTCCTGGTCTGCTGCATCTTCCATCTAACTGGTGTCTCAACTGCCACCCTCACTCCTCCTGCCTGTTGTCTGTTGTCTGTGCTGTCTGTTGGTCGCTCCTCTCTCCAAAATGATTCAAGGACATCTCAGTGTGCAAATCCAAACTCTTTCCTGTGGTCCCTTCGCATTTCCATGATCCGGTCCTGCTTGTCTCGGCAGCCTCATCTTGTACATTTTTCACTCCACTCACCAAGCTCCAGCTTCCTTGGCTTCCTTACTGTTCTTCCAGGTAATTCCTAACTTAGGGCCTTTGCGCATTTGTCCTCTTTGCCTGGAATGCAACGTCATCCACCATTTCTTTGCACGGCTGATGTTTTTCAACCTGCAGGTCCTGACACAGGAGGCTTTCATTGAGCACACCAGGGTAGCTCCTGTCTGTGTGTCACCCAGGGTACTCCCTTTATTACCTTCATCTCAACTTGAATTATTTTTATTTCTCAGTTACTCTCCTTGACTGACTTCCCTGTTTAGAATATTGGCTCCATGAAGGCTAGGACCTTCTCACCACTGAGCCTCCAGCACTCAGAACAATGTTTAGCACGTGGTAGGTTCTCAATAAATATTTAATGAACAAATGAACATAATTGGAAGAGCTCTCTATTTATTGCCCAGCTATTCCACAAAGGTTTCGAGGTGGCTCATAAGGAAGAAACCTAATAACATAGAAAAATGTAAATGAACACCGAGAACATCAGAAATAGGGAAAATGTAAATTAAATTACAAGAGCGACACCAGATACTTAACCCCATGCAATTCTTAAAAATGAGCCTAATCTTGGCTACGGGTTCCCTTTGTAAATAGTTCAGTAAAGCCCTTTGTAAATGGCAAGGGGTTCTAGACCTGGACTTCCTGCCCACACAGCCTCACCTGACTGAATCAGGACGGTCACTGACCTGAACTGGGCCAAACTCTCTCACACTTGGACCAAGAGTTACAGAGAAGGACTTGGACAGGGGGTGATATGTTCTGGAACTATGAAAAGAACAAGCCTTGGGCCATGGGCAAGTAGATGGAACAGCGGGAAAAGCAAGCGTGGGAAGAGGAGCAGGAGTGCAGCATGGCCGTGCAGAGATGGAGCAGCGGAGGGGCTCCTGCAGCTTCAGAGAAGACGGCGGCGGCTGTAGCTGCCTGCTGACTCCCGAGTTCCCATGAGGCCATCTGAAGTTCCCCAGTTAGGTCAGCAGGACTCCGCTGGGTCCTTCTGACAAATCTTTTTCTTGAGCTTCTAAGTCTCTGTTCTTGGTAATCATGTGGTTCTGAGGCCAGGACTGATTGATAAGAGACGATAACACTGAATCACACTAGGCTAGATTGTGCTGCAGTAACAAACATCCCTCCAAACTGAGTGGCTTACAAAGCAAAGACCTGTTTACCACTTCTGCTACATATCCATCAAAGGTTGACTGCTGTTCTGCTGCAAAAAATCTTCACTCTGGGACCCAGACTGATGGAGTAGCCTGTATTACCAGTCACTGTGGCAACTACCAAGTGGGTTATGAGTGGTTGGAAGGAGGATTTCACCTATCGTGGCAATGAAATTTCCTAACTATCCAAATTATGGATGGGCAGCTGACACTTGCCAAAACCCAGACTGGCCATGAGAGGGCACAGGGCATTAATGACCACAGGATTCTAGAGTCTGAAAATCCAATATCCACAATATCACTTTCTTCCAACCTTCTATCTACTCCCTGCTTAAACCATATTGAATATTTGCTATTCCTGGAAGATGCCCAGATTTCTTTTTTATCTTTGGGACTTTGCAAAATAATGGTCTTCCCCTCCTCCTAATCTTCACCCCCTAATTAACTCCTTATTTCTTTCACTTTTCCTTCTGGACTGAGGGACTGTCACCTTTTCTAGGAAGTCTACTCTGATCCTTTAAAGCTGGGCTAGGATCCCTGCTCTGTGTTCCTATAACTCCCCCTCCCCCTGTGCAATGTCGTCTACCTGAATGATAGATGTTTACGGTTCAGATTGTCAGGTGGGTAGCCTGACAGTGTAGAAATCTTAGCAATACCCAGCGCCTTACAAGATATGGGACTAATTCTTTCAGAGGCACAGATGTGAAATGTAATACAAAAGAGCATGTCTATCAGTACACCCTGGCCGTGACTTCAAAGAGTGGTAGATAGGTGAGGGTGGAGAAACTCTATGGAAGGAGATGTAGAGGAGGCAAGTGAATAAATCCTGGGCTTATTCGATTTTGGTTTCTCTGATAGAGAAGGACTCTCCTACAGCTTCATAGTTAAGAGAAAAGGGGAATTTTCACACATTTTGCTTTGCCAGGCATGTCTGTGATCAGTCCTTTCCCATTTCTCTCAAAATAAAAGAGGAATTTGATCTCATTAATTAGAGCCTGATAGTAGCCATTGATGGGGCCACTATTACTAATGGGTGGAACTGCCATGCTTGGCACCCTTGAGGTTGCTGGATCCTAGGTCAGATTTTGAGAAGAGTAGGGGACCTTGCTAAAGCTTTGATCCTGGGCTTCTTACTTCAACTTGAACTTCCCACAGGGCTGGCTCGGCATTGGGGTTTCAACATTGAGAAGGTCAGTTGTTCGATGATTCCTATTATGTTCTTGTATGCTGAGCTCCCTTGAGAACCTGTTGTGAGGGGAGCCGGGGAGCTGGGGAAGGGCCTATCAGCAAAACAGGATTCAGGTTTTTCTCATCCTGGCCAGAACACCATCCAGGAGCACCTCCCCCCATTCTCACCCTTAATTGTTAAGTTGACTAAACATGACATGTGAAATGAATTCCTATTTAGAAAATGCCATTGAATTGAGCATAGGAGGTGGTTGTACAAATAGATTCTTAGCATGAAGACAATGCTAGGATGCAGCCTCTACGCTTGCGAAGGGTCTGAGTGTAACTTGCCATCCTCCCTGCAGAGAGGAAATAATTAGCAAGTGTGTGTTTGGGGGGATGGAGAATAAACATGAAGTGCAGAGACACTGAGAGGGAAACACATTAATCATGTTTGTCTGTGATTACCCAGGAAGAAGAAGCTGCTTGTTCCTTGTGACAGTTAGTAATTAGACACGAGAGAGGCCTAGCCATGATTTCATGTTTGAGGTCAGAAGAGGAAATGGGACAGACAGTGAATGGTGGGAGGCACAGTGTATGGGCTGAATCGTCAAAGTGGTAGGCATTTGCTAAATGAGTCCTAAGCTCGGTGCCAAGGTGGGAGTGTCTGCGCTTCTTTCATGTCCATTGAGAGATGGCTTTAAGGCAGCTCTGTGCTGGGGGGCCAACTATACACAGCCCACCCTGATGGAATTCACAGCCTGGAGTGGGGTGTGTGGGACACATAACCATCATTGTGTTATACTAAACTCAGGTTCAGCTGCTCACTGCTCAAAAGCCAATAATTCGAGAGGCAAGTGCCAGTAGAAAGGAAAGGTGCTTTAATCAGAAAAGCCCTGGCTTCCCTGGTGGCACAGTGGTTGGGAGTCTGCCTGCCAATGCAGGGGACACGGGTTCGAGCCCTGGTCTGGGAAGATCCCACATGCCGCGGAGCGACTGGGCCCGTGAGCCACAACTGCTGAGCCTGCGTGTCTGGAGCCTGGGCTCTGCAACAAGAGAGGCTGCGATGGTGAGAGGCCCGTGCACCGCAATGAAGAGTGGCCCCCGCTCGCCGCAACTGGGGAAGGCCCTCACACAGAAACAAAGACCCAACACAGCCAAAAATAAATAAATAAATAAATAAATAAATAAATAAATAAATAAAACAAAAAACAACATAATGCTCAACTTTAAAAAAAAAAAAAAAGAAAAGCCAGCAATCTGGGGAGAAGGTGGACTCATGTCCAGAGACAAACTCTGAAGATTCTGTTCAGCCATGACAGTGTATTAAGGGGAAGATGGGGGGAAGAATCTCAGTGAATCACTGAGGCAGGAGGTTGGGTTCTGCATCATTCTTCATTGCATGCACACTGGCTGACTCTCTCTCTTCAGATGTTACCTTGCCCGCGTCATCTGCCTGCAGGATTCCTTAGGGGGTTGTTGGGGTGTAGAGAGCTAATCATTCCTTAACTTCTGGATTCTTCATTCTTACTTCTTTTTATCTAGGAAAAGGATCAACAGGTTAGACAAGGCATGGTGTGCATTCAGGAAAGCATAATTCAGGAGTTAGTTTCAATTGCTTAGTGATCTCATTCCTTTAATTTGGTTTTTAAGGTTAGAGGGGGACAGAAATGGGTAAACAGGAAAGGGGCAAAAGAGCTACTTTCAATTGGTCCAGTGTGGTAAGTGCTGCCAAAATTAAACCGCAAAAGCAGAGACGCTACACAGAGGGCTGCTGGGAGGACTTGCTGGCACGGGGAGGAAGAAGAGAGAAAGAGAGTGACTTTCAATACTCAACTGGGAAGGGTGTCACTGACAAGCGTCCACCGTTGGGAAAAGGCCCAACAGTCAACCCATGAAGACAAAATGGACTGTGGATTTCTCTGCAAATTCTTCGCCATGGGGAACTTGTGGGGCTGAATTGCCGGTGAGCAAGACAAAGGTGCATTCTCAATCTGCCCATCTAATGTCCCAGATGTGTCTCCTGGATCAGAGGTCAGCAAACGTTTTCCCTAAAGGGCCAGATGATAAATATTTTCAGCCTTGCAGGCCATCTGATCCCTGTTGTAAATAATCAGTTCTGCAGTTGTAGTTTGAATGCAGCTGTAGACACATGGAAGCAAGTGGGTGTGGCCAGGTTGGCCTGAGGATAGAAGGGACTAGATCATTGTTACTCCAAGTGTGGTCCCTGGTCCATTATTATCAGCATGCTCTGGAAGCTTGTTAGAAATACAGAATCTCAAGCCCCACTTGGGGCCCATTGAATTAGAATCTGCTGCTCACAAGGATTGTTCCTGAGACCTCCACATATGTCACTACCATATATAGTGGTCGCACTTCTGTCACCTGTAAAATGGAGATGATCCATATACCCAGCAGGCTGGGTGGTGTGAGAATCCTAACTGTTCACAGCTTGGCAATGCTGGGAGACAACTCTCCGTGGGTACCTTGTGTCAGTGCGTGTCTTATAAGTGAGACTGATGGCCTTTCTGCTCTAGAAGAGCTTCTCAAGGATGTTTGTGCAGCAGACAAACCTGGCTGATGGATACTGTGTCTCCCTTGGGAGCAAAGGGCGAGTGTGCTCACGGCCTGTTATAAAACATCCGGGTTCCCTGAGCTCAGGGTGCCTTTTGTGTAATGCACCCCACTGCACGTGCATGTCTGCTGGCCTACTCCACAGCATTCTGAGGGAAATGGGGCACAAAAGGCAGCACAAGAACTTGCTGACGCTATGATACTGCTGTTGTTATTAGTAATAAAGCCCTCTGATGACTTAGGAGTCTCTTGACACACCTCCCTTCCCTGAAAAGAAGGAAGTTTCCTGGATGGGTCAAAGTCAAGGAACCTGTCAAGGTAAAGGGTTCCAGGAAGCTTCTCCCAGCAACTCCTTGTGCTTTTAATTCCACAAGAAATGAAGAAGGGGTAGCACTTACCTTTCCTTGGACTCCATCCTTGGCTGGTCCCTGGGAATCTTCTGTAGGATGCTTGAGGTCAGAAGTGCTAGGACTGGGTCCCGATTCAGAGATTCCATCCCCTGGCCACCCTCTTTCTCCCTTCTAGAGCAAGGGGCCACAAACAACCA
The DNA here is from genome assembly GCF_028023285.1 of Balaenoptera ricei. Taxonomy (NCBI): domain Eukaryota; kingdom Metazoa; phylum Chordata; class Mammalia; order Artiodactyla; family Balaenopteridae; genus Balaenoptera; species Balaenoptera ricei. The sequence goes on along the minus strand of NC_082643.1, from coordinate 106,430,792 downwards.
ATGTACTGGGAAGTGTTTTAAACCTGGTTCACAGCAGCGTGGAAATGGTAAGGAGCGTCACATCAGAGCTGGAAGCTGGCTGCTGTCCCCCCTGAGAAGGTTCTCTTCCAAATGCTCTTCCTGGTAGATGACAGAGTCTCCTTGTAGTAACAAGTGGCAGGGTGGCTCCAGGATCTCTATAGAGCAGGGACTAAAGAGCACCTTTATGGGGTGGTTTTGTGATACTAAGAGAGATTGGGAAGGGCACCCCCAAGCCAACCCTGTGGGGTCTCCACTGTGTAATAGAAAGTTCATGAAGTTTGGATCCTGGCAGACAGTTCAAATCTTGACTTTACCACCAAGTAGCTGGGTGGCCTCAGACAAATTATAGGTCCTCTGAAGAGTTTGTTTTGTTTATCTCTAAAATGCACATACTCCATAAAATTTAAATCATGTGAAGTTCCTGGCAGGGAATGGGCATGGAATAAGGGTGTATTCCCACCTCTTGATCCTTCTAAGCTCTGGCCTCTCTTGGGACTCCTGGGGGAGGAGCAGGCTGGGGCACTGCCTGCTGGGCTCCGTCCGTGCCTGGTCTTTGTCGTGGCTTCTGGGACGGCCACTGGTAGCTATTTGACCCGAAGCCTGAAGTAGGCTGCATGGGACGGGACAGAGATGGAGGGCTTACGAAGGGGGTGGGTGGTGGAGACCGCTGTCTGCAGAGATCAACTTGGACAATGTGTGGGAAGAGCTTCCTGAAGTGGGAAGCAACGCCCTGCTTGGTGAGGGCTTCAGCTTTACACGGCACTCCATGAGTTAACACGTGCAACCCCCCGCTTAGAGCCCTGAAGTTGACCTTCATAACTGCTGTATGAAAAAGGCAGAGCAGGAATTACCAGGCCCTGCTCATGGGTGCAGAAACTGACACTCAGAGATGTAAGCACTTGCTGAGAGCCTCCCAGTGGGGCCACACAGTGAATGGTGGAGCCATGATTTGAAGCCAAATCTCCCACTGCAGAGCCAGCTCTCGCTGGGCCAGTATCAGACTGGGTGGGCTCATGCCCACCCCAGAGAGGACCAGCGTGTCCAGTGGGGAGCAGCCTCCCAGCCATCGCTGGAGACTTCAGGACATGGAAGCTGCTGCCTCCCTCAAGAGCTGATTCCTGTGTGGGTCGAGGACCCCGGAAAGGGAAGCGGACCAACCCATGATGGGAGTGGAGGTGAGTCTGATGGACAGGGGTCCCTGAAGAAAGCTGAGAGATAAGCCCTGGCAAGGGGGCCAGGGAGCACCAGGAGGCAGGGACCCCAGGGTCAGTGTGTCCCTGCACAGGACCGTCCCAGGACCAGCCACATCGTGTATTTTGAGAAGGTGAGGGAGGAGGCATAAAGGCAGGAACTGAGTTGCCCACAGCTCAAGAGCTTTGCGTTGGAACCACCATTAGAAGAGCTGATTTTAAGAAGTGCAAGCTGTGTCTCTACAGGCTGGAGAGAAAGAAAAGGGGTGCAGGCTGATGTTCTGGCAGAAGCCTGTAGGTGAGGGTCACAGCTCATGGTGGCCAGGAACCAGGATGGTCAACACAGCAGAATGACAACAGCCGCAGGCACTGAGGATTCATAGGGGATCCCCTTCTCCCCACTGGTGGGGAAGGGGCCCTTCTGGCTAACAGGAAATTATGCTGTGGTCACTCAGGCAAATTTGGGGAGGATTTCAGACAATATACTGTATTTTCTGCCAGTGAGTGGGAAGGGACTCAGAGCATGCAGCTTGGGTTTACTATTACTATAAACGTGACCTATTTTTACTTACTGGCACGAGAAGCCCAAGTTATATTTCAGTGGAGGTGGGAAAGCCCTGTCAATGTTACCAATTTACAGCTTGTCCCTCTGTGCCTGAATCCCAAATCATAAGGTGATTCCTAATGCAAATTCTTGCTTGGATACATATTTCTCTGATCGGACTGCTTTCCCAGCAACTGACCTGGGGCTCTGTACTCTGGGAACGGGGTTGTGGATGAGGGAGAAGGGAAAACTCATCTGGAACTTGAGACTGAGGAGATATGCTCTTAAGGGGATTGGGGGTGGGGACTGGGTACCTCATTGGTGGTTCAGGGGGAGGCAGCCTCTGGGAAACCACTGGGACCAGGAGAGAAAAAAAAAGCAGGGGAGGTGGCAGTGGGACCAGACAGGAGGCTGCCAAAAGCAAGCTTCACCCACTTGGAGAGTTTGTGTTGGGTTTGCATTTATCTCATTCATTCCAAATTATTGATTACCTCCTGTGAAACAGGCGCTGTTAGGACCGGAAGATGGAGGGTGAGAGGACATAGGCACGAGAATCAGACCTCTCATAGGAGCTTGAAGATAAGAAGGATGAGCCATGGGCGAAAGTCACCCTGTTGTGCAGTTGGCAGCAATCAGAGCTGCGGAAAGTCACAGAAAATGCGTGAGAGGGTGTGTGGAGGAGATTACACCTGGCTTGGGTTAGGGTTGCCATGAGACCCAGAAAGCATCACGGGAAAGGTGGAATTGGCCCATGAGAGGCACGTATTTTAACACGTAGAGATGGGTGTTGAAAGGCATCCTGGGTAGGGAAGGCAGGGTGGACAAAAGCAGGGAGGCGGCAAGTTAAGGAATCTGTACAATAGAGCAGTTACTGCTCATTTGCACCCATGTGTGTGCTATATAAAGGTTTGAGCAGTAATTTGAGGAGATTTTAAGAGTGTTTTTCTTTAGGTGGAGAATCTTCTGTATTTTTTAAAATAATGATAAGGACGACAATGACGACAATGATGATGGTGATGATGATGACGGTGATGATGATGGTGATGATGATAACATGAATTGTGATCAAGTTGACTGAGCCTTGAATTGCCAAGCTTGGTTTTATTCTGTGGGCAAAGTAAACACATCACTGACTTGATATCCTCCCCACATCCCCGCCCCCAGTCTCTATGTTCCTCATTAAACTTGACTTTGAGGGGACATTGCCCATCCAACCCAACCCTGAATAAGAACAAAGTTGTAAGAAGGAATGGCCAAGAAATAGTTTATTCTGAACAAGGAACAAGGCTAACTTGAACAGAGCCAGGAAATCCAGCATCTTGGGCTACTTCCAGCTCCTGCCCCTAATTCATGAACTCAGCCCAGTGAGGGGCCCTAAGTGCTGCCAGGGTCACAGTGAAGAGAGAAGCAGCCCCGTTATTTCCTGGAGGGGACAGGATGGTGCCAACGGGAATCAAAGAATGAAAAGTGTGCAAGACAAGTGGACACGTGGGCAACACCATCTAGAAATAGCCTGGGTTTGAAGGAGGAAAACAATAATCATTTCTTTCCTTTTTTTCAAATAAAAATATAAAACCACATAATACATTAAAATGTCTCTTAAGAAATCTAAGAGATGGCATTGACAGTCCCAAGGATTGATTTATGATGTAAAAAGTGAAAGTTGGATGAAAAATAAAAACACAATTGAACTTTCAGAGGAATGCACAGATATCAGAGACTCCAGGATGAAAAGTTCAAAGAATCTTAAACACCAGGCTTGTTTCTACAGAAAACTGACCTGCCAAATGAATGAAACAGGAAAGTTTCTTCAAATGATGCTGATGATGATGTAGACCAAAAACTGCTACCATTCAGAGTAATATGTGCTGGGTATATCACACACAGGATCTTTTTTTAACCCTATAACAACCCCCGAGGGTTAGTTTTATTATCCTTGTTTTAAAACGAGGAAACTGACACTCAAGGGATTACGCGATTTGCCTGAGGTCTTCCGGTTAGTAAACAGCAGGGCTGGATTCTGGACACAGTCCTGATTCCAAGTCCAAGCTTTATCCCCTATGCTACAGCATCTCCCACTTCAAAGACAAAGTGCTCCCTGAACAGATCATAAAGTAGTTTGCTCTTTGTGTGAGCCCACCATCCTCCTAAACTTTCTAACCACCTGTGCTTCCTAATTTATCAGTGTGGAGCAGCCTCCTTGATGGCAGTTGGAGACCCTCTTTAAGTCAATGCCGATGAGATGACATAACCCCTTTTCAGGAAAGAAAACCTGGACGGGGACGGAGACTCAGAGTTCTGCTGTGGGACTGGGTTTTGGGAGGAACTCTGCCGACACTCTATAGGAGAGACTGATGATCAGTGACTTGACCTTCTGAATGGGCATCTACGGGCCATCCCAGCACCAGGGGTGGCGTGGGAGTGGAGACCTACTGAAATTAAAGGTGGAGATGGTGGAGAGCCATCTTAGAAGGTCAGAAAGACTGGCATGACAGAGAAGGCAAAAGAAGACACTTCCGGCTTAGCTCCAGGATTGGGGAATGGTGTTTCCATAGGCTGGGCTAACACATCAGATGTTTGAGGGCTGCATTTTCAAAAGTACTGTCTTAAGAGCCAGGATGGACCGAATTGCAAAGTTGTGTTGATCTAATTGCTTTGGGGGAGGGGAGTGCACTTCAAATATTAAGGTTTTATTTTGCCCGTGTAAACAACTTTATAAAGGTTTTGCATGTCCGCTACCCAATCGGATTCTTTGAATAACCTTGTAATTAGAGGTGGGGCAGAGAGCTGTTTAACCCCTTTGGCAGACGTGGAAAACTGAGGCACGGAAAGGGCAAGGCTTGTCCACAGTCAAGCAGGTATCAGCCGGGCAGCTGGGACCAGAACCCAGGCTCCCCAGCTCCGAGCCCAGGGTTCCTTCTCTGCATCTGATGTTATTAGAGGTGAGACAGGGACCATCGTGGCACAGAGAGGGGCTTTTGGTGGGCAGGGCAGAGGTGTGTGCAGTCCCGCTGGAAGCCGCAGGCGGTGGCTTAGCTGCTGCAGCCACGGGAGCAGGCGTGGGCCAGAATGTTGTTGTTACACCCGTCCTGGAGCTTGCCCTGGGCCTCGCTCCCGGCTCGGCCTTCTGTATCCAAGAGCTGGCCGCTCTGCCCTTGCTGCTTCCTCAGCCTGCAGACAAGCACAGCATAGACCCAAGTTAGTGATGTGGAGCGGGGGATGTCCAGGGACACGGCTGGGGAAGCAGGGCGGCCGAGGAGCCTTCATGTCCTGCTGGCCTGGGGAAGCACAACCCCTGAGGGGGCCAGAATGCTGTGTCTGGAGCCTGGCAGGCTGGGATCCACACCCAGCTCAGGTGTGGATCTGATGAGCTACTCAACACCCAGAACCTCAGTTTCTCTATCTGTAAAATGGAGATAATAATACCTACATCATGGCTCCTTGTGAAGTCCACAGGAGATCATGTATATAATTTGCCTAAGTTCACACAGTAGGTAAAGGGGCGTGTCCCACACATCATTCGCGCATGTATATGTAGTGAACGTCCACTGATGGAACAGTCACCGTGCCAGGGAGCAGAGGAAACCCTGGCGAGCAAAGCAGTGAGGTTCTCCGTCCTCATCGAGCTTATCACCTGTGGGGAAGATGGACACTGATCAAATTGTCCCACAAAGAAATATCTGAACAGATGAGCACCCAGACTTACAAACTACCCCATGACACACTGTGTTAAGGGAGCACAATTTTTTTAAAAAAATTTTTTCTTGAAGTATAGTTGACTTACAATGTTGTGTTAGTTTCAGGTGTACAGCAGTGACTCAGCTATATATCTCTATATATCTCTATCTAACTATCTACCTATCTATCTACTCTTTTCATATTCTTTTCCATTATGGTTTATTACAGGGTATGGAATATAGTTCCCTGTGCTCTACAGTAGGACCTTGTTGTTTATTTTATTTACAGTAGTTTACAACTGCTAATCCCAAACTCCTAGTTTATTCCTCCTCCCTCCCTTCACCCTTTGGTAACCATAAATTTGTTTTCTATGTCTGTGGGTCTGTCTCTGTTTTGTAAATCAGTTCATTTGTATCATATTTTAGATTTTGCATATAAGTGATATTATATGGTGTTTATCTTTCTCTGTCTGACTTACTTCACTAAGTATGATAATCTCTAGGTTCATCCACGTTGCTGCAAATGGTATTATTTCATTCTTTTTTATGGCTGAGTAATAATATTCCATTGTATATATTTACCACATCTTCTTTATCCATTCATCTGTTGATGGGCATTTAGGTTGCTTCCATGTCTTGGCTATTGTTAATAGTGCTGCAACAAACATTGGGGTGCGTGTATCTTTTCGAATTAGAGTTTTCTCCAGATATATGCCCAGGAGTGGGATTGCTGTATCACATGGCAACTCCAGTTTTAGGTTTTTAAGGAACCTCCATACTGTTTTCCATAATGGCTGCACCAATTTACATTGAGGAAGCAGGACCGTGAACACTGCATTTCCTAACAGCTGGTCACCTGGTCACCTTCCACACGATTGAAGACGTCAACACACCTCTCTTTCTGATCTTCAATTTCAGGTTCGTGCACTACCCCACAGCTGTCACTCCATGTGGACCGTGCAGGTAAAAAATGAAACCAAGACATTTAAGGAGGCAGCGAGAAGTTTGAGAATAGGGAAGAACTCAGCTCAAACCCTGGCTCTCAACATCAGCCACTTGGATCAAGGGGTCAAGCTGCTTATCTTCTGAGCCTCAGTTTTCCTATCACTGGGGACTATATCACTCCCTTGGCAGGTGGCTAAGGGGAACCAGAGAGAATGTGTGTGAAATATCTAGTACAGGGTTGGAAATAATACAACTGCAGTTCTACCTTGTTCTGAAAGACACAGGTTTCAGCTGAAATGTACCTTTTACATTAGCATGTTCTGTTAAACAGAGTGCAGACCTATTGCCTGATTTAAATGAAAGAGTTGTTTCACCCAACAAACATCTGTATGTACTTGCCATGTGCAGGGCACTGTGGATGATCCTCGGATGAATACAACACAGCCCATGGCCTCGGATGGATCACAGCTGTGTGTGTGTGTGTGTGTGTATGTTGGGGATGTCATGTGTGTGTATGTGTGTTGTGTGTGTGCACAGGGTAGGGATGCCTTGTGTGTGTGTGTGTGTGTGTGTGTGTGTGTGTGTGGTGGGGATGCCATGTGTGTGTGTGTTGTGTGTGTGCACAGGGTAGGGATGCCTTGTGTGTGTGTGTGCATGGTGGGAATGCTGTGTGTGTGTGTGTGTGTGTGTGTGTGGTGGGGATGCCTTCTGTGTGTGTGTGTGTTTGGCAGAGATGCCTAGTGTTTGGAACCATGCCAGCATTTGAGCAAGTCCTTCAGGCAATGTGAAATACCAGCATCAACAAAGTAGTTTATAAGACAGTGAACTTGGAGCTACTGCCTCCTGTCCTTTGTCTACTTGCAGGGACTAGGACCAGGTGCCCCGTGCCTCTGCCTCTGAGGCTTGCAGCCCTCCAGGTAGGACAACTGGGAAAGGTAGTCAGGATAAAATACATCATCCTAGTGGAGGAGGGCTCAGGGCCCAAAGGCCCAGAGGCACTGGATCTAGAGGCCAAAGTGAGCAGGGAGGGGAGAGCCTAGGATGAGGAAGGGAGGTGGTCAGACTTCCTCAGCAAGGCTGGGATTGCCTGGGAATCTTGCTCCCCTGGCCCTTTATTCCCTCTCCTACATTCAGAGACTCTTTCAGGCACCTCTGGAGAGAAAATCAGATCGGAACTAGGGAAAACTCAAATGACTGAGAAATCTATGAGAGTGAAAGGGAAATGCTTCTACTTCCAAAGTAGGACATTGCTGTTTGGTTCACAATCTGTGAAGCCCCACAATTCTCTGGGTATATTGCAAGATAAAGACGAATGCCATTAAGATTTTCTTTTAAATGCCTAAACATAGCATAGACAGCATTACTATCTCTAGATTTCTGAATTTCCCTGATTATAACGCAAAATAAAGCTTCAAAGACTGCATAATAAAGAGTGGAGCATAGGGATGAGAGAGCCCTGATGAGGGAGAGATGGATTCTGAAATCTTGTGTAGATCAGGGAAGGCTTCCTGCAGGAGGCAGCCTTTGAGCTGGGCTTTAAGGATTGGTCTGGAATGTGTGAAGCTGGAGGGAGGGAGGGAGGAGATTTGAAATGAAGGGACACCAGTGAGGTAAGTCACGGAAAGTAAAAACAATACTGCATGGTGGACCAGAGTCCTTTCTGGAGCTGGATAGTTTCAGCCACTTCAGCTCCGCCTTCTGGCCAGAGCTATTTTAAAGAGTGGAACCAGGGGCTTCCCTGGTGGTGCAGTGGTTAAGAATCCACCTGCCAATGCAGGGGACACGGGTTCAAGCTCTAGTCTGGGAAGATCCCACATGCCGTGGAGCAACTAAGCCCGTACGCCACAACTACTGAAGCCTGCGCACCTAGAGCCCATGCTCCGCAACAAGAGAAGCCACCGCAGTGAGAAGCCCGCACACCGCAATGAAGAGTAGCCCCCACTCGCCGCAACTAGAGAAAGCCCGCGTACAGCAACGAAGAGCCAAACGCAGCCAAAATAAATAAATAAATAAAATAAAATATTAAAAAAAAAAAAAGGAGTAGAACCAGCTGTTTCAAGTCTCCCCTCCTCTATGGAGGGTCATAAGTATTCATAAGAATACTATGACCATGGGTACTGGAGGCCTAGAGCGGTGTCTAAATGAGGTGTGAGTCATGCCCCTTGCAACTTACCACCAGGTGCAGTGTGAAACGAGAAGACAGAATCCAGAAGGATGGACCCCTCTCTAGACATCCACCCATCCATCCACGGGCTTACACAACTGGATTCGAATCTAGTTTTGGGAGGCTCCAAAGCCTGCATTCTTCCCACTACATATGCATTCCCACCTACTACCAACCATTTAGCATCCAGCCACCAGCCACCCACCCATTCACTTTCTATCCACCTATCCATATATTCATTCATCTGCTTACCCATCTGCCTATTCATCTACCCCATCCATCCAACCATCATCCATCCATATGTCCATCTGTCCCACCCCACCCCCACCTGTCCACCCCTAGTCACCTAACTGACCTCCCCTTACTCACTTACTTATTGACCTACCCACCCATGTACCTCTAACAGACACCTATCTATTCACCTCAACCATTCATTATCCATCCATCCATCAATACATCCCTCCATCTACCCTTCTACTCATCAACCATCTAAGTATCCACTTACCATCCATTTCATCTATTCACTATCCACCCATCCATTGATTCCCCCCATAGACCCCCAATTTACCCATCCACCCACACAGCTACCTCACATCACCTATTCATCTAGAATCCATCCACCCGTCTATCCATCCATCCACCACCCTTCTGCCCATCCAATCATCCATCGACTCCCATATTTCCATTCATCACTGCCACCCACCCATCTGCTCAATGCCCACCCACCCATTCACTCCCCTATCCTTCCACTCATCCTTTTTACCAGCACTATCTGTGTGCCAGGTTCTATGTTCCAGGCTCACAGTTGAAGGGGCTGGGGGGCAGGACAGAGAGCAAACAGTGAACGTTCACTGTGATGAAGTCTTTGCTGGAAGGAAGCAGTATGGCTTGGCATTCAAGGCCTGGGTTTGCAGCCAGGCTGTCTGGTTCTACCCCTGGGTCTGCCATTCACTAGCCATGTAACTTTGTGAGGCTAGATTCAAACCCAGGGCTGTCTGTCTCCCAGACCCCTGCCCTTTCCACTGACTCTTACGCATTTCAATCTGGATCTGGAAGGAAGGTAGCATGGAATGATTTTTCCACACTCTGAAGGAATTAGAAAGTCTCAGTTTGCTCAACTAGGACCCCACGAACCAAGACAATGATATGAAACCATATGGTTGGCCCCGAGAGCTCACTTCCATGACTAGCCCAGAGCCTAGTTACCTATAATTCCGGAGGAAACGAAAAAGGATTTTACACATCTTACTAGACACAGCCCAAGTCTATCGATGCAAATTGGCTAGTTATCTCCACGATGGCAGGAACATTTAATTTTCTCAGCCACTTTATCAAATTAATTGTCAGCTTTGTGACCAGAATTCTGAGTGATGGATGTGAATGCTCTCAACGTCTCAAACTCAAGCATTAGATTCCAGAAGGAAGTGCTCTGTGATGGAGACCCTCGATTAACAAGAACAGAACACATTAAAATTTGTAATAATTTGGGCTGGAGGCATTTTTCAAAGGCAAAGCACTACATAGGACTAAAATAAAATGGTTAGCAATCAAACTAATTTCAAATCAAGCTATTTCACACCCCGAGGATGGAATCAGTTTCATACCAACATTGATCTGCAGCATCAAACCCTAGGTGCGGCCTGGCCTCCTGTTCCAGGGCGATGACCAGCTTTCCTTTGCGCTGTGTGCTTTAAAAATGGGAAACATTTCAAGTGCGGCCACACCTATTCATGTCATTTCACTGGTTATATGTCTCCTGAACTGTGTGGAATCGTGGAGTGGCAGTGTGGCATGGTGGGAGAAGGCAGGATTTGGAGCCGTACAGGATTCGATCAGGATCCCACCTTTGCCATGACTGGCTGAGGGGCCTGGGGGAACTTGCCCAGCTTCCTGAAGCCCCTCTTTCCTTACCTGTAACATGGCCACAGCACCACCTCTTTAAAGGAGAAGAGGAACTAATGCATAGTATCCATCTGCCCTGTAACAGGCACTTTATAAAGGGCAGCGATTTTTATGATGATGATTGCAGCGTGGGGATACACCCATTTCACAGATGGAGAAACTGAGGATCAGTAAGTAAAGCTTAACTTCCTGCCACAGTTCTGATGAATGTCTCCCAGCAAGGAGGCCCCCACAGATGGTTCTGCAGGCCTCGTTCTGGGGGATCAAGGCTGAAGACCTGGAGAAGAGGAGGGTACTGGAAGGGGGTACACACAGAGTGGCTGAGAGTCAGGACCCAGAAATGGGTGAAACAGGACAATAAGCTCAGGGGGAGGGAATCCAGCCCCACAAGTCATGGTGGGGTCCAGAGGGGCCTGTAAACCAGGGAAGGCTGGGCATGGAACTGGCAACTGGAACTGGGTCTCCAGCCTGGTTACTGGTCTCCCCTCCTCTGGGCAAGGGACACCGCATGCCATCTGTTGCTGCACAGCAGCTGGCACAGCGACCAGCCTGGGGCGGGCGCACAGTCAATGTGTGTTGGAAGGCTGGGCGGGTGAATGCAGGAATAAACGCCCAGCCAGGTTTCCACCACTCATCAGCAGCCTGTTTGCACAGGTTGGCAGGCTCTGTCTCAACACACCGAGGGGGGAAGGATGCCAGTCCCAATTAAAGGAGTAAAAGAATGTCTTAGCTGGACAAAAATTGGATGACCATTAGAACTGGCGAGCTCACAGCCCTCGTGGACAACAATTTGCATGAGTCAACATGCATGGAGCTTTTTCTCTTGTGGCCAAGGGAGTCGAGATAGGTTGTTATTTTGTGTGTATGCGTAAGAGTTCGTTAAAGAATTACGGCAAAATGATGTTTGACATGGCACTTAATTGATACAGTACTGTGTTGGTCTGATAATTTTGTGCATAATTAATATTACTAGCAAACACTTGGGCAGTGCTGACTGATTGTGTAGGGGGGCTGTTAAGTGCTTAACATCTGTTAACTCACTGGTCTTTACAACAATCCTTCATATGGAGTAGGTTTTAATACCCCATTTTACAGATGAGGAAACTGAGGCAGTACTGTGAGGCCCAAGGTCACAAAGCTAGCATGGATCAGGATTTAAAACCAGGCAGTCTGATTCCAGAGGCTGTGCTTTTAGCTGTTACGCATACTGCTTCTCTATGGTTAATAAAAACCAGAGTCGAAGTTACCAGAAAGTTCTGAAAGGGAACACTCCAAATTGAAGAATGGTTGTCTGTTTGGGGACAGGGGCTAGATACTGAAGAGAAGAAAGCGAACAGTCACCTGGTCTAATTGTTTGTACACTGCAAGGATCCCGCCTCTAGCATCCCTAGCAGAGAGTCGGCCAGTCTTAACCCAAACCCCACTGCCCACCTCCCAAGATAGCCCATTTCATGTGGGAACTGCTTAAATCCTTAGAAACTTTTCCTTCATATAACATTTCACCTGAGAAATCTGCTGCCTGAGAGCTCCTCCCCGTTGGCCTTTGTTGTGTTTCCCGGAATTATTCAGCTGATTCTAATTTCTCTCTCATGGGACATTCCTTCAATTCTTAGAAGCCCCCTGGACCTCCATCATCCATCTTCCATCGTCCCCCAGGTCCACCCTGACCCACTCTCCGCCTGCTCTCCAGCTTGGGACTCCGACTTGTAGGAATTGTATCAAAAGCTCCCAAGCTCTTTGGGCTTCCAGCTGGGCTTGGCCCATGGGGAGCTCTGGCAGAAATCAGAAGGAGCAAGGGCAGTCAAGTTTGGGCATCAGGTCCCCAGCCCCTTTCCTGCACTGTCACCTGGGGCTGCTGGGAACACTGGAAGGTCGCTGCTCCAATCAAGGTAGCCTTCTCCCTGGATGACCTCCCTCTCCTCATCTCTGTCACCCACCGGGTGGGAACACCTTGCCTTCTCCGAAGCCCCAGTTCACTGCACAAGCTTCTATGACACCCTTACAGCCACACCTTTGTAAAGTGTCCTTTGGAAATAAATTATCCTTGGAGTGTTTCCTCTGCAACTCTGACTGATACAACATGTTTCTGCTCTCCCACGAGGTGTCTCTTCCTTAAGTAAAAACTCAGCATAACTGGCTGTTCCACTTTCAAACCTCATCACTTATTGGGAAGATCACCTTGTATGCAATACTTACCTCACAAATTCAGTAACAGCCTTTGGCCAGAAGCATTACAATTCTGTCTATTTTATCGGCTTTGCCTGAAGCAAAACCTATTTGAGGGAGTCTTAGGATGGCGTCAGCTATGCTGTGGGTGTCATATAGCAAATTGTAGGGGATTATCTTACTGAGCATCATGTCTATATACCCCTTTGCAAATGGATGAGCTCCGGGAAGACTGAAGGGATGGCAGCCCTGGTTTCTGAGCGATAGGGATTGAGATTTGATAAGTTCATCCTCCCTCAGCACCTCCTCATTGAATACCTACACCCACCCTTCCAGATAAGAATTAACAGCACCCATTCTGAGGGTGAGAAAAGGATGAGAGAGGGTGAGGAACTGGTGGTAGGTCACACAGCTTTTCAGAGGGGAGCCCCGGCTCAAATGGAGGGCCTGGCTCTTCCCATCTTCCCAGCTAAGTGCTCCTCCCTATACACTGGCACTAGTAGATTTCTCTCTAGATTTAGAGGTGGGGCTGACCTTTTACGTCTGAGCTGGCTTAAGGATGAGACTTGCTGGGTCCTCACTTCTGTGGGTTGGGGGACTAATGGTGTTCACCAAACATTCTGATTTGCCCCTCTCTGGGCACGCAGCAAGATTGCACTTCCTGGCTCCTCTGGGGCTGGGTGCGGCCATGTGACCAGTTCTGGCCAGTGAGTGTGAGTAGAAATGCTACCATCAGGCTGGAGCATTGCCGATGCAAGACCCTCCCGAGGTCTCTTTCCCTCTGTCACTCTCACGGCCATGTTCCAGAGACGCTCCTTCAGTCTGCGGCCTGGAATGATGGGGATGGTGACATGACAGCAGCACCCGCCCCCCAGCTAACCTGCCATGAACAGGAAACAGATCTTTGCTGTTGTAAGCCACTAAGATTGGGAGTTTGTGCCTCTTTAGATTCAGAGAGGGGTTCTGGAGATCCAGACACTGGTCTGTTGGTGAGTAATGGCCTCAGTCCAATTCTGGGCCAGAGAGTAACCATGGGAAAACCCTGGGGCTGCAGATTGAAATGAACCCTTTGACGGCCAAGGGACCTGAGTTGGTGTCCACTTTGGGGCCGGTACTTCCATGCCTGGGCAGCCAGCCCTCCCTGTCTCCTATTCCCCCGCCCCATCCATGTACAGTTACCACGTTCTACCTGCCCAGAGGAAGGGAGGAGGTCAGACAGAAAGCCAAGAGGGACCACCTGCCACTTCTTTATTAACCTTCCCCAGACCTCAACATCTGTCACTCCCTATTCTTTCCTCTCCTGGGCTCTATTTACCCTACGCTATCATCCTTACTTTCCAAGTGGAGTGGACCACCATCATTTGGCCTTTCTAGTGATTTTATAAATCTTACCTCCCTCTCACAGCTATTGATTGGCCTAAGGGCAGACACATGACCCAATCAGCACCAGTCAGAGTTCTCCAATGGCCAGATTTGATTGGTCCAGGGACTAGCACCTGACCAATCAGAGTCATTCCCTGGGGTACTCGAATTTGAGATCAGGAAAGCATTCTCCTTCTTGTCTTTCCTCAACTCCCTGTTTTATCTACTTTCTTGAGTTTGGTGGCAGAGCTGGGAGACTCTGGAGCTCAGTGTGTAGAAAGAACTGGTTTACAGTAAAAGAAAATGACTTTGATGTGCAGAGAAAAACAAATCACCGGAAGAAGGAAGGAGTGAGTTCAGGCAAGGTTCCTGGACCCCGTCCCAGTTACTTTGGGATCACATTGCATTCCAGCACTTCCTGTGGCTACATGAGTCCTCCAGTAAGCTTCCATTTCACTGAAGCTGTTTTCTTTTTGTTTTCATCTCTTGTAGCCATGGTAGTCTCAGAGAATTCACCATTTATGCTGGTATCTGCCTCTCTAGACTCCTAGAGCCACGATTTGTGTAGGTTAAGCCATGGGACTTAGGTATGTGTTTTTTATATGTATATATACACACATATATACATATATACACATACATATATATATATACATACACAAACACACACATATATATACACATCCCAATAAACCCCTTGTAAATCGAAAATATCCTAAAAGTCAAAAATGCATTTAACATACCTAACCTACTGAACATCATAGCTTAGCTTTTCCTACCTTAAACGTGCTCAGAGCTCAACATCATTAATCATTACAGAAATGCAAATCAAAACTACAATGAGATATCATCTCACACCGGTCAGAATGGCCATCATAAAACATCTACAAACAACAAATGCTGGAGAGGGTGTGGAGAAAAGGGAACCCTCTTGCACTGTTGGTGGGAATGTCACCACCACCACCACCATCATTTATTCTAAAACAGAACATTAGGTCCTATTTATAATTTTCAAATTTACACATAGCCTCATTACACATAAGGCCTATAAATATTCACATAAAAAATTAGGGTACCTCTTTTTTACTAGAGAAAACCGATTGAAGGGAAAGTAAAGATGGGTCTTTAAATGAGTTAAGTCTGAGCAGACCAGTAAAAGCATGTGCTTTACTGCTCGGGGCAACGGGGTTGTATACACTCGGGGCGATCTGTCAGGGCCTGCGTGTCTCCCTTGGCTGACTGAAAACCAAGGCTCCTATCTTTTATTGGTTGAGATTGATATGTCAAGATCAGTCACCCTTTTTCACCTGGCTGAAATTTCCTTTGATGGAGAACCGAGTGAAATGAACAGAGGGCCCTGATTCCCGTGTGATTTCTTGATCTCGAGTTTTCATGAAACTTGAGTTTTCGAAAGAGCCCAGAATCCAGTGGATGGAAGATGAGAGTTCAAGTCCTTCATCTTCCAATTAAGAGCTGCAAGAGCTTGGGAATAATAATAATAATAATAAGTACCTCAGGAAAATGTGATGAGTAAGGATTAGAGCAATGGTTCTCCACTGGGGGTGATCTGCTTGCCAGGGAACATGTGGCAATGCCCGGGGTCATTTTTGGTGTCACAGCTATGGAGGTGCTACTGATATCTAATGAATAAAGGTCACAGATTCTGCTAAACATACTACAATGCACAGGACTGTCCCCACATCAAAGAATTGATGTCAATAGTCATCAAGTGTCAACAGAGCTGAGGTTGAGAAGCCCTGGATTAAAGGAACAGGATCTAAAACCATAAAATCATGTACAGTTACTGTTAATAATATTATTAAACATAACATGTGCAGTGTTCGATTTTTGAAATGTAATGTTTTCAAGGGCTCCAAAGGTAGCTTAAATGTGCTTTTAAATGATTTTATTTCTTTAAGAGAGGAAGCAGAGAGAAAATTCACCTCCTCAAACTCCTTTTGCACCAGGGGCTTCTTATCCTGCAAAACTTTGTCAAATGCTATTGAAAAGACCTTTTGGAAAAATCACCCCTGCTCGGATCTTTGGCCGAAATAGGAGGATAAGCCCCACAGTGCACTTCTCAGACTAATGGAAGCTCAGCTGCCCAGGCCCTGGAAGCCCCGACCAGTCCCTGGAAGCAGTTGCTCCACCTGGCTCAGTGGCCTTTTGCTAGCTGAGACCATTAACCAATAATAGCTGCATTTCCAGAAAATTAGGCAGTGCTAATTTTAATCTTGTTCTCTGTTTAGAAACTGAAGTCCAGAGAGGTCAGACCTAGGGCATCTCCTCCACGTCTGCACAGTGGCCTAAGAATGTCTGCATCCCACCATCTCCTTTGCAGGCTTCAAGCATCCTGAGGACATGGTCCTACTAGATCCACTTCCATGACCCCAAGTCTCAGGTCAGGATTATAATGTATCTGTCAAAGGGCTGAATGAGAACCTTCTATGGGAGCTGCCACAGTAGATGCCCGGCCCGTGTCCCCTTGGCACTTCATGCCTATGACAGCTTCCTCATCCCACGGAGGGAGGGGAGCCTTTTCTCTGTCCAAGAGTTTTTTCTAGTTGAGGAAGCGCACTTGGCCCACGCAAGAGGTAGGTAGCTATGCTGGGGCGGTTAGAGCCTTCAGCAGTATTCTTCCACCCACGAGGGCTTGAAGTTGCAGGTGAAAGATCCAGGGCAAAGGAGAAAGAGTGCTGGAAAGTTTGCAGTGTGTATGGCTGTTAGCATAACTGACGCCATCTCGGGCCTGTTCATTTCCTCCTGTCCTTCCACCGACCCTACCTAGGACTGTACTGTGTAGTAAATCTCTTCTCTGTCGTCAATGGATTTGTGATCATGAGGTCCAGGTAGCCTCTATGCTCTGTTAGTCTCCAAATAATGATAAAGACCTTCGCTGACATATTCCTGGCACCCACCCATCATAAATCAGATAAGGTCTTGACTTAGGAATGCAATCCCTGTCTCCAAGCACTTACCCCCATACCCTAGGTTAACTATAAAATTGTGATTGTCCCTCGGAGGTGCGGAGTGCAGCTGCCGATGCCTCCAGATTGCCATATGCCCCATCCAATCCGCATGTAAGTTACCCGCAATAAACTTCACAACTGTACTTTATGGAGCTGCCTGCCTTGCTGTTTGGTCTCAAGATACCTTCTCAGTTCGTTGGGCACTTTTCATTCCCTCTGTCCTCGGAGACAGTTTTAGATGGGGAATTCTCATGACTCAGCCCAGAGCCAACTGGAGGATGCACGGTTTGGGCACACTGGTCTCCCGCAGAAATTCTCATCAGAATGACTGGAAGAACATGTTACGGTGCAGATCCCCAGGCGCATTCTCTCAGCTTCTGATTCAGAAGTATGCCGTGTTGGTTTCCTGGGTGCGGGGCCAGGGAGCTGTAACACGGTACCACCAGCTGGGTGGCTTATAGTAACAGAAATGTACTAGCTCACAGTCTGGAGGCCAGAAGTCTGAAATTAAGGTGTTGGCAGGCTTTGTTCCTTCTGGAGGCTTTGAGGGAGAATCTGTTCCAGGCCCCTCTCCTGGCTTCTGTTGGCTGTGGGCCATCCTTGGCTTTCCTTGGTTTGCACATGGATCACTCCAATCCCTGATGCCATTTTCACACAGTCTTCTCCCTGTGTCTGTGTCTCTTTTCTTATTAGGACACCAGTCATATTGGATTAAGGGTCACCTGCTCCAGTGTGACCTGATCTCAACTAATTATATCTGCAACAACCCTGTTTCCAAATAAGGTCGCATTCTAAGGTCCTGGTGGCTAGAACTTCAGCATATCTTTTGGGGGGGACATAGTTCAACCTGTAACAGATGCAGCAATTCTAAATGCTAACAACCCCCCGGGAGATTCCGACATGAACCCCTGTGACTATGGCACTTCCTTCTGGTTCTTCTTTACAGAGCCTTCTGCAGAGACAAGGCCTGTAACAACCGTACATGGAGAAGGACCAGTCTGTTGCACTTTGACGGCCGGGCGTGCAGGGAATGAAAGGAAATAGAACTGCTGGAGGGAGGCAGCGAGGGGGCAGCATGGTCCCAGCGGAGCATGGAGGGAAGCCTGGCTCGGCATCTTGGCGTCCCCTACTGTCACCCCACTGGCCACATGTCTGAGGTCGGAAAGAAGGTACTTGACTTAATTTTCCAGCTACTCAAGTGCCAACACAGCAGGTGCTTCAAAAACAGGATTGCAGAAGGAAGTGCAGGATGAATAGTGCCGACTTTTTTTTCTTGGTTTAAAAGGAAATCTCTTGCTTTGGGGCAGATCATGCCTCATGAATTGACTTCTCACAGGCACTTTTGTAGATGAGAAACCGCAGCAGAGAGGGTTATGGGTAGATGCAATGTGGCTCCCTTCCCATGTACATTGTGGAGCAGGGATGGGGTTTGACATGGAGCGGTCGACATGATGCTCAGACAGCATCCAGACACCAAGCCGTCCACCTGGATAGTTTTATATGGTGGGTGGGGAGAGGCTGGGGGAAAGGCACTGCTCCCAGCACACCTGCTCTGACAGGTAGCCTATAGCCTCAGAGCCACTGGGGAGCACCTGAGGTGAACAGAGAGGCAGGGATGAAAAGCAGGAACCTCGGTGAAACCCATGCACATCTCCCCTTACGGGCCATCTTCTTTCCTGCCTCCTGCTTTTGCATATGCTGGTCCTTGACCCCGCAGTCCCCATCTGGAAAATGACTTCCACCCTCTCTCTGTTAACGGTGCCAGGCTCACTTCAAATCCATGACCACAACTCTCAAAGGGGTCCTCAGCACGGCTGGGTGATCCTACTACATTTCCTTATCCATTCACTTTTCCACGTGAGAAAGAACACCTAATTGGTCGAAGCCACTATATAGTTAGATTTCTGCTAAAAGCAGCCGGATGCAACCCCTAAACAACACAAGGAGGGATATCTCATGTTCATTTTCTTTTAAAGGGAAACAACTTGGATTCTTCGGATTTTAGATTGAAGCATCTTCTGGCACGCAGCACAATATGCAATGTGATTGCTATCCGCTCGGGTCCGTCACCCCTCTGCCTTTTCACAGGCTCACATCTGCCATCCAGGCACTCTCGGAGGACCCTTCAGACATGCCTGAACTGATAAAGGACCCGAGGCAAGGTTGCCTGGAGCCCACCATCACTTTGGTCCAAAGTGCCCAAGCTGGTTTGAGCAGAAGCTCCCAGGACTCGGTGTCTGCCGCTGGGAGGGGACCGTGAGCCTCAGAGCAGGCAGGACCACAGGGAAACTGTGATGAGCTCTGAAACCACTCACCACGTCAGCCCCCGCCTGTCCCAAGTCTGACGGGCTGTGTTGCACAGGCGCTTCCCGTTCTGCTGGGACCAAGGACGTAGTCCCGCAGTGGGTGAGGCTTGCTGCCCAGCTTGGTGTGTGTGTGTCTGGGCTAACCTGGGCATCCACCAGCCCTAGAGCTTTAGCTGACCAGGATAAATGACAGGCTGCAGTCTCCTTCACCTCCCCCAGTGCCCACTGGGAATGGGGCCCCGCCCTGCCCACCGACCCAAACAACTCTGCCCCGGGGCCCTCACCTCGGGCTGCTCCACCCTCCATGCACGCTTAGGGAATACAGACTTCTGAAACAACCGCTGGTCCCTGTGTCTGCCACGCCGTCTCGTTCTCCGTGCATCGTCCTCGCTCCTGGAACTCCACGCCTTGCCCTCCTCGCCCGCCAGGACTCAGCCGGGCACGGTGCCTCCAGAAGCTTCCCTGACGCCCAGGCTGAGCCTGGCACCTGCTGTCGGAGCCACGACTGGGCTGCCCTTTTCCGTATCATGCATCCCCAGTGCTGCTGTCACCTGCTATAAGCTGAAAATGGTGGAACGCTGGTGAACGCCTAAGGGCCAACGTGGTATGTGTCCATCTGGCCCTCCTGGAGGGAGGGAAGCGTATCCGATCATCTCCGCAAGCCCAAGGCCTAGCTGAGTGTTGGCCAAATGGGGCTGATGTGCTGTCAGTCCTGCCTACAGGGTTTCAGCTCCTGCTGCACGAGCCCATGGCTGCCCAAGCCTCTGCTCTGACCCATCAGGCACAGGCGGATGAGCCCCCAGATAGTAATGTCAGCTGGGACCAAGCCTGAGCCTCTGCTTCCTTGGCTGCCGTAAGGGCAGTCATGCGGCCAGGTCAGACCCCAGCTTCGCCCCTCCCAACTCAGCATCATCCTATCTCCTGCCAGCCCATGATGCTGGGGTCCCAGCACAGTCCACACCACCTTACCCCGTCAAATAATAACAAGAACAATGGCAACAACAACAACAATAATAGTAATCCTTTTCACGAGTACTCCTACCATGCCAGGTATTGTATCAACAGCCTCATTTAACCTTACAACAAACACATTGCAAGGGAGAGATTTCCACTTTGTCATTGCTGAAAATGAGGCTCAGTGACGTTAAGTGACTTGCCTTAGGTCACTCTGGCAGCGGAAGAGCCAGGACTTGATCCCAGGCAATTTTGCTCCAGAGCTCAGGCACGTAACCATCTGTAGGCCTGCCCCTCTGCGCCAGCATCCTGTGTGCCAGCTTGGTCCTCCTGTGGCCACCCCACTTCACATGAAGACCCTGAGGCCCAGAGAGGTGAAGTTAGTGCCTCACTCGGGCCACACGGCAGAGGCAGGATTAGAACAACGGGGTCCACCTGCTGCTTCCCTTCCAGCGTCGTGGCTGGCTTCATGGGGGGCCAGGGACCCCGATTCCCCCAGGGAGACTTTCTGCCCTTGGAAGGGCTCTGCCCAGCAGATGCTGGTGGTGGACTTACTTCTCTCTGTTGAATATGATGAATTCTTTCCGCACCGTCTCCAGGCACTGCTGGAGGTGTCCATTCTGTCAAAGAGCACAGAGAGGGAATTGTAAGTGATGAAGCGTCATCCAAGAAGTGAGGACGAGCAGACACTGATCTAAATGGGATCACGGATGCTTGCGGCTGGGGACAATCGAAGTGGCTGGAGCAGCCCTGATTGTAGCGGCGGCTGTGCCACCGGGGATGGGGAGGGGGGCTGGCAGACAAAGATGCTTTTCTCCATTTTAAGCCATTAAATCCAATTTAAAAGCCATGTTAAAACGGAATAGGAATTGAAAATCATGACCTTGGTTTCCTGATCACTTGAATGTTCGTTAGTCCTAATTAAGAAGCATGGCGGGGAGAGGGAGAAATTTAAGGCCATCGTGCAAAGGTGCTCATTCTCTTCAGGAACAGGTGCCAAGGACCACCTGTCCCACGGATGCTCTGTAATACACGCCCCAGAGGCTGCCTGGATGCCGAATGTTCACTGCATGCCTGTGCAGGAACCCCACACCCTTGTGCGCCCTTACGTACACACACCCAGCCCTTCCCAGGCCAACTTCTGCATTAGGCTCTGCAGGCACTGGCCGAGGCGCCACGATACTTTTAGGGGCTACAAAGATGTTTTAATTTCTTTTCAAATAAGCTGAAAAAAATGAACTTTTAACACTGAAAGTTATATTCATCTTCCTACCAATGTAATCATGCATTACAATTTTTAATATATTTTGATGGAGGAAGGGGCAGTTGTGGGTTGAATTGTGTCCTCCAGAAAGATATGTTGTGGAATGGATAAAGAAGATTTGTATACATACAAGGGAATACTACTCAGCCATGAAAAAGAATGAAATAATACCATTTGCAGCAACATGGATGGACCTGGAGATTATCATACTAAGTGAAGTCAGTCAGAAAGAGAAAGACAAATACTGTATGTTATCACTTACATGTGGAATCTAAAAGATGACACAAATGAACCTATCTACAAAGCTGAAATAGACTCACAGACATAGAGAACAGACTTGTGGTTGCCAAGGGGGAGGAGAGGGCGGGGGAGGGAAGGAGTGGGAGTTTGGGATTAGCAGATGCGAACTATTATATACAGAATGGATAAGCAACAAGGTCCTACTGTATAGCACAGGGAACTATATTCAATATCCTGTGATAAACCATAATGGAAAAGAATATGAAAAAGAATGTATGTGTATAACTGAATCACTTTGCTGTACAGCAGAAATTAACACAACATTGTAAATCAACCATACTTCAATAAAAAATAAAAAATAAAAAAAATTTTAAAAAGATATGTTCAAGTCCTAACCCCCTGGACTGGTGAATATGAGCTTATTTGGAAACAGGGTCTTTGTAGATGGAACTAGTTAAGCTGAAGTCATCCTGGAGCAGGGTGGGCTCTATATTTAATGACGGGTGCCCTAAAAGAGGGCCGTGTGAAGACACAGAGAGGAAAACGCCACGTGAAGACGGAGGGAGAGATGGGAGTGATGCAGCTGCGAGCCAAGGGATGTCAAGGGCTGCTGGCCACCGCCAGAAGCTGCAAGAGGCAAGGAGGGACCCTCCCTATAGCCTTTGGAGAGAGCAAAGCTCTGTCAATACCTGGTTTTGAACTTCTGGCCTCTAGAATTGTGTGAACACATTTCAGTTGTTTTAAGACACCAAGTGTGTGATACTTTGTGATGGCAGCCTAGAAAATTAATGCGGGGGCCCACAGAGTGTGGCCCTGGGTGCCTCCACAGTATAAAACCTTTGCAGAGGGTGCTGGGGGCTACTCGGAACAGCGCTGATGTCGCTCAGCATCACTTTTTCTGCTCCTTCTCACAGACACGGAGGTTCCTGCACTAGGAACAGTGCTAATGTGAATGATGAGAGCACGGATATGTCCATCTCCAGTGATGCTTTCACGGCGTCCTGCTATGAAAGACCACTTGTTCGATGGAGGCATTTTATTGACTGCAAATGAACGTATTTGGTGGGGCAAAGTGACAAGTCCCCATCTGGCTAAGAAGCAGCTCAATCATATTCACTGGAGTATAGGATTCCTCTCTGCCTGGGGTCTGCTCCTGAGATAGCACTCACCAGAGAACAGCTGTCCTTCGTGCCATCTTTGGACCTGTTCTTTGCCAACCTCTTTTTCTTTTTGTGAAGTGGTTTGGATTCAAGAATCATTTCTTCAAGTTCAAATGTGGGATCACAGTTCAGTCTCCCTTTCTGAAAGGAAATGGAAAAGAAAACACGGTTTGTCTTTGTTCCGTGCCATTGAATTGTATTTTCATTCATTCATTCATCCATTCGTTCAATCAATCATTCATTCAACAAGTACCAATGAACTACTCCTATGGGATACATCAGCTACACTTTCTTCCTGATAATGAACAATGACACATCCTCGCTGCACATGTCATTCATTTATCCCCATAATCCCGCCCACCTTGCACACCCCACTTATTAACATCCACACGTTCCCTTGATCTCCTTACGTATGTTAATTTCGTGAGGTTGAGTTCAGTTTTCCAATCTGTTCTTTTCACTTATTTTCTCATACTCTCCTTCTCATGTCATTACTACCTTTTCTATAGATATCATTTTTAACAATTCCATTTAAAAATACCATTTCTGGACAAAATCTACCCAGTTCCCCATCCTGGCTCCCTGTTCTCCTGCAGCTAGAGCCAGCTGACCCTCAGGCCTGGCCCTGCTCTAGGCTGGGCTCCTGCCACTTTGGTCAGGAGCAGTAACGGTCTCCCTGACTTATCCCAGGTGGTTCTTTTCCATCCTGAGACCCAGCCCAGGATGCTGGCCCTCTCAGGCAGCACAGTCTGGTGGTTATAACATCAATAGCCCTGAAGGTGCTCAGAAAAAACAACAACCCAGTTCTGCTGCTTTCTGACCTTGAACAAGTTTTTAACTTCTTTGGGACTCAGTTCATTATCTGTAAAGTCTGGATAAGCATTCCTCCCTCATGCAAGATTAAATAAGTTAATAAAGTTCTTCATGTAGGGCCAAGTGAGAAGTGAGTCTTGAGTAGGTGTCCCTGTTTCTGATTGGATGGGGGCCAGGGAGGAGAGGGACCAGGCACAGCCCCGGGGGTCTGCCAGCCTTGCCACTGAGTCCTACAGCCTCACCTTTCACCTGCGTGTCTTTGAGGGAGACATATAACCTCTCTCTGCCTCAGTTTCCTCATCTGCGTAAAATGCAGCAGGCTCAGTGGGTTGATGAGGGTTAACTGAGATGGTGTTTGCAAATCTTCTAGAATGGGTCCTCCCTGATCCATGGCGGGCCTGCAATGACTGACCACTCCCTCTGCGGCCCTGCAGTCCCAGCCGCCTCCCATGGGAGCCCCGGCCTTAAACCCCAACTTACAAGCGAGGGTCTTGCTACCTGCCATCAAACTTGCCTTGGCCAGGCTGCCTCACCCCTCGATGTCAGCCAGTGTCCTGCCATGGCCAGGGCAGGAGGAGGAACCAGGGCTTTGCAGATAGAACTGGGGCAAGGCCTGGCTTTTCCACTCACTAGCAAGTCCCTCAACCTCTCTGGCCCTCAGTTTCCATAACCGTTAAATGAGGGTAAGTGCTCCGAGCTTGTGAGGCTGGGGTGAGACAATGCAGGGAAAGCTCTTAGCCCAGTCCCTGCCCCAGGGTGGGTACCAGCAAATGTTAATCACAGTTATTATTAGTGTTGTTTTGTTGGTGGTCTGATGGGGAGCAGTTCTACATTCTTTTCCCTTTCCCGTCTCGATCCTGGAGAGACGTCCCAGCAGAACAGTCCCCACTGGGATTGTCTGTACTGACAGCTCTCCCACACCTGCCCCTGCCGGGCTCCTCACACCGCCAACTTCTATGGCTCCACTAATAGTCCCCTTTCCCTTGGTGGCACATCTGTCCCCCACCATTCTCCCTCTCCCAGTGAGCAGGTCAGATTCCAGGCCCAAGTCTTTCCTGGCCTGATTTATCTTCCCTCTCTCCCTCCCTCCATCCCTCCCTCCCTCTCTCCCTCCCTCTCTCCCTTCCTTCCTTCCTTCCTTCCTTCCTTCCTTCCTTCAATGGAGGCTCTGGATCCAGACTCCCTGAGGTCAAGCCCTGGCTTTGCCAATTTCTCACTGAGTAATTGTGGGCAGTTTGCTTAACCTGAGACTATTCACTTAAGCTGAGACTACTAACAGGGCCCCCTTCCCTGTTGTGAAGCTTATATGACATAATGTACATGAAGCTTTAGAACACGCTTAACTCTATTGGCTATTATCATTAACTGATCCATACTCATGTGACAAGCACATATCAAGGTCTTCTAGCAGCTTCTGGGGTCACCCATTGCTCTGGGATCTCTCTCAGGCGAAGGTCAGCCAACCCACCCTCTGAAGCTCTCAGGGAATGGCAGATGCACGCAACA
Organism: Balaenoptera ricei; assembly: GCF_028023285.1. NCBI lineage: Eukaryota > Metazoa > Chordata > Mammalia > Artiodactyla > Balaenopteridae > Balaenoptera > Balaenoptera ricei. Next base: position 106,405,609 of record NC_082643.1, on the reverse strand, counting down.
GAACGTGATTGACCGCTAACGTAGACCTAGGCACCTGTCCAGTGGGGAACCAGGGAGGGTGAGATCCACTCCAGGTAAGGGGGTGGAGGGGTTGGCTGGGAAAACGTCCCAGAGGAGGCAATGATTGAGTTTGCTCCTTATCCAGAAGGCAGTTACCAAGACCCTCCAGTGGACCACTTGCTGTGCTTTACGCTGAGTCTGGAAGGAGGGGTAGGAGATTTCCAAGTGGACAAGAAAGGCATTCCTGGAAGAGGAAGCAGTGTGTTCACAGGTATGGAGCTAAGAAACAGTGTGGCCAGAGGGGACAACTGCAGGCATCTGGGTGTGGACCTCGGAAATCAGGTACAAATCCACCCTGAATCTCAGTGAAACGTGATTCCTCTGGTGCTCAGGTGACCGTGGCCAGCAGGGCCCCCACTGGACAGCTTCTGGCGTCTTCCTGCCCGCCCAGGCAGGGGACCCTGCACAGGGCGGGATGCCGTCGAACAGGACCTCACTCACATTGGGTACGAAGCCGGGCATCAGGGCCTTCTCCCACACTGCGTCCCAGTTCATGTCGGCCAAGTAGGGTGCGCTCTGGACGTCACTGAGGCTGGACAGGCGGCTCTTGGGGTCCTTGGTCAGGAGCTGTAGGCAAAGGGCAAATGTGCTCGCTTGGGCAGTGCACCCCACCGAGGTTTTGGGGGGAATCCGAAGGCGGAGTCTTGGGAAAATGAAGGTGCCCCTGCTTTCTGCGTTCCATGAATGTCCTGCCCTGTTTGGGCTGCTGTGTTGGAAGCGTCACTTACACTCATCTCTTTATAGCCAGTGAGGAACTGAGGGGTCAGGCTGCTGGGAGGTCATCCAGCAATGGGCTCTTTGGACAGGGACTAGATTTTCGCCCGCCGTGCTCCCCTTGGGAAATCGCACCCTGTGACGTGCCACCTCTCAATGAGGTCTGCAGAGGCTTCCAATTAAAAATAAAAAGAATTAGCCACCTTGTTTTAGGACTTTCAGCTTGGTAATGGGATGCACAAAAGCATAATAAAATTTCTCCCTGGACAGCTATGAGGTGACCTCTGCAGTCTGATGGAATGGCCTCATTTGTAGCCAAGGGGTCAACTTTTAGCATCCTTTCAAATGGAGTTTCTGCTCATAAGGGGTGATGCAGTAAAAGAAAAAAGATAGCCGTACAATATTACCTTGCATCCAGAGGGGGTTTCAGCTTTCAAAACACTAGCTTATCTGGTGCAAGAACACTGAGGCTAAAAGTGAAAGACGGGGCCCAGCCCTGGGAGGGCCACTCGGTAGCAGTGTGGCCCCGGCGGAGCTGCCGACTGCGCTGTGCATGTTTCCTCCTCTGCAAGTAGGAGGGATAATGGTGACTCTTCCACTGCCGGCTCATGATTCAGATGAGACCCAAAGGGGATGGGTGAGGGGCTGGGACACACCAAGGCCGGATGCCACAGCCAGACGCTGGCAGGTGGGAGCTGGAGTCCGGACCCCCGCCAGTCGGCTCCCGCCCGTCACGGCAGCGAGTGGGCTACAGTCACACCATGGGAGGGGCACCTGGCAGGGTCCCACCTGCTGATCATGGTGGCCTCTCTCTAGGAACTGTCCCCAAAATGACGGGTACAGATTTAAACAGAGATGCTGCTTCAGTGCCCAGGGCAGGGCGGCGGTGGAGGGGGCTGGTCACCGTTTAGGGCAGCGGTTAGTTCTCTGACTCCATGGGTGGGTGGGAGGTGGAGGTGTTGGCAGGTGGGTAGAGCTTTCAGGTGATTCCAATCAGCAGTTGGTTAAGGACCACTGACGTCTAAAACCCAGGGGGTGAATCACCCCGAAAGCAATGTAACTAATGAGTAATTCCCTAAGTCATCTACAGAGTTTGGAGGGATTAAGAGCTGACATCTGGAGTTCAGAGAGCTTGGATTTAAATCCTCCTCTGCTTCTAACAGCCCTGTGGCAGTGAGTGAATGATTTGCTTTCCCGAGCCTCAGTTTTCCCATCTCTACTATGGGGGCACTAACACTACTCCTCTCACAGGGCATGTAAGGACTAAATGAGCAGAGACCCCATATAACATTCCCCCAACCAGTGCCGGCTGCCGTCATCATAATTCCTTCATTAAAGGTGACTGGTGCTGACCACATGCAAGGCTCGACTCTGTGTCTCGGAGGATTCCGAGTGAGTTTAGCTGAATGTCAGCCTCAGAAGGAGGGCGCCACGACCCACTGCCCATGCTGAACTCGAGCTTATGAGAACACAAACAACAGGGTCCGCCCACCATTTCTGATTCAGCAGGTCTGCAGGTGGAGCCTGAGAATCCGCATTTCCAACAAGCTCCCGGGGGATGCTGGTCCAGGAACCACCTTGGAGAACCAGTGCTTTATTCTACTAGCAACAGTTCCCAGGAGAAGTCAGAGACGCCCAACGTCTTAAAGGTCAGTGAGTTAAAAGACGATTTGTAAAATTTTTAAAGAGCTATATGCATTAAATATTTCTAATTATTAGAAGCTTGTCATGGAGTGAAAAGAGCCTGTGGGCTTTGTTGTCGCAGACGTGACTACAAGCCACCCTCTCCAGCGGCTTTGTGATCTTGACGCGGGATGGTGAGAGTGCTTACGAGGAGGCATTAGAGCACCGCTGACTTTATTATTTCCACCACTGTCCCACCGTTCGTTTTCTCATTCCTTAACCTGCTGGTCTGCCTGTTGCTGCACCGCGTGGCCAGCTCCCTAGCCAGGCGGGCTGGCCGCTGCCCCCTTACCTTCTTCAGCAGGGCGACCATGCCCTTGCACCACGTGGAGGAGTAGTGGACACGCTCCACCTTGAACATGTTGAGGATCTCATCGATGGGAGTGGCCGAGTGGATTTCATACGGCCTCTGCAACCAAAGGACAACAGGCGGCATCAGAGAGGGAGACCCCACGCGGTTAAAACAGACATAGAGAACAGACTTGTGGTGGCCAAGAGGGAGGGGGAGGGGGAGGGATGGAGTGGGAGTTTGGGATTGACATATATACACTATTGATACCATGTATAAAACAGATAACTAATGAGAACCTACTGTATAGCACAGGGAACTCTACTCAGTGCTCTGTGGTGACCTAAATGGGAAGGAAATCCAAAAAAGAGGGGATATATGTGTATGTATAGCTGATTCACTTTGCTGTACAGTAGAAACTAGCACAACATTGTAACGCAATTATACTCCAATAAAAATTTTTTAAAAATAATAAAATAAAATCAGCTCTGTGCCTTTAAACTCCAGGCTCAGCCTTAATCTGTTTGCGTGGTTGTGGAGAAAGCCAGGTCCTTCGACAAGAATACTGGCACATATTAAGATCCATATTCCATCTGCGTCTGGTAGAGTTCAACTGATGCTCGGTTCTCACTCATTGGCCTTAGGATGTCTTGACTCAGAAAACCAAGTGGTCTTTATAAGGTAAAGTAATTACATGTTCTGCTGGTGAAAGTGATTTTGGCAGCAGGGCACTGGATATACTCATTATAGAGAGCAGGTTCGTCTCTGTTCCATGAAACTCAGTTTACAAAAATTGCCAGTTTACCGAGAAATGGAAGAAACCGGAAAAGAACTGCAGTAGACCTGTTATTTTAACTGTTAGAGCTGAGCTGGGCCTTGAGGACCATCTCATCCAATGTTTTTTCCCCCAAATCTTTTTACTCAAAATCCCAAACATAGAACAGATGAAAGGGAATAACAGTTCCCTGGGCTATTTAAATGTCCAAAGCCTGGAGAAACATTTTTTTCCCATATGAACTGTAGAATCACCTCTTCAGGGTCCTATACTTCCAGGAAACACAGCTTGAAAACCCCTCCCTTTATGGAGATATAAAACGTGGAGGGGCGAGGTCCCAGAGTTCAATTCCCCCCAGGTTTCTGACTCCCAGCTCAGGGCTCTCTCTGTTTGCTTTACCGAGGGACAGAAAGGCGGTGCTCAACCCAAGGGCTGCCTCTCTCCCTTTCTTGGGTTAATATACCAACAGATTCCTTGTCTCTGTGGTTGAGCCCACCATCCGGTGTGTGCCCAGCGGTTCTTAGTTCTGCTCCAACCTCTAGGAGCGCCACACCCCTCCCTCTATTAGCCATCACCCACGCCTTCTCTGTCTACTGAACCCTAAGGAGAAGTGCTGACAGGGGTCAAAGGCAAGGGTAACACCATGTGAGGGAGGTGGTTGGGGGGAAGCAGAGAGGGTAGAAGTCCTCATGGCACCATAGCATGGGCTTTTAGGGCTCCATCCCCTGCTGCAAGGCCATGGGCCAGTGATCTGACATTCAGAATCTCATTTTTTCATTTATTTATTTTTAAGAAACTTGACTGAGACTTTATTTATCCATCAGTTATTTAGTCAGCAAGTATTGTGTCCCCAAGGTATATCAAGCTCTGCTCTAGGGGCTGGGGAACACGTTAGTAAATAAACAACAGAAAAATCCCCACCTCATGGAGTTCACATTCTAGTGTGGGGAAATAGACGATCAAAATACATAAAACAGATATTACATGGTGGTGTTACGTGTCTTAGAGAAAAAGGAGGGCCTGAGGTGTTTGTGGGCGGGGGGGAGGAGGGGAGTTGCAACTTTATTTTTAAAAATTTTATTAGAGTATAGTTGATTTACAACGTTGTGTTAGTTTCAGGTGTACAGCAAAGTGAATCAGTTATACATACACATATATCCACTCTTTTTTTAGATTCTTTCCCCGTATAGGTCATTACAGAGTATTGAGTAGAGTTCCCTGTGCTATGCAGTAGGTCCTTATTAGTTATCTGTTTTATATAGTAGTGTGTATATGTCAATCCCAATCTTCCAATTTATCCCTCAGTAAGTCAGACAGAGAAAGACAAATATCATATGATATCACTTATATGTGGAATCTTAAAAAAGGGTACAGATGAACTTATCTACAAAACTGAAATAGAGTCACAGATGTAGAAGACAACGTTTGGTTACCAGAATCTCCGTTAGTCCCCTTGATTACTCTATGGCAGTGGTTCTCAAGCGGGGATAATCTGTCCCTCCAGGGGACATATGGCAATGTCTGGGGACATTTTGGTTGTCCTTACTGGGTGGGGGCAAAGTCCTGCTGGCATCTAGTGGGTAGAGGCCGCGGATGCAGCTAAACATCCTACAGTGCACCGAGCAGCCCCCATCACAAAGCAGTACCCAGTCCCAAGCGTCCGTAGAGCTGAGGCTGAGGAACCCTGCGCTTTGCAACCACTGTTCTCCCCATTTGATAGACAAGAAACAGGCTCACCCCAGACATTCAGAAACTGTGCAACAAAGCTGGGATTTGATCCCCGGAACATGTGATTCCAAAGCCCAGACTCTCGCTTGACCACCATACTGTCGCTTCCATGAACAGCACCACACTGCCTACAAAGTGAAGCCAGTGCCTCCAGCTGACCTCAGGGTCCTTTCTAGACAGCCCCCAGACTGTCTTTCTGACTGCTGGTCAGTCTAAGATGTTTGCTGTGTCAGCCTCAGCTGCCCTTCCCGGTCTCTGCTCACACGGTTTCCCAACCAACTCATGTATGATTCCCCTTAACGCTTCCTCCCTCAGAAATTCTTCCCTGCTCCTCTAAGAAGAAGTCATCAGCGCTGTCCCTGCAGCTACCTGTCTGAGAATCATCGCCACGTGCACATTTATGTAGCGGTCAGCATCCCTCCTGTGTGCTGGACACCACCTGTGCCCCGCCCACATTTTCTCCCGGAATCCCCACGGTGACCCCGCAGGCCGGCCTCATCATCCCCATTTCATGAAGGAGGAAGCCAGGGCTCAGAGGAGTTAAGTGACTAAGGCGGAATCACAGCATCAAGGCACACGGGGTGTGGATGGGAGCCCGGACCCCTGCCCACCGGGCCCAGGACCTCCCCACTAACGGTCCGCAGCCACATGTGACTCAGCTCCTCCCCCAGGGCCTGTCTCCACCTTGAGAGGTGCTAAGTTGGAAAGGATGCAGGCCTGCCAGCAGGCCCCTGGGGTGGGAATCAGAGAGACCAGGGGAGGGGAGCTGACATGGACCGAGTGCCGACCCTTTATCAGTCACAGAGCTGGGTAATTGGCATTGTCAGAATCACTTAATATTCACAGCCACCCTGTTGGGTAGGTGTTACTATTATTATTATTTTTTCAGTTAACAGATGGAGGATTCTGAGCGTTTGGTCTGTCTACTGGCCTTGGTTAAGATCACAGACAAGGCGCCTGGTAGAGCCAGGGTTTGAACCTGTGAATTCTTCTAAGATCCTCTTTCTGTGTTACGAGGAGGCAGCTTTCAGTTGAGTAAGAGGAAAATCTTTCTAGCCATTAGGGCTTTAAAAGAATGAAACAGGTTCTTTCTGGAGATAAGAGCCCTGTGCCTGCGGAGGAAAACCAGAGGACAGGTGCGTGACACTGCCAGGGATGCCGTCAAGGAGCCTGGAAGGTGGGGAAATGGGCTGGGCTAAGACCTTTAAGGCCCTTCTCTGGGTCAGTGGATGAGAAACCTCCCTCTCCTCTCTGTCCCCACGGGGGGTTCTCTTCAGGGGGTGTGGTCACAGTCCCAGAGATAATTGTGCTCAAAAGGGAACTCTCCAGGTGGCACCTTCTTGAGTCTTTTTTTTTTTTTTTCACTTAGCAGGTCTCAGGGTGAGAACTGAGATTCTTGTCTGGGCTCATAGGAAAGTTGGGTACAAGTTACTCCCCTCATCTGGGCTGCAGGATCCAAGCAGGCTCACAGAATTCTCTGCATTGACATTTCAAGCCCACCGATGGCACTCCACTCCTCTGCTCTCCTGATAGAGCATTTCGGGAGAGATGTCTCTTTCTGCTCTAGGACTAGAGCATGCCTGGGTCCCTGGCTAACATACCATATTAATACCTTCAATCTCCCACACCTTTCATTTCTAATGCTTTCCAACTCTACGATCTTAGAATATGTGTTAGAAAATTCCCATCATGACTTTCATCTTTTGGAGGTAAGGAGCTCCCTGGATCCTGAGGGAATCAAGGAACGGGGGGGGGGGATCACCTATCAGGGATGCTGTCACTGACATGATGGAGGAATTTCAATGAGGAAGGATAACTTCTAAATGCACATGGTCCATGGAAAAATATGAGTGTTTTTCGGTACAGCTTTTGGACTAAATGTGATCGTTTCCAGGATTAAAAAAACAGAATAAACTATTTGCATAAACCCATTGTGTTTCAAGTCGGAGATGAACAGACCAAGATATCTGGGAGTCAGAGTCACACTAACCCATAACAGGCATTCTTGTTCACTCTGTCCCCACACCAAAGGCCCGATCCCACCATGTGACCCTCCCTCTTCTATTAAAAGTGGCATTTCGATCCCTGAGCAGAAAACTCAGATAAATTGAAAATGAAACGTTTTATTTTGAAGCTCTTGGGGCTTTTTGCCAAGTCATCATCTTTGACTGTCCTGACTTGTATTCTGACAGAGAATATACTTTCTGCTGGCAAATGACCAATCATGCTTGGGTCGACTGCTTGCCAAGGTCATTTGTATGACTGATTCCATGATAAACATCATCTGGCGATGTCTGTGTTCTCTGGTTCATACAAATATCATGGGGACCCTCATGTCCCCTCCTGGAGCATGTATATCAAAGAACCAGTACATGACAAAGGAACCAACCAGGGAGATGGAGAGAGATGAATTGTTTTCATTCAGTGCCCGAGAAAACTCACAAGTCCATATACATATTTTTTGCATTCTAACAACATCATCAGGTATGTTTTTGAGGAATTCAGGGGAAATCACTGAGATCAAGAGAGACCCCAGTTGCCTGAACCACAGGGGGATAACTAATAACACTCACATAGCTTGGATGGTTTTCACACAGCTGTCATCATTCCTTCCTTCCTTCATTCCCACCAGTTATCACTATGCACTGGGGGCTCCTGCCCTCAAGGGGCGCTGTCTACCCCCCTGAATATGCATATATGCAGATGACCGTGAGACAATGTTAAAGCAGCAGCCAGTGGGAGGAACTGACTCTCTACGCTGTGTGCTGTGTGCTGGGTGCTGGAGCTATAAGGTGGGTAATATGCAAACTGAGTGTCCCAGTCTAGGGGCGCATCGATCCCAGGATAACTTCAGCACCACAGAATAGACTGAAAGGATGTTACTATCCCCATTGTATGAAGGGGAAACCATGGTCCTGAAAGGTTAAGTGGCGTCATTTTCAAACGATACTTGTGTAAAAAAAAAAAAAAGCCTCGAAATTCGTTTGTCATAATTCTTTCTGCTAAAATAAAACTGAGTTATTAGTTGCCAAATAGCTCCATTAGTCATCTTCAGCTTTTAAATTTAAAAGAAATAAAACAAAAATACGTACTGAATGCCCCATTTTTATAGGACACTGAGCTAAGTATTCGGGGAAGGTTGGAACTAAAATAACAACAACAAAAAACCAAGCTGGAAAGTTGGGCACGGGCGCATCATGTTGTGGGTTGAGAGAGGACAGCGTTTGAAATCATGACACCAAGATGCTTTGGGTGTTTGAGCTGCCACGGATCAGCTGCTGAGCTTCACACAAGACCCTCCCCCTCTGGACATCCCTGTCCCCGTGAGTAGAATGAGGGGCTGGACCAGAAGCTTGTTAAGAGCTTTCTAATGCTCAGGACCTTGGAGTTGGCACACGGGCAATCAGGACTGACACCCAGGGCTGCTTGCCGGCATGGTGCACGTCCAGCGGCAGGGCCATTCCACACCACCCAAGCCTGGTAGAAGCTGAGCCCCCCACTTCCACAGCCCTCGCGTTCACCACACGGGCGCACATCTTACCCAGCCCCGCAGCAGCTCATAGGCCGTGACACCCAGGGACCACCAGTCAACGGGGTAGGAGTACCCGGGGCCTCCGTCCACATACACCTGGAACACTTCCGGGGCTGCCAACGACAGGACAAAAGAACATCACTGCGCATATCACTTTACACTCCTTGCCTCTTACAGAGAGGACGCGGGGCCAGGAACCCAGCTTTCTGGATGGCAAAGCCAGTACTCCATCTGCTATGCCACGTGGTTTCTGCCCTCCGTAAGCCACAAGGTGCAGGCATCACAGGAAACACTGGTGTGCCACCTGGGACAGAATACAAATGGGGCACCCCAAGTGTGCTGTGCAGGGCGTTCTCTCGGGGAGGGTCAGGGAAAGTCTGGGGAGGAGGAGGGTTTGCTGGAGTATGAATCACGGTCAGCACGGGGAGTAAAGTCTGAGTTCAGAAGAAGAAACTGCACCCCCAAGGGGCTAAGAACCTTGCTAAATGTCATTCTGCTCTGGCACCAACACCAGGTCAGGTGTCCCAACAACTAGGATGCTTAGAGCCCTTTGTGCCTGGTGCCTGTTTCAGGTACAGTTTTATTTTAGCATAGGTGGGATCGAATATGAAATATCCAGGATAAGTAAATGCACAGGGACAGAAGGCAGATCGTGGGTTGCCAGGGGCCGGGAGGGAGGATGGGGAGCAACTGCTCACTGGGTTTCCTCTGCGGTGATGAATGTTCTGGAACTAGACAGAGGTGGTGGTTACACAACATTGTGAATGTACTAAATGCCACTCTGTTTGAAAACAGTTCATTTTACGTTATGTGAATTTCACCTCAATAAATAAACAAGTGGAGGGTGGAGGCCCCTGGGTGATGGATCCTTACTCCTCAGGGGGCTGCAGCTGTTCCAGGGTCCCCTGGCCCTGCTGCTTCCTAAGCTAATGGGTGGTGGGTTCATCATTGCCTCACCCCCAACTCACCAGGCCAGGAGTGCATCTCCAGCTCTAATTGCTCATATTGGCTTCCAGGAAAGTCTTGGGAAATGTGAATCATTTCTAGCAAATTAATTTGTAGATGTAATTCCATTTTACAGGTGTCAGAGCAGCCAAACTCTCTTGCAGGGAAGCAGGACATGTTGTGTTTAAAGACGTCTCGACTCAATTTTCAGACTGGCATTCAGACGGCGTGGGATCGGGGAGGGCCAGATGAGGCAGATGAGGGCAGACATGGACACTCGAATCTGGGCTCTGGATTGGCAGCTGGACCATTGAACCTGACCAGCGGCCAGATCCCAGCTGCCCTCTAGAGACCCTCTCCATTTACTTTGTATTTTACAGCACTTTCACCCGAGGGTTCTCCTTTCCTCTTCACGACAACCCTCAGGGCCATGTTATCATTTGACACATTTTACCAAAGAGGTTCAGAGAGGGACAGCGGTGCACAGGAAGTTACACAGCAGGGGAGTTCAGAGCTGACGTGCGCCTTGATACACTGGTCGGATCCCAGTTTGAAAAAAGGTTCGTATCAACATTTGAGTACAGAAACATACTCAGTCTGCACTGGGGAAGATGTGGTTGGGAGTTTGAGGAAATGTCCCTTTGGGTAATTTGAGCTTCCCAAAGGAAGCAACATGGTGTGATGGGAAACAGGAAGAAGGTCAGTGGGGCTGGAGCTGAATTAACAAGTTCTATTTGCCTCAGTTTTGTAAAACATGAACAAGAATAAACAGTGTATTCATAGGGTTCTTATGAGGATTAAGGAACAATGCAGGCTGAGAGCTAAGCCCGATGCCTGGCCGGTCTATTGTGAGCATTCCGGGAATCTTGGGGATGGTTTTTATGGCTAGAATTGTCATTCAAACCTCCGCTTCTGATCACACTCGGCCTCCCCACGGTCCACGCAGTCAGCCTGGGAAGCGTGCTAAACTTCATCCTCCTCAGCCTCATGACCTATCAGTCTACAGACCCGCTGAGTTTGGCATTTCCAGCATCTTTCTGTCTGCCCCTTCCTATCGATCCTAAATCAACCTGAATTCAAAGGTGGCAATCATACCTGTTCATTAAACATCTAGTGAGAAAATATTTCATTTCCTAGCAGCTCCAGGCACTGAGCTGTGCTATTCTGCATCCCACTGGGAGCCTGAGGCTGAGCTCCAACCCAGAGGGGCTTCCTTCCCTGCACCCCAATCTGTGTACTTGTCCTTCTTCCCTCTGTGCTGAGGGTTCCAGGAGAGAAGGAGACACATCATGCTGGTCTGTGCATGTGTAGATGTAATTCTACAGAACCGGGGCCTTGACAGCTGCTGGCCCAGCCCATGTGCTCAGACAGTGAGGGAGGCAGGGACACGCCCAGGAGTGCAGGAGAGGCTGCGTGCCCAGGTGTCCCCATAAATCCTTGTAGTGCCTGGCAGCCCCATGCCCATCTGGAATTCAGGGTAGAAGCAGCAGCTGACCAATTCTGTCCTGGCTGTTGACCAAGTCTGTCCTGGCTGTTGTGACCAACCAAGTGACAAATGTCTGCAGCCTGTGACCCCACTCCCAGAGAAGGTGACAGTCTCTCCTCCCTTGCACACTTAGGGCTGATAGAACAAAAACAACCTTTATGTCACAATCCATATGCCACCAAAACGGCCGCTTTAGTGGCCTGGATCAGTGCTTAGAGGCGAGGGCATCATATAGGATTAGAGCTTGAAGGACAGGTACAAGACACAGACCTGTCACCATCATTTCAGGTATGAATGAATGAATATGGAAACTACAGTTTGCCAGGTGCTTTGTTAAGGATTTTACACGTACTACTTCTCTTCATCCTCCCAACCGCCCAATAAAACAAGCCTACAATGATCTCCACGTTCCAGATGAGGAGGCAGAGACGTGAAGGGGTGTAGTTGGGTGAACAGTGTCCCCAGAAGATATGTCCAAGTACCTGCGAATAGGGCCTTATTTGGAAATAGGGACTTTGCAGATGTAATTAATACAGACGTCAGGATAAAGCCATCCCGGATTCAGGGTGGACCCTTCCTAGATTCAATGGCTGATGCCTTTCTAAGAGAAAGAAGAGGGAGATTTGAGAGAAAGAGAAAGCCGTGGGAGGAGGCAGAGCTTGGAGGGATACGGCCACAAGCCAAGGAAGCCCTGGAGCCCCCGGGAAGCTGGAAGAGCCAGGAAGGAGCCTCTCCCACACCCCCGAGGGAGCACGGCTCTGCAGACACCTTGACATTGAACTACTGGCTTCCAGAACTGTGAGTGAATGAATTTCTGTTGCTCCAAGCCACCACATTTGTGGGACTTTGTTGTGTAGCCCTAGGAAACTAGTCAGAGGGGCTGGGAACTTGCTCCAGGTCATCCAGCTGGGATGGCAGAGCTGGGATTAGCCTCTCTCGGTATCTGACTCCAAAGTCCTTTCTCCTATACTGAGGTGACTTCCAGGGGTGATGGACTTACCTGAGGATGGGTCCTGATGAAAGCTTCTACCTTCCTTCCCTCTGTCCCAGAGCCTGGCACTCAGCCAAGTACATGGTAGGCACTTAGTCAATGCATGTCAATTTCACCCTGGTGCCATAGAGCTGGTCCAGCACATTGCTTGCCCGCTTTAGAAGTAGAGACAGCTCACAGCCTAGGAGTGTCAGCATGGCAGAGGTGCAGGGTCCCTTGGAAACCGTCTTGTCATCGTCCCCTCTGTGTTAGAATTGGCCACCGGGCTTGAGGGGCGAGAGTGGCTTGCCTCGGCCACAACTCACCAACTCACGGCTCAAGTCAGAACTCCTGGTCCTGACTTCCAGGTTCAGGGAGTTCCCATTATTGGAACAGTTAAATTCAGCCATCAATGCCGAATGACTCTCCCTCCTCAGCTCCTGTATCCCCTTCCTCCTCTTCGCCAACACATGGCCCTTGTTCAGATCCCCATTCTTTCCTCCCGGTCTCCTGCACTAGCTTCTCCACCAGTCCTCTGGCTTCCAGAGTCTCCTTCTTCAGTCCGTCCTTGCTTCTGGGGGAGTTAGCTTTCTGATATGCAACTCAGACCACGGCAGTACCCTGCCTCAAGGTCTTCCTATCACGATGGCTGTTTCACAATCTGTATTCCCAGGAATGCCACCAGCCATGTTAGGCTCATAGATTTTGGAGGAGAAAGGATTCTGAGGTCAAACATGTCTGGGAAATGACGAGGTTCAATTGCGTTCTTTCTTGTATTTTTCTTAGCGCCTTTAATGACTCAATAGCAAGCATGGTTTGGAAATTTATTAGACTTGATCCTGGAATCTTTTTGATTTTTCAGTGGAACAGTACAAAGTACTAGGGCTGGAAACCCATGTGGCCTAGAGGGTGGTTTAAATTCTGTAGCCCCTCAGCTCCTACCTGTAGATCTTCTAAGCTGTATTACCGCCCAGGGGTTGCCCATGGCCAGCTTGGGCTCCAGCTGCACACGCTGCTTGCTTTTCCTAGAACACCCTGTCTGTCTATCGGTCTCTTTTTCTCTCCCCTAATCCACCAGGTTCTCTCACAAAGGGTGCAGCTTCAGAGTTACCACTTCTAGGAGCCGAATACGTACCATTCTGCAGGCTTCTTTACATGTGTCATGTATTCCTCAAAATACATCTCTGCTATTATTATTTTCTTATCATTCCCCTCCCTCCAGACTAGATTAGAGCTTCCTTTTTATCCCCACCTTCCCCAGGCATCTCTTGATTTTTTACATTCCGGCTGCATTTTTGCTTATTTGTCTGCTTCTTGCTAGACTTTAAGCTCCCTGAGGGCAGGGACGGTCATGCTCTCCCTGGCTCCCCAAGTCTTGCCTGGCATGAAGAAGACACGTGGGCAAGGTTTGTTGACTGACCAAATAAATGAATGATCGTATAAAAAAAAAGCAAACACTAGGACAGCCCGCGCTATGTGCCAGGCCCCGTTCTAAGCTCTTGACACACTGCTAATAAAAATAGCTCATCTTTCTGGAGCATCTATCATGCACCAAACTTTGTTTTAAGGGTTTAGCAGGTATTAACTCATTTAATCTTCACAATGACGTGGAATTTGGCTAGCTGCAGCTGAGTCTCACTGAGGAAAGACCAGGATGTTCTGGGCTGATGCTGGCAAGGCTAGGACTGGGGGTTCCCTGGAGCAGAGTGAGTGATGAAGGAACCCTGAAGGGGGAGCCCAGGACAGCAAACGACAAACCAAGCAGATAGCTGAAGTTGGCTATGGTCTTGCCCAGAAAGGATGTCCAGGGCCCAAGGTCTGGGTACGCCTGCAGGGGTGATGGATGAATGAAATTCCCCAAGGTCTTCCAGAAAGAAAAACAACTAAAACTTCTTGCAATGCCCTGGTGGGGTAAGGGCCAACCCTGCATCTATTTTGAGCCATAGAAAATGCCCACTGTAACCATCATCATCATGCACAAAACAGTCATGCAGAGCTTTCTAGGGCACAAATATTCCTTCATAATTACCCCCACCCATGCTCAAAGCACCCTAAGCCCCAGATGAAGAAACAGACGCACAGAGAGGTAAAGGGGCAAGTTCAGGGCCGTGGAGACAGCAAGTGGAAGAGCGTGGACGGGAAGGCTGCTCTTACCACTTTCAAGGGGCGCTCAATGCAGCTGTTCCGTTATTATCATGAGCAGTGGTTTTCTTTACAACACCAAGAGCTCCATTATTAATGTGGCCATTTGTTGAGCATCTACCATGTGCTAGAAGCTCTTCAAGTTTCTTTACATATATTATTTACTCCTCAGGAAAGCTAACATTTATGGAACACTTTCTACAGTTTCACATGCATTATCTCATTTTATCCTCAGAAGGAACTTGAGAGGCGAGTACGATCATGATCTCCATCTGAGGAAGCCAGGCTTGGAGAGGTGACACAGCTACCGTGGCTCTGAGCCTTATTTGAACCCAGGCCTCCCCCATTCTCTGGGGTCATCCAGAATGACGACCAGATCTTGCCCTGTCTCCTTCAAACTCCAGACCTTACACCATCTTTATGTATATGCTGAAAATAATGTATCATAAAACAGATATACATATACACACACAATATATACTTTATATGTTTTATACGCCAAAATCTCTCCATGGTCAATGCATTAAATCTGTGAATTCAATTGGAACGAAAATCAAGAGTATTTACGAAGGTCCGGGTATTCTAAATTTAGCAAATTAAGGTTTCAACATAGTCCAAAAGAAGAAAAAAACATGTGGTTCGCCATTAACATGCACATTAATAAAAGGGGCTGTTGAATCACATTCCCCAGCAACACCTGTTTCCTTCCCCGCTACATCCCCAGGATCCTTCACAGTGTGCATGCACGTTGCACGCTCCATGGATAGTTGTGAGCCCACGAATGAATACACTGGGGGGAAATCGGGCTCCACGGAAGCCGCTTCCCCGGCACGGCCCAGTGGCGTGGACAGATCAGCCCCATTTCCCACTAACCATTTCTACCAGTAGCTGAGCAATTCTGTCAGTGCAGGTTTTAAATGGAAAGTGAGTCTGGATTCCAAGGGACATCAGAGAATTGGCCTTCCAGAAAAGCAAGAACATGGGGTGTCGTCTGAAAGAGATCACCCCGAGGCCATGTAAATATGCATGTGGTGGGCTTTGCCCCCTATCCTCACCACACAGAGTTTACTTCCTCATTAGACTAAAAATATGGAGAAAACCCACAGAAACCTCCTAAGTTATAATTATTGGTCTGCTGCTTTAGCTCTACGAATATTCCTGAAGGCTTTGATTGCTGCAGTGGAGCGTGACAATGCTATTCAACGTCTAGCTTACAAGCTGACTGGCTTCCAGGATCGGTTTCTACAGGTAATTGCGCCCTTCTGGAATGGGAACATAGAATTACCGCATTTCAGCCTAGAGGGGACCTTCAAGGTAATTTCCTTCCTCCCCTACATTTTGTAGGTGAGGAAGCCGAAGCCTGTTGGAGGAGTTCCATGGCTTCCAGCCCAGCTGGGACCAGAGCCCAGTTCTCCTGTCCACTGAGCCTTTCTGTGGCTCACACATCCCGGCTGGCAGGATGTGCCAGATCTGGACACCTCCACCTAGAAGCCCCACAGGCATGGCATATTCAATCTGTCCAAGCCAAACTCTCCCTCCCCAACTGCCCCTTCTCCTGGATTCTCAGTCTCTGTCGATGGGCTGCTCAGTTGTGCAAGTCAGAAACGTGGGAGTCTCATGGACCCTGCTCCTCATCCAGCCTATGTTTTGGATCATGTGATTAATTCTCAAGACTCATCATTTTTCCCTTCCAGAATCTTCCTCTCTTCTCTGGTCCTTTTTCACTTCTGCTTGGACTCAGGACAGCTCCTCCCTTACCTCAGCCCGGGGCCCTTTAATCCCACTACACTTACTCCTCAAACCTTTCTAAGTCAGTAGAATCAGTGGAACGGAGAGACGGAAGGTGTGAGTGTAGTGATTATTCAACCTGAACCTGAACCCCAGCTCCCAGGCTTACTGCCACAGTGGCCTCAGGCAAAATGCCTAACCTCTTATTTGTACCTTGGTTTTCCTCATCTGTAAAAAGGAATAACGATGTCCGCTACATCAAGTTATTGAGAAGAGAAAATGAAGTTCTGTACGTATTTATTGAGCACAAAGTAAGTGCTCAATAAATGCAATCTAACATTGTTGTCATTGTATTATCATTCACATGTTCAAATCACTTAATTAAAATCTTTCCAGGGCTTCCCAGGTGGCGCGGTGATTGAGAGCCTGCCTGCTAATGCAGGGGATGTGGGTTCGAGCTCTGGTCCGGGAAGATCCCACATGCCGCGGAGCGGCTGGGCCCGTGTGCCACAGCTGCTGAGCCTGCACTCTGGAGCCTGCGAGCCACAGCTACTGAGCCCGCGTGCCTGGACCCCGTGCTCCGCAACAAGAGAAGCCACCACAATGAGAGGCCCACGCACTGCAATGAAGAGTGGCCCCCGCTTGCTGCAGCTGGAGAAAGCCCACGAGCAGCGATGAAGACCCAGTGCAGCCAAAAATAAATAAATAAAAATAAATAAATTTATAAAAAAAAAACTTTCCAAATTTTTCTATTTACTGTAGAATAATGGTCAAACTCCTTAGCATGAAAAATTCCTAAAAATAGGTTCCAACCTCCTCATATTTTGGCCACTATCTTTATTATATCCATTGTGCCAACTTTAAAGAATAGGAAACACTTTATGTTTAATCTTCTATGACTTGCCTGGTAATCTTTACCCTATTTTTTATACTCATGAACTCCTACTCATACTTCAAAACCCAGACCAAATTTTACACCTTCTGTGGAGTGTTCTTCAAGTCCCTTCCTGTTTCTCAGTTCCCTTCTTTTCCCCTCTCTTGGCCAAGTACATCAGTGTTCTGGATTCTCACCAAACCCTTGTCGGTTCCTGCCTTGCAGCACTGATCATGCTGTACTGTAATTAAGGATATACATGTCCACCGTTCTCACTGGACTGTGAGCTCTTTGAATAGGGGTATGACTAAGTCAGGGTCAAAACCTCAGGGATTAGCACAAAGCTATATGTGAGTCATTTAGAACAAGGACTGACACAGAGCAAGTTCCAAATAGATGTGAGCTAGTTATTATTATATCAATTCATTATTGAATGGGAAATGAAATGTACACATAAATGAAAGCTCAGCTCACAAATGTACATGTTGTACATGTTCCCCAAATGATTCAAGAGCTCCATCATCATTCTTTGATTATAGTATGTGGAAAAGCTGTGGAAAGCAGAGATGAGCAGGGTGCCTGGCCTCTGTCTGGATCCCTTGGGGGCAATTCATGCTTCTTTGGCTTTTTATCTTGGCAAATGAACTCAGATATTAATCTGAGATGAAATGAATCTGTTGCATCAGTCTGATAATTTCTTTCTATCTGGTGATGCTAGTAGCGTTAATAGTTAACAGAAGAGTGGTTTCATTAAGGTGTGTAAGACGCTGCTCAGGTGTAGACCAGTAGGACCTCACCTGTCTGCATGAGAAAAGGAACGGCAGGGAAAGTTTAATTGGCTGAGAAGCTCTGATGAGATACAGAAGTTAATGATGCACCAGTACCAGAAAACTGCTTCATGTTAAATGTGTCAGATTAAATTAGTAGATTAAAAAAAAAAAGACCCTTGGAAAGTTTTCAGAGAGAATGATGGAAAGTGCTAACTGAAAGCACAGGGTTAGAATCAAGTGCATTTTACACAGTTAATATGTGACATGGGGGACAAACATCTAAATAGCATGTTAGGCTGATGGAAAAGTTCATTTAGATAGTGCTACACTCTTAAAGGATTCCAAGATCCCTGTTTATCTAAGGCCCATAATGTTCATTAAAATTTCCCACTGTCAAAAGCTTTGGTGGGTACACAGGTACCACATGATCTGGCCCCGCCATGTCTCCAGGCTCACTCTCCTTGCCTACTTCGTTCAGGCCAATCTAGCTTCCTTATGGTTCCTTCGATGTGACAAGCTCCTTTTTGCCTCAGGGTCTAGGCAAAAAGTTGCCATCTCCTGAGTGCTTTTCCACCTGTTGTGCTGAACAACACCTATTCATCCTTTAGAAACTAGCTGAAAGTCACTTCCTCAGCAAAGTTATCCTGACCCCTCCAATCTAATCATCTATCCCATCAGCATCTCTCTTTTTCCACCATAATCCTTAGAAAGACCTCAAACAATTCTACTCTGTTTAAAATGTAGGAGTTGGAAAGAGTGTCACTCCCAGCCTAACAGTGAGAAAAAGCTCGATCATCTATGAAACCATAACTTTTCTTGAACTCAACTAGTCTGAAATTTAAGGAAAGACGAGTGCCTTCAAGAAGATTTGGGATGTGAAGACTGGCTTACCTTGGGAAGAACATGGGAAGAAAATAGGGCTGCCATAGAAGAAAGTAAGGAGACTTAAATTAAGATGCTTAATTTAACTGAATTGCTGAAGGTTGTGTAAGAACTTAAGTGAGAGAATAGAACTATTGTTTGTCTAGATACAAGAGGAATTTGCACTACTCACCGACTCCTCTCTACATACCCTCACTGGGTACTCATGACAAACACTGGGCACAAAGCCTTTTCCTTATATGAAAAGGCAAAGGATAGAAAAGCCAAAATAATTTTGAAAAGAAGAAAAAAGCTGAAGGACTCTCACTACCTGATCCGAGTATTATTATGAAGCGAAAGGAAAAGTATGAGATTAGTCAAAGCATAAACAAATAGATCAATGGAACAGAATAGAATTCAGAAACAGACCCATACATTTATGGTCAATTGAGTTTTGATGAAGTTGCAAAGCCAGTGCAATAGAGAAAGAATTGCCTTTTCAACAAATGCTGGATGGAACAATTGGACAGCCCTTGTAAATCAATGAAAATTCACAACATATTCAAAAGTGAACTCAAAATGGACTGTAGTTCTAAATGCAAAACCCCAAAGTATAAAACTTCTACAAGAAAACAAGCAGAAAATCTTTGTGAGGGAGGAAAAGATGTTTAGAATGACACCCCGTACATGATCAATAAATGAAAAATAAAAAATTGGACTTCATTTGAATTTAAAACATCTGTTTTTAAAAAGATGCTATTAAGGTAACAGAAAGACAAGCCACTGACTGGTGAAAATATTTGCAAATATATCTGGTAAAAGACTTATAACCAGAATATATAAAGAATTATCAGAACTTAATAATAAAAAACAGATGACCCAATAAATTAATGGGCAATGATTTGAACAGATACTTCACAGAGAAGTTATGTGGATGGCAAATAAGCAAATGAAACTATATTCAACAGTTTGTCAGTTTCTTAAAAAGTTAAATGTACATTTACATATGACCCAACAATCCCACTTCTATGTAATTATTCTAGAGAAGTAGAAACTTAAGTTTATATACAAACCTGTATGCAAACAGTTTATTTATAATTTTGTAAAACTGGAAACAACTCAAGTGCCATACAACTGGTGAATGGATAAACCAAATGTGTATATTCACCCAAAGAATTTCTACTCAGAAATCAAAAGGAAAGCTACTGATCCACACAAATTTGAGGCAAAACCTCACATGCATTATTCTAAGTAAAAAAGCCAGATTCAAAAGTTTATAGAAATACGACTCTGTTTTTGTGACTTTCTGGAATAGTCAAAACTATAGGGATAGAAAACTGATCACTGGTTGCCAGGAACTGGGATGAGGGAACCTTGGAGGTGATGGAACTGTTTCTCTGTCTTCATTATGGTGGATTAATTTACTGGATTACACTAAAAGAGTGCATTTTACTGCATGAAAGTTGTTCCTCAAAAATAAGCATCTCGAACTATATATTTATCAGTTTGATGATTTGCAAAGTGATTGTCTCCCTCACAAACAGCCAAACCGATGAGGGCAGGAATATTGCCTATTTGTTCACAGACGTGTTTTCAGCCCATAGAACACTGCCTGGCAGGTGGAAGGTGCTCAATAAATCTCTGCTGGATGGATGAATAGCTGGATGGATGGATGAATGATGGATGGATGGATGAATGATGGATGGATGGATGGATGGATGGATGGATTGGCAGGTTCTCAGGAAAGATATTGGGCCCTGCAGCCTCACTGTCCTGGGTCTGAATGCTGGCTCTGTCACTTTCTCTGGCACAGGGGTAGCAAACTTTACTCCCTTTAGCCTCCATCATTTCTACAAGGAAAGTACAAGCATGGCCATGGTGCCTCCACAACCACCTGTGTTTGCTCAATGGGGAAAGGAACTCACATCTGGTGAGTACCAAGAGGGCACCGGCCCAATGATCCCCCAGGGCACCCACCACCCCCCCAGCCAACCCAACTCCTATCGTGAATTAGGATTTGGTTGGGGTCTCTTTCCCCAATTAGCCTGCAAACTCCATAAGGCAAGGGAATGTCAGATTTGGCTCTGGGTTCCCAGGGCTTAACATATACTAAATAGTCTGAATAATGACAACAGCGACAATAATAATATCAGTTACCAGTTTGATGCATCTACACTTGACTTTAGGTTATGTACTTTCCACAGTTACATCATGAAATCCTCACAAACAATCTACTAAGGCAGACTGCATAACCATTAATCCCATTTCTCAGATGAGGACACTGTCCGGTCCCGTGGTTTGACCTTGACCATGCTGGGCAGTTTAAGTGTATTATGTTGGCTAATGGGATTTGCCTAAGTTCACCCAGCCTCTAAGTGGAAGACACCCTAATCACCCCACGCTGAAGCCCCACACTTCATCGAGACCCATTTCTGGCAAGGCCGATTGCCCATTTTCTTCTCCAAGGCCACCCATGAGGCCAAGCCCGTGAGTCTCCAGCATTGGCCTTTCCACTGGTTCCGTGGCCCTTATCATGGCATTCAAGACCCTGGTACTTTGGCCTGTTTCGTCTCTCCCTCTCACCTCCTCTTGTTCTACAAGCTATAAAAAGATGGGAGCGCTAGGGTCTCCCAGCCCACCACGCTGCGTCCCTCCTCTATGCCTTTGCACGGACTGAAACGGCCTTTCCTTATCCTCACCAGGCAGGTGAGCTCTGAGCACACCCTGAGATTTTAACTCCTCAGATGGTCCCACTCTGGGGAATCCGTCTTGACTGGGACCTGCTTAAATCCAGGCCTGCACAGCTCTCTGCCCCACAGGTGTTGCGCCCCTTTGGCCCCGGAGAGCATGACTCACCCCTGTGCCCCGGTGCCTGACCCTGAGCCTCACATCTCTGCAACACGCTGTGTTTGCCGAAAGACCACTCAGCTCTTCATTTCACCTCAGGTGAATAAACTCTGAAGCCCCGGGAGGCTGCTGGAACATTTCTGACTCCTAATCTGGCACGTTCCAGAGAGTTTTTTTTTTCTCTGTTGGTGAATTCCATCTGCTCTTTTAATGAATGAAAATTCAGTACTATGCAAATATTTCTTCTGGGATCATCCATCGTGAGCAACCTTTGGGAGCTTACTCATCAGCCCGTTCCCTGAATCCATGTTTGGAACATTCTGGGAACTTGTTATTGGGCCTTTGAACTGAACAGCTCAAGTGAACGAAATCAACAAACCTGCCACTCGATAGCAGGAATTTACAGCCCTGGGAACTGCAGGATGTGACCTGAATGAGAGAGTTTCCCTCTCACCCCCATTTTCCCCACTAACCTCCCACTGCTTGGCACTGCCAACCCCTACAGTCTCTGAAAATATATCCATTTGGTAAATCAGCTGTGCTCTCTAAATCCCATAAAAATCTCTCCTGTGCAATTCGTTCACTAATTCAGGACTGAAGCTCCTTTAATTAGAAGGACACTAGAAGCCCTGAATCCTAGGTACAGCTGGGACAATACACTTTTTTCTTGTCTGAGAAATGTGGCTTTCTGATACAAGAACTCAGTGTCAAAAAGGCACCTTGGTACAGTGGCAAAAGCATGGACTTCTGAAGCAACGTAAGTGCCCATCGACAGATGAATGGATAGAGAAGATGTGGTACATATACATGATGGAATACTATTCCGCCATAAAAACAAATGAAATAGTGCCATTTGCAGCAACATGAATGGACCTAGAGATTATCATACTAAGTGAAGTAAGCCAGACAGAGAAAGACAAATATCACATGATATCACTTATACATGAAATCTAAAAAAATGATACAAATGAAGTTATTCACAAAACAGAAGTAGACTCACAGACATAGAAAACAAACTATGGTTACCAAAGGGGAGGGGGGGAAGGGATAAGTTAGGAGTTTGGGATTAAAATATACACGCTACTACATATAAAATAAGTAACCAACAAGGACCTATTATATAGTACAGGGAACTCTCCTCAATATCTTGTAATAACCTATAATGGAAGAGAATATAAAAAAAGAATATATATATTTATACATATATATACATATACATATACACACACATATATAAAATGAATCACTTTGCTACACCTGAAACTAACCCAATGACTGTAAATCAACTCTATTTCAATAAAAATTTTTTAAAAAAGCACGGACTTCCGACCCAAATAGACATGGCTTCAAATTCTGGCTCCATCACTTGCCAGCTGTGTGACTCTGGGCAGGTTAGCTAACCTCTATGGGCCTCAGGTTACTCATATATAAAATGAAAGAGATGTAGAATCCTCATATGGATCTTCTGGGGATTAAATGTAATGACAGACATCTGGTAGGGTCAAAATACATGTTGGTTTTCTTCTCCTTTTTGACAGTGGGGCCACTGTGGTGAGCGGCCAGCTGGGTCAACCCTGGTCTGCTTTCCCAGAAGCTGAGAGCCAGGACAGAGCTGCGTCAGAGATGAGTGGGAAGTCAGGGCATGAGGCTGAGGTAGCCCAGGAAAGTCTGCTATGAACAGTGGCAAAGCAGGGGCAGAAAGGTCAGGGTTGGGAGAACATTGTCTTGAATTTCTCCAGTGGTCCAGAATCTACTTTCCTAGAGATCAATTTACTTTTTGGAAATAGCCTCAAGGCAGTGGGAACTAATTTATAGGATTATAGAGGTGGCTCCAATTGGGAGATTCTTCTCTTATGTCACCTCTCTCCTCCATCCTCCCTCTGGAGATGATGACTCCTCCGGCCTCTACCTGCCCCTTCTGGCAAAATGCTCCTGGGCTTAGAATCGGTGTTCTTCTCTCCTGTGTCCTCCCTGGGGGATCCTGTCACTGCCGTGGCTTTGCTGCATCTCCGTGCCGGTGACTCCCGATGCACCGATGGAGTCCACATCACTCTCCAGATGCTTGGAGTACATCTGAATGTCTTGAAGTTCCTACAGACCTCACTTTCAACTTCATCCTTCCCACCATCCCACACACCTGCTCCTCCTGCGGTGTTCCCCGCACAGTGATCTTCACTGTAATCCCCTCTACTGCTTGATTCAGAGGCCTGGAGGCAGCCTTATCCCCTCCTTCACGGCCATTCTCCATCTCCATGTCTGATCTCTGTTGAATCTTAAAGCAGGCACCTCCTTGGATAGAACTGCCCCAGCTCTGGATCCTTCTGGAATGGGATTTCAGAAAGATCATCAACAGTGAAAGCCTTATTAAGGTCTGTATTCAGCATCCCAAGGGGATTCTCTGAAGTGGACAGACCCACTCACTGTATACCCTCTGGTGTTCACACTGACCTGGGTCTGCTCTCACCACCAAGGTCAACCTGGGTAGGTCCCCCGACCTCTCTCAGTCCATTTCCTCAACTCTAAAAATGGGAATAAATAATTGCACCTACTTCATGTTTGTGAGGATTAAATAAGGTTATGGATGGAATGCCTGGCCCATACATAGTAAATGCTAAAAAGTATTGTTTTTACCATTATTTATTGCCAAACTTCATTTATGTAATCTATTTAGTAAGTTAAAGATGAAAAAAAAAAAAAAAAAAGATGAAGGACACAAGGAGTCCATTCTGGGGAGACGCTGACATAGTTTCTGAATCTCCACAATCCACATATAAACAATGGCAGAGCAGATAAATCGCTAAACCAAAAACCATGGGCAATATTTACTACAAAGCTAAGTTGTCCCCCCAGACCCCAAACTATAAGCAGGTGGGAACAAACCAGCAACAGTGACAAGCCCTCCATGGCAGCGATTTCTGTACAGAAGGAAACAAAGAAAAAAACAACACAGCCTATGATGGACCAGAGGACAGGGAACTCCAAAATAGTGAGCAGACGTTGACTGGGAGGCAGAGCTGCCCAGTCTGAGAATAGCAGCTGAAACTGGCAGGGACTTGTCCAGACCCATCTCAGGGTGAGTGAAAAGGGCCCTTGGTAAGTTTTGCAGGACCTGGAGAGTCTGGGACACAAAATCGCTCTAATCATAGGAAAGATCCCAGGGAGAAACTGTTGGCAGTGAAATCAAAACTGAGCAGGAAGGGGGCCCCTCAGACCAAAGAAAGAGGAGGTCCAGATGGAAGTGGGCAAGGAAATCCCAGGTAGCAAGCTGCCTTGGGATGTGACATGTCACTTAAACAACAGAAGAGGCAAGTCTGTTAGAAAAGCTACCCTGAGCCACACCATCTTATAAAGGTTCAGGAAAACTAATATCACGTGAAAATGAGCAACAGGAAAGTATCAAAGTCAAATTCCATGTCAAGTATAAGAGAAAGGAGAATAAAGAACAGAACGACATTGTACAAGGAAAGCACCTCAGAAAAGACAGTGCGGTGGATTGTTTCATAAATGGTTCCCCAGTGAATCAGGCTGTCTGGTATCCATGCCCAGTGCAGTCCCCTCCCATGTGGTCCCTGGTCTTCGTCATGTGACTTGCTTTGTCCAGTTGGACATCAGGAAGTGTGAAGCAAGCAGAGGCTTGATAGGCACGGGGGAGTTGGGTTCTCCTTCTTGAAACCGCTGCCACCATGTGAGCAAGCTCTCTCTAGTCCCCTTGATAGGAAAGACCACGCAGAGAGAGGGGCCCATTTATCTCAGCTGTCCTGGCTGACCCAGCAGCTGAATGAGTGACCACAACAAAAACCAGCAGAAGAACCACTCAGTCAAGTGGCAGATAAAAAGGAACGAAACTGAGTTATTTGTAGTGAGGTGGATGGACCTAGAGACTGTCATACAGAGTGAAGTAAGTCAGAAAGAGAAGAACAAATACTGTATGCTATCACATATATATGGAATCTAAAAAAAAAAGAAAAAGAAAAAAAAATGGTCAGAAGAACCTAGGGGCAAGACGGGAATAAAGATGCAGACCTACTAGAGAATGGACTTGAGGATATGGGGAGGGGGAAGGGTAAGCTGGGACAAAGTGAGAGAGTGGCATGGACATATATACACTACCAAATGTAAAATAGATAGCTAGTGGGAGGCAGCCGCATAGCACAGGGAGATCAGCTCGGTGCTTTGTGACCACCTAGAGGGGTGGGATAGGGAGGGTGGGAGGGAGGGAGATGCAAGAGGGAAGAGATATGGGGATATATGTATATGTGTGACTGATTCACTTTGTTATAAAGCAGAGGCTGACACACCATTGTAAAACAATTATACCCAATAAAGATGTTAAAAAAAAAAACAACTGGCAGAATTGTGATAATACAATTGTTATTGTTCTAAGCCACTAGGTTTTGACATGGTTTGTCATATAGCAATTGACAACTAATACAGACATTAAGAATTAATAACTAATATAGACATTTAAAAATTATGCAAGACGTGAAAGAACACATAAATTATAATTAAATACTCAGAAATCTGGCAAAAGAACTCAGGAAAAAAATTAGAAACAAAGGGAAATTATTTCAGAAATAAATACTTCACTACAAAGCAAATAAACACAACAGAGAATGCTTTAAAATAAAGAGAAAGAAAAAAAATGAGACAAAATTTAAACATAGGACGAAAGAGATAAGAAAGATTTGAAAATGGCAAATATTGAAGACTGACAAAGACCCAACATTCAGATAATAGGCATCCTTAACAAAGAAAAAGTAAAGGAAAAGAATGTGTAATAAAAAAAATGACATTTTCATGAAAAGTCCTAAAGAAAAACCAACCTGGAACCACATTGCAAGAGCACTGTGTACCTAAGAATATAGATCCAAAATGACCAACACCAAAATTGTATTCTGGCAACACTACTGGACTTCAAGGAAAAAGAAGAAGGGTTTGTTGTTTACTTGTTTGTTTGTTTTTCCCTAAGCTGGAGCCAACCTTTCTGGCTGAGTAGGAGTTCTCTAGAAAACACAGGAGGAGATGGTCTTCCTGGCAGGGGAGACAGCTTAGGTAAGGGCCAAAGGTGTGAGAGAGCATGGCACATACTGGGCATGGTTTGGGGTCTGGTGAGGGGATGGGAGGTGGGTGAGGGAGGGGTGAGATGAAGCAGGAGAGGAATGCTGAGGCATGAAGGGGTCTGGAATACTCACCCATGTAGGGCTTGGTCCCCGCCATGGAGGAAGCCTTTTCTGTGCCTTTCACGACCGTCGCTATGTTGAAGTCTGTGATGTGAACATGTCCTGGAGACAGAGAATCAGAAACCACAGTTAGCAAGAGCTGCAGGCATCTGGGTTATTTCCTTGTCTGATTTAAAGCTGTGGTCTGCAAAGCGGTGGGTGGCGCAGGAGGAAAATATTAGAACTTTTACTTACATTAGTATTTTAACTGATACTTTAGAAGTGCCTATTTTGGGCAGCAATATTTACAGTAGCCAAGCTATGGAAACAACCTAAGTGTCCATCAACAGTCAAATGGATCAAGGTGTGGTATGTGTATATAGTGGAATTTATTCAGCCCTGAGAAAGAAGGACATCCTGCCATTGGGGACAATAAGGATGGATCTTGAGGGCATTATGTTAAGTGAGAAGTCAGACAGAGAAGGACAAGTACTGCATGGTCTCACTTGTATGTGGAATCTAAAAAAAAAAAGTCGAACTCATAGAAACAGAGAGTAGAAAAGTGGTTGCTAGGGGCCAGGGGAGGGGGAAATAGGGAAAGGTTGGTAAAAGGATACAAACCTTCAGCTCTAAGATGAATAAGGTTTGAGGATAATGCAAAACATGGTGACTACAGTTGATAACCCTGTATTGTATAATTAAGATTTGCTAAGATAGTAGCACTCAAATATGCTCACCCTCCAAAAAATAGATACATATACATACATAAATATGTGAGGTGAAAAAAAAATCTATTTTATACACAGGTTTTATAATGTGAATTTTGGTGGTACATGCATACTATTTATAAATAATCAAATATGTTGAAGACATAATGAAATTTTTATGGATTAAAGTTTAGCAGCACTGGTCCAGAGAGTGAAAGCTCCTGATAAATAAATGAGACAGGAGAGTCGAGACTCCCTCTCTCAGGAAAACAGTGGGTTGGGAGAGGGCACAGGGAGAGAGGATTCTCATGCCCTGAAGACACCCTTGTTCTGCTGTCTGTCTGCTCTGGGCAGTGGGGGCCTTAGTACTGTACCTGATGAATTGAGTAGGGAGGGGGCTTGGGGGTTGAGACCACCTTCCATCCAGCCTAAAGTAACGGCAGCAGATGGGACGTGGGTGTTGAAGAACCCTGAGAGGGAAGGAAGAGGGGCAGAAAAGGAAGGAGACAAGGAGATGTGGGGATAAAGGCGGAAAAGAAAGAAAGTGACAGAAAGAGGGTGACAGGTGAGAAGGAGGAAAATCCAAAATAGTGAGTACTGGCTCTCTGGGGAATTTGGAACATAAAATAAAACCAGCTCTGTCCATCAATGGATGAATGGATAGAGAAGAGGTATAATGGGTGTAGATATACAATGGGATAGTACTCAGCCATAAAAAAGAATGAAATTTTGCCATTTGCAGCAACATGGATGGACTTGGAGGGCATTATGCTAAATGAAATAAGTCAGACAGAAAAAGACAAAAACTTTATGATATCACTAGTATGTGGAATCTAAAAAATACAACAAGCTAGTGAATAAAACAAAAAAGCAGCTGACTCACAGATGTAGAGAATAAACTAGTGATCACCGGGGGGGAGAGGGCAGGGGTAGGGGATAAAAAAAAAGGGTTATTATGGGATTATAGGAAATCATGTGTGTGAAACTTTTGAAAACTATAAAGCACTACAGAATTTTAAAAACACATAAAATAAAATAAAACCAGCTCTGAGACCCTTGAATACCTGATATAAATGCAATCACATTTCTTTCTGTTTGTCATCACATCACCTTGTGAAAATGGTGGGATTTTCACCAAATCTGAGAGCTGTGTTTGGAATGGTGGGGCTTAAATACACAGGTGGGTGGCATACACAAAACTGGGACATTGGGAGAGCCTGGAGGGCACCTCCAAGAGATGGGCAGAGCCCCGCTAGAGCAGGTGCACAGAGGCCTGCTGAGAGGCTCATGGGAGAGGCGTGCCTGATGTGATCAGACACAGTGGACGGAAAAAGCACCAGCGGTGTCACGTGCAAATCCCAAATCTCAGGCTCAACGGCCAGCACTGATGTGTGACCAAGCTGCTCTGCCAGGCTCTCTGTCCAGTGCCCCCCGGGGGAGATGCAGCAGGAAGTACTCAGTGATGATCTGTAGCACCCCTCAGCTGCTTGTGGATGAAGCTTAAGTCACCCAGCCAGGCCTCTGCTGGGAAACCTTTCTGGCCAGACACACAGTGTCCCCACCCAGGTAGCATCTCTAGAACATATCCAGTCTGCTCCAGCCTCTGAGGCTGGGATGAGCATCCCTCCCATTCAGCCATCCGTGGTCCTATCTGCAGAGAGGCAGTGCAGTGCAGTAGTTGGGTGTACAGACTCTGAGCCAGGCTGCCTTGGTTTGGGTCTCAGCTTTGTTGTGACCAGCTGTGTGGTATTTGCCTTGGGCAAATAATCTCCCTGAGCCTTGGTTTTCTCATCTGTAAAATGGGGATGATGATAACAAAATATCCATCTCAGAGGGCTGTTGGGAGGAGTCAGGGAGTTAATACATATGAAATGGTTACAGCATACTGACACACATGAAATAGGGAATTTCGTATAAGCATTTACTCTTAGCAGTATTGTCCTGCCAAGGCGTGGCTCCAATCCCCTCTCCAGCTAGGGCCAGTCCACCCCTCCATCCTCCGTTGCCTCATTTCTAATACTAACAAACAAGTGAATTCACAGTCCTGTTTTCCACTGTGAGGTATGTGAAAGTAGGTGGACATCTGAGTCATTTCTGCACCCCACACCTGAACAGTTCCAAGCACAGCAGCACCGCTGGGAGGGAATTCTGGAATCTTCAAATATGGTTTTTATTTGGTTTTCTTTCATTTCTCCTCCTCTTAAAATTTTTTAATATTTGCATTATGAAAGTAAAGCCAGCTCATTATAATAAATCACAGAATACAAACATGTGTTTGAGTCTCTCCTTTCCCTGCCATATAACCACCCTGATTCATGCAGCTCCTCCATTATTTCTCCCTTCACTTATGCAAATATATATCCACATACGTTAGGACTTTGGTTTGTTCTTACAATAAAGAGCTCAATACTCCATGGGTCATTCTAAGAGTCACTTTTGCATTTAACCAGGTATTGTGGACATATTTCCAAATCAGTATACGTAGGTCTACCTACGAGATCCACAATCCCTACCTCCATTCGAAATCCATTGTTTTGTTTTGTTTTTTTGTAATTCATTTGGTGATAAAATCTGACCTGGAAGTCCTCTTCATAGTTTTTTTTTTTTTAAATTTATTTATTATTTATTTACTATTTATTTTTGGCTGTGTTGGGTCTTCGTTTCTGCGCGAGGTCTTTCTCTAGTTGCGGCAAGTGGGGGCCACTCTTCATCGCGGTGCGCGGGCCTCTCACTATCGCGGCCTCTCTTGCTGCGGAGCACAGGCTCCAGACGCACAGGCTCAGTAGTTGTTGCTCACGGGCCTAGTTGCTCCGCGGCATGTGGGATCTTCCCAGACCAGGGCTCGAACCCGTGTCCCCTTCATTAGCAGGCAGATTCTCAACCACTGTGCCACCAGGGAAGCCCAGGTTGTTTTTTTTTTTCTTTTTAATTTATTTTAAAAAATAAATTTATTTATTTTATTTTATTTATTTTTGCTGCATTGGGTCTTCATTGCTGTGCGCGGGCTTTCTCTAGTTGTGGTGAGCAGTGGCTTCTCTTGTTGCCGAGCACAGGCTCTAGGCACGTGGGCTTCAGTAGTTGCAGCGTGTGGGCTCAGTAGTTGTGGCACGTGGGCTCTAGGGTGCAGGCTCAGTAGTTGTGGTGCATGGGCTTAGTTGCTCCATGGCATGTGGGATCTTCCTGGACGAGGGCTCGAACCTGTGTCCCCTGCATTGGCAGGCAGATTCTTAACCACTGCGCCACCAGGGAAGCCCTTCATAGTTTTATTTATTCTACTTAGGGTGAAAAGTCATGTTTTGCTATAGAAATATTTATATATTTGATTACAAGATGCTCTCCAAGCCTTGCTACATAGTATACAGTACATATTACATAATATACAGCATATATTATTTTAAAATATTATTATATGTTATGTTAGACACATTATTTTCATATTATTATGATATATATTATTTAATACAAGTATATATTTAAGTCTGAAAATATCTGAGTTATGAAACCATATCTGGCCCCAAGAGTTTCAGATAAGAAATTGTGGACCTGTATTTGCAGAGTATTCCATATATGGTTATACCATATTTTATTCAACAATTCTCCTATTATGGCACTCAGGTTGTTTCCAGTTTTGTTTGCTTAATTGTTTGTCTTGTTCTTATAAAATATGCAGCAGTAGTATTCTTGAGCTTCTCTTTACATATTGGTACTTTTATTTTGACTGGATAAATTCCCAGAAGTTGAAGTGTATAGTTAAAGGGTATGCATTTTATGTTCCAAAAACTTACAATTTATGGTACTATGAACAGAATATGAGTGTGTATTTCTCTGCACTTTTACTAGCAGTAACTGCTATCAATAATTTTACTTATTGGCTATTATCAGATGGTGAGAAATGTTATTTCAATGCTGATGCGGCTGCATAGTCTTCATGTGACCAGTATCCCTGCGAACTGCCTATCTAGAGTCTTGGTCATTTTCAGTCAGAGCTCCTTGACTATTCAATACATTTACTCTTTTCTCTGGTCCATCTACTGCAAATCTCTTCTTCTAGATTATTGTTTTTCTTTTGACTTTGTTTATAGGATCTCTTCCATTTGAAAGTTTAAAGAATTCAAACAATATATTATTTTTATAGTTTCTGAGTATTATTTTTCTTATAACTTTCCAGTTTCCAGAAACCTATTCTACTCCCAAGATTTTACATATTCCTCAATATTTTCTTATAATATATATATATATATATATAATTTATATTTTATATCAATATTTAAATCTCCCAACCATATGGATTATATTTTTCTATATGGTATAATATAGATTCTGATTTTATTTCTTCCAAATAGATAGCTATTTGTTTCAACATTTCTTGAAAATTTCATCCTTTCCCAATAACTTGTAATTTGACCTTCATTTTACATCAAGTCACACATATATGTGGATTTGCGTATGGATTCTCTCTTCTGTTGTACTGACCTATTGTTTATTGCTGGACCAGAACTATATTCATTTCATTACAATAGATTTGTAGCCCACTGTAAAATTAGATGAGAGTGGTCACCCTCATGATTGTTTCTTTTCCATGTTTTCTTGGAAACATGGAAAAGAATATTTATTCTCAAATATTTATTTTTGGAGATGAATTCTGTCCAGTTTTAGGAGATACTCCCATTAAGATTTTGATAGGAATTACACTAAGTTATGCATTCATGCGAGAAGTGTGGACATGTAATCCACCCAAGGTCATGCTCTGTCTTTCATTCAGTCCTTGCTTTATTCCTTCAGTGTATGTTTAGTGTTTTCTTCATTTAGACCTTGCAACTCCCTGGATAAATTTATTCCTAGATATTATATAGTTTTGATTACTATTTTGAATGAGGATATTTTCCTTTTCTTTTTATACCTAGTTGTTTTTAGTACAATAAAAAGCTCTTAAGTTTTGCTTATTTATCTCCTATTTGGCTACTCTATTAATCATCCATAGCACAAGATATTATCTCCCAATATCCCATCTCCCCTTCTCAGATAGTAATAGAATTTTTAATTGAGTTCATGCTCACCCAGTTAAAGACTATATTTCCCAGACTCCCTTGCAGCTGGCTGTGGTCATATGACCAGGTTCTGACCAATGGGATATGAACAGAATGATATTTGCAACTTTCAGGATATTTCCTTAAAGGGAATGAGAATTCCCTCATTCCCTCCACTACCCCCCCATTCTGTCACCTGTTATGTGGACTTGGGGGGATATTTTGGGCCACACAGATGTGGAGCGACAAAGTAGAAGCAGCTTGGGTCACAGTAAATGCCAATGGAGGAGAGATTAGACTTTTACCAAAGAGAAAACTACTTCTGTTTCGTTAAAAAAAATTTTGTGAGTCTCTGAAAAGCAATTATGTCTCTCTTAAATTTTACAGCCCGCTATTAATTTTGATAGTTTTTCTAGTGAGCCTTTTGGTGTTTCTAGGCATAGAAGCACATCATCTGCATACAATGATGGTGTCCTTTCCCTGGTTGAAGGGCCTAGAGCACAGTGGTTAAGAATACAGTCTTTAGAGTCAGATGGCTCAGGAACAAACAGCTGTGCTCCTGTGTGGGACATCTGCTGTTTGTGGCCACTCACATCCCCTTATCTCAGCAATTACTCATCCCTGCACATCTGGCTGTGGAATGGGGCATGTGGCTCCAGCTGCAGCCAGCCAGGCCAACCTCACCCTTTGGCTCTAACAGTTGGCTCAGGGTTGGGCATATGAACCAATTGGGGCCAATGAAAACTGGGGAGATGATTTTCTAGGGATTCAGGAAATGAAGAGTTTTCTTTCTTTTTTTTCAGGAGCTACCTAAAGTGATATTCTCTGCCTTTGGCCAGTGTGATGTGGGGATATAACCACCCCCCCCTGCCCCACCCAGGAACTGTAGAAGCCATTGGCTTCCACAAAGAAAGACAAGCTAAAGATGAAGCCTATCCTTGGAGAAGGCAGAGCTGCAAGGGTGGCAGAGAAATGGTGCCAAAGCCTGAGCGAACCCTTCCTGAAGCCACAATCCACTGGGCTTCAGCTATACAAGCTAAAAAACCCCTGTATTGCTTAGGACTATTTGAGTTGGGCTCCGTGTTCTTTGCCACACACTGCTGGCGTCCTAATGATGCAGCCACTTACCATGAGATTTGGGCAGGTTATTTCACTCTATAAGCCTCTGATTCTTCTAATATTAGTAAGTACCTTGTAGGGTAGTTGTAAGCATTAAACAGGGTAGATAGGGACTGAGAATGTGACCTTTGAGCAAAGACCCAAAGAAGAGAGGCAGCAAGCCATTGGACTTCTGGGGCAGGAGTGTGATGGCAGAGGGAATGGGCAGCACAAAGGCCCTGCAAGGGACCAGCGAGGGGGCCAGAGAGAGAAAGTGGGAAAGGGGCTCAGATGGCTTTTACTCCAAGTGAGAGGGTTTTGAGAAAGATACAATCCAACTCACTTTAGAATCACTTTGGCTTGTGTATGGATTGTAGGGGCAATAGTCAAAGCAGGGAAACTGATAAAGAGGGAGAAAAAAAATGTATCCCCCATCTATTTAAGCTGCTGTTGTTTAGGGTTGCATAACTGGTACATAATTGGTGCTGAAGCGCATTTAATCCTTGAAGTACTCTTATCAGGGGGGTATGGCTACCCTGTTTTTTACAGAAGAGTAGCCTGAAGCTCCAGAGGCCCGTGACTCACCCACGGTCAGCAGCTGATACGTGGGAAGCTGTTTGTCTCCAGCTTCTTCCGGGGCGGGCATTTCCCTCCGCCCCACGCTGCCCCCTTCAGGGCTGAGTCTCACAGCCCAGCCCTTACTTCCTCCCGGCCCTCTGGGGTGGAGGATCTGGGGCAGCTCTGAAGCAGACCAGTCTACCCGGGAATTCACGTCCAACAGGAGCGCCAGACAGCTGAATTCCACTTCTGGTTTCTGTACCGCGTGAGCTGATGCGCTGTAACTTCCCGGTGTGTCTCCTTTAACGGTTGAGTCAAGACGTGGGAGAGTGAAAATTAGTGCCATATGAGGTCTCCTCTGAGTTCCTTCTAAGGAGAGTGGAAATTTACTACAAAATGTGCAAATATGAACTGACTTCTCAGCTATTTGTTTTCTGTAAATTAAAAACATTCAAAATTCAGGGAGAGAAGGAGCCCAGGATATTGTGTGAGATCTGTTAGTACAAGTTTTAATGAGAGAATCAATAATCAATAATCATCCTCCCAGCCCTGTTTATGAATCCTGAACTCCAGCTCTGCTTCTCTCCTTTCTCTGAACTCATGGAAATTCATCACACCTCCAAGACTCTGACACCATATGGAATGCTTTTCCCTCCCCTCTGCCTGGCAGATTTCCATTCATTCTTCAAAACCTGGCTGGAGAGTTATATTACTGCTGGATGCACATCTAACCTTTGCTTGCTTGCTTCCACTAACAGGAGACTCACTGCCATGAGGGGTGTGTGTCTTGGTTGGCTTGGGCTGCTAAAACAGATTACCACAGACTGAGTGGTGTAAACATCAAGCATTTATTCTTCACAGTCCTGGAAGCTGGAAGTCCAAGATCAGGGTGCCAGCATGGTTGGGTTCTTGGTGAAGATATTCCTAGTTTACATGGCAACTTTCTTGCTGTATCTTCATATGGTGCTCTGGTCCCTTCATCTCCTTATAGGGCACAAATCCCATCATGGGGGCTCCAACCCTATGACTTCTTCCAAACCCAATTACTTCCTAAAGGCCTCAGCTCCAAGTACCATCACACTGGGGGTTAAGGCTTCAACATATGAATTTTGGTGGAGACACATTTAATCCATGGCAGACTGACTAGTTTAGGCCTCTCCTCTGGACCCCGACCCACACCTCCACAGTCCCCTCCATTGTCATTCCCATGCTAGCATTCACCATGTTGTATCTGTCACTTTGTCCATCTCCTTGAGGCCAGGAACCCTCCCTCATTCATTTCTATGTCTCCAGTACCTTAGCACTGGACTGACCTGGAAAAGGTACTTATCAAGTGTTTGTTGACTGGCTGATCGACTGACCAAATGAAAGACTGAATGAAGGAAATATGGTAGACAATCCTATCACCTTTCTTCATTTTTTACTTCTTAAGGCTATCATGATATTTACAGGAGTTGACAACACTCCATTTCAATTTTTGGCTTTTAAAACTGTAGCAACGTCACTTTTTCAGCTGGACCTCAGCTGGTGGGACTCGGCCACACTCTCCATGGTTTTTGTAATCACTGGTGCCAGTGTCAGGATTGGCACCACGAGGACCTGTAACTTGGGCTATTTTCCGAGTACAAAAGTACTTGACATCCATGTGACTTGGAAAAATTCTCACTCATTTCTTCATTCACTTAGCAATCACTTAATGAGCACCTCCTACCTGTGCATATGGGTGGAGGGGGCTTGAAACTGCAGACCCTAAGGATGCGCCAGTTACCTGTGTCATGGAACTGGGGGGTGGGATGATGGAGGTTACACGGGGCTAAAGTCCCATCCACAGTCCCCTCATTGGGGTATAATTGCCAATGCAGAGAATCTTCTCAGTATTACCAGTAACAGGGACTCCTACTTCGAAGACTGATTCCTGCATCTTCCCTATATATTCCAGGAGAAAACATCCAAAGCCTTCCTGAATTTTGCTGAATTTTGATTTGTTTCTTCTGCAGCTACATTGCACAAGTGTCTATTCCTGCTCCACCATGCCACCCCCCTTCCCTTCTCCCCTCTCAGCCCCTGTAATGAAATAACCCCAAACCCGCCTGGGTATTTACCAAATGAGTGAGGGCAGTGCAGTGCTCTCACTGGGACCGACAAGGCCACAATCCAGGAAAAGATGGGGTCTGCTTGGGAGGGGATAGTCAACCCAACGGCAGGCTTTGTTTACTGCAGAGTGAGTTCTCTCTAGATCTGTCCTCAGGAAGCCAAGATTGGATTCGTGGCTGTGAATTCCTGGGAGTGAGTGCTAAGGTAGTGCCCACCAGAGGGCACTAGATTGGGAGTTAGGCTGACAGGGGGTCCATGTGTAAGAGATGATCTCCTCCCACATTATTTTCTGCCCTGTTTCCCTGGAATTTGGAGTAAAGCCTCATGGGAACATCTATCCCCACTTTAGCTGGTTCACAGGGTCTACATCATGCCTAAGCCAGAGGTCACAGTGGTGCTGCTGAAAAGATGCAGCTGGATGCCCAAGAGGGTGAGAACCTTGCTCTGGACCCAACTGCCCCGCCATGACAGGCTCACACGCTCACTGCTAATAATACCTGTACTTCCAAGATGTCAGTGTGATGCTACCCTGGCTGTGATACGTCCCTCAGGATCACACATCCTGGGCACTGTTCCCTCCTCCCACTTGTCTTCATGGAGATGACAGTGAATGTACTGCAGGACAGTGGCAGAAAGAGAGAGGGGGTGAGGAGAGGGAAAAGGAAGGAAGGGAGGAAGAAGAAAAGAAGGAAAGAAAGAAACCAAATCAAATTCCAGGGCACCAGCTTATCCAGGCTTCATTTGGCTTTACCTCAACCAAAGATTGACTCTGTTTGGGGGCACGCCTTTGCCTGATGTAGAATGAATGACCCTCTGATTTTCTTCTGTTCTATTTGATTTGACCTCCTCCCCTATCTTGGACATGGGATGGGAAAGAAGGACTTTCAAAACAATCTGTGTGGGACTTCCCTGGTTGTCCAGTGTCCCCCTTCCAATGCAGGGGATGCTGGTTCGATCCCTGGTCAGGGAACTAAGATCCCACATGCCGCAGGGCAACTAAGCCCGCGCGCCTCAACTACTGAACTCGTGGGCCTCAACTAGAGAGCCCGCGTGCTGCAAACTACAGAGCCCACGTGCTCTGGACCCCGCACACCACAACTACAGAGCCCACACACCCTGGAGCCTGTGCACCACAACTAGAGAAGAGAAAACCTGCATGCCACAACCAGAGAGAAGCCCGCGCACCACAACGAAGAGCCTGCACGTCGCAACGAAAGATCCCGCGTGCCTCAATGAAGATCCCGCGTGCTGCAACTAAGACCAACGCAGCCAAAACTAAATAAAATAAATAAATAATAAATAAATCTTCAAAAAACAAAAAATCTGTGTGCTCCCTGCTCCCCCTATGCGGGGGTGAACAAACGATAGCAGGGTACAAGAAATGCAACACGTGTGGGATTTCTTGAGCTCCTGGGCTGAGATTTGGGGGAACTCCCACCCAAGACGAGTTTCAACACCTTCCCCCTGGATATATTGTGATTTCATAAAACCTGCCCAACCTTCACACCCTATTTGATTTGATACTGCTTGGAAACCGCCTCCCCCAAGGCTTTTGAGAGGGCTCAACAATTCTGAGTTTCTTTCCCCTTTTCTCTACTTCTGTGGCTTTTAATGTTAAGTCACTAGATTTGGGGTTAATTAGTTACTGCAGCATAGCCATGGCTACCTGATCAATCATTTCCCTTCCACGTCTCTGTGTTGGCATGTAATTTTATGCAATCATACTAATCACAATGAATTAGGTTTACAGAGAGGTTTTTAGAAACTTTCTCAGCCATGATTTGCTCTTTGCAATGACTCTGAGAGGCACCGGGATAGAGACTATCTTTTGATACCTAGCATCCTTTTCCACTCCATTCTTTCCTGCCTCCTGTATTATAAGGACCAGAAAGAGAGAAAAACCACATGTCCTGACCCTCTTGCAGCTAGGGTTCTGGACAAGATTTAGGTTCTGCCATTCAAATGCACTCAGGCAAGGTTTGGAAGCAGAAAGGAAGCAGAAGGAGAATGCCATTTGAAGTCTGGAGTTACACTGTCTCAAGTCAAGGAAGTATGCGTGTCTCCAAACCAGAAGCTGGCAAACAGAACTGACACACACCCTTCCCTGTCACCTTCAGAGGGAGCACAGCCCTGCGGACACCGTGACCTCGGGTTCCTAGTCTCCAGGACTGTGAGACAATGCATCTCTGCTGTTTATTGCCTCTCAATTTGTGGGACTTTGTTCCAGCACCCCTAGGAAACTAATACAGGGGGCTATTTATTGGGGGTCCTCAGAGATTCCTGCTCTGGGTCTTCAGGACTTTAAGACATCACACTGTGATAGACACTTCCATTCCCAGCAGTCTTCAGAAAGAATCTCATTACAAACCTCCCAAGGACTCCAGGCTAGCTTTATGCCACATTCCTAAGCTTTAGCCTTAAACTCGTCTAGAATAATGACACCCACTGTTGGCTCCTCTGACTTAGCAGAAACACCTCTGCCCCCCAACTTGCCTGGGTGGCTTTTCCCACTTCCATCTCAACTGCTCCAATCCCTGCATCTGAGGCTTCAGAATCAACACACGCCTGATTTGTTAATTTCCTGGAGTCTCGTGATGGGGATGTCACGGCACATACAGTGTTTTGACAAGTGATAAGGGGGTGTTGCTGCTGGCCACTGCTGTTTTGGGGAACACTTATCACACTTGCCGACAAATATGTCAGCAACAGATGGAGAGGAAGTTCTTTGAAATAAGTCCAGTGAATGAGTGCTTTGAAATATAGCCTGTTAATAGAAAATTTGAAGTAAAGTCAACAGATTAGGAGACAATTGCCATTGAAAAGATAGTTTGTTATTCACAGTTCCTAAGAGGAGGGGTCACATCACACCATGTGGGCCCCCCCCAGGGAAGCACTAGCGTTAGTCATGAGACAGAGGGAGAAGGGAGAAAATGTGGGCAAGAGCCTTTCTGGTGGTTTCTGTGGGAAGGAACAGGCAAGGCAGGGCAAGCAGGCTTAGGACTGGCTAGTCTGAATAATTTCAGGGGTTCTGGGGCACAGGAGCTGTCCCTGGCTGTCTGGATCCTGGCACTGGGGTGTGTAGGGCAAGTGGATAGTGGCCTGGAGTGTGCAGAAGTCAAGCATCAGATTACAGGAAATAGAAGACATGGTGAATACAATGAGGAAGCAAATTCATTCTGCTGGCATGGCTGCTGTGTCACCTGTTACTAAAGATCCAGGTGAGGTTTCTGATGCCCAAGCGCCCATCCCGAGGTCCCTGAGAAAAGAATGAGTTCTACACCTCACAGCCTGCTGTCCTCTGGCCAGTGGAGCTTTCTCCCTTGCCCTCTGGAATGCTCTGCTCCCAAATGCTCTGGTGGCCACACTCTGGAGGGAGGATCCAGAAAGCCCTCCCTCCCCCACCCCCAGCTTCACTGCCCTTCTGCTCCGGCACAGCCTCACCCCTGCCCGTCCCAGCACTGACCCTGCTGGGTCGGAATCACCTGTTTCCTTTTCTGTCCCTCCCTCAGCCCTGGCTACACCTTAGAACCATCTGGTAACCTTAACCCCACCTTCACCCCACCCAGCACTTTCTCCTGCGAGATGAGTCAAGTGAGTGCCTCTGCAGGTGGGACCTTGGCATTGGCATCTTTTACAGTTCCTGGGTGACATGCAGCTGTGGCTGAGAAGTGCCACCCTAGACCACGATGTCCTCGGCCACAGGGGGTCTGTGTCCTTGGGTCGCCTGTCACAACGCCTGGCTTACGGCAGGTCTGCAAAAGTAAAGGAATTACTTTCTTGTGTACAGAAGAGGACAGAGCTACAGTTGTCCCTCAGTATCTGCAGGGGATTGGTTCCAGGACCCCCACTGATACCCAAATCTTTGGATGCTCCAGTCCCATGTATAAAATGGTGTAGAATTTACATATAACCTGGACACACCCTTCCATATACTTTTTTTTTTTTTTTTTACTTATAAATACCTAATACAATGTAAATGCTATGTAAATAGTTGTAAGTCCAATGTGTATGTTATGTAAATAGTTGCCAGCTAGCAGCAAATTCAAGTTTTGCTTTTTGGAACTTTCTGGAGTTTTTTTCCTGAATGTTTGCCATCTGAGGTTGGTTCAATTCTAGAATGTGAAACCCCAGGTAAGAAAGCTGACAGTATATGGTCAATACATTTTGACCAAGGGTCCTCAGTAGACACTCAGGGCAAAACGCAGGCACTGCCCTTCTGTCTCTGACTCCTGGCTCTTTGCTCATTTGGGGGGAAGTCAAGCTCCCATGTGTTAAAGGCCAGCCCCCCACCTGCGCATCTGCTGGATGATTGCATTAATCTCCGCAGTTCCTCCTCCTCTGTATCCTTCCTTTTGCCATGTCATTTGGCAGTGCCCAACCCCGACCCGGTTGGGTCTTGTGAGTTGCTTTGCCCACTGGGATGGCAGCAAATGTGAGGGAGGTGGTGGCTTAAGTGACTGGGCTTTCCCTGCCTCTGTTTCTGCTGTGGCCACGCGAGGTCACACAGGGCTGGCCTGCCAGAAGGTGAGCCATGAGGAGCTGGGCCGAGTCGCCCAGTCAATGAGCCAAGGTCATGGTGTACCAGCTGGCAGCCAGGCGACCCCCAGACATGGGAGTGAGCACAGCCAACGTCACCGTAGCTGCCTAGCTGACGCTGCAGGACCTCAGTCTTAGGAGCAAGCCCTGCCTACAGGAGCTTAACCCCACAGGCCTGTGAGCTAACTGGATGCTTCTTGTTTACGCCATTAAATTCATGTGGTTATTCATCACCCAGCATTATTGTACCAACAGAAAATGAATGCAATCCCTTCCCCTTCCCTCTACAGTTTTAAATTCCCCATTTCCTGGAGCACTTTGCCCTCAGCCCTAAAGCACTCTCAACTCTTCCTCTCACACTGTGCTATGATGCTACATCCTCCTTCAGCTTCATTTTACCTCCAGGTATGGTGTCCCTCTGCTTTTGCTGCTAGCCAGGAGACCCCAAATCTCAAAGTAGATTTAGCGCCCATTCTAGGAGATAAAACCAGCCTGAAAGATCAGAAAGCAGAGCAGACACCGGGGGAGCAGAGACACTCCTGTGAGAGTCTTGGATTTTGTATAACCAGCAGATCTTGAACATTTTAAATAAAATATGAATGCATTTATTTAATTATGCTTATAACTCACTGTAAACACAGCAACCAACTTGTTCTCTGAGAAAACACTTAATGAGATCGATCAGCAAACTCTTTAAATAGAAACACATAGTTATCTGTTTTGTAAACTGTTTTTTTTTTAATGCATTTAACAAAAGGGTAAGGAGATCTAATGTACAGCATGGTGACAGTAGTTAATAATACTGTATTGTGTGGTTGAAATTTGCTAAGAGGGTAGATCTTAAATGTTCTCACCACTCACACAATAAGAAGGTAACTATAAGAGGTGATGGATACGTTAATTACCTTGTGTTGTTAATTTCACAATGTATTTGTGTATTAAATCATCATGTTGTACATCTTTAAAAAATCACATTGTATAACCTAAACATATACAGTTTTTATTTGCCAATCACACCTCAATAGAGCTGGAGGGGAAAAAAGGCAACAATGACTAAGAAAAAAAGAAAGAAAAGCTGATGAACCTCTATCTCCTGTCATAAATCAGGGAAAGGAAAAACAAGCCACAGTCTCCTCTCTTGTCCTTCTCTCCTAGGGGAGAAGATTTGTGTTTTTTGAGAATTCTCTGCTCCTGATTTTCCTTCTGCACTGCCTAAAAAGGCACTCACTGGATGCTAAAGCTGATGGAGGGGAGGGTATCAGCCATTCACATCTTAGTATGGAATAGTGTTCAGTGCTCTGTCTCGACAGCAAGCTTGATGAAAAAGGAGCTTAGACAAGAGAGAGGAGGGTTCGAATCCTTGGGGAGCGTGTGGGATGCTGCAAAGCCAGAGGGCAGGGTCAGGACACTGTGTAAGGCATGTGGGAGATGATGAAGGATGGGGAGATCTGGGAGGAAAGTGGGAAAGGGCTGAGGGGGAGAGGACGAGCACAGAAGGGGAGGTAGGAAGGGATGGA
Organism: Balaenoptera ricei; assembly: GCF_028023285.1. Classification (NCBI taxonomy): domain Eukaryota; kingdom Metazoa; phylum Chordata; class Mammalia; order Artiodactyla; family Balaenopteridae; genus Balaenoptera; species Balaenoptera ricei. The sequence goes on along the minus strand of NC_082643.1, from coordinate 106,363,509 downwards.
CAGAGATCCAGGAGCTCAGGAACGAGGGAACCCAGAGAAGGCTGTGTGAGCTCTGACCCGAGGCTGTAGCATCGGGCAGGAACTACGGCGTCAGGCAGGCCCTGGTTACCCCACAGGCTTGCTGAGTCTCATTGCATCCTAGAGGAAATGGCTGAATTATTCCTACTGCTTGGTGTTCCTGCCTTGATTTTGCTTCTGGAAAGCTGCCCAGGGTCTGAAAGGTCTTTGTCCAAAAGTCTCTCTCAAGTCTCTAGGCAGGGGCCGTGAGGATCCCAGCCATAACCCTACCCTCCACACCCCTGGTTTCCAGGACAGCCCTGCCAGGGGTCCTGCATCACCCAGCCTGTGCCTCTTCTTCCTCCACCTCACCTGCTTCTGTGATCTGAGCAGAGAAGGGACAGGAGAGGCTGAGAACTATACGCTAATACAAGCCCTCCTGAGCACCTTTATGTCCTGGTGCTGAGACAGTGGCTGATCTTCACCATCTTGTCTTAGACCTTTGCCACCCTGCAAGGTGGTATTACTTGTTTTGCAACTTGCCTGAAGACACACAGCTAGTTGGGGGACCAGCGGAGACCCAGGTCTGGGGTTCCTGCCTTTTAGATACAAACTGGGGACCCTGATTTGCAGCCTCAGCTCTGCTCAGTTTCCCCCTGGCAACCTAAGGTCGTCCTTGACCTTCCATTTGGGAGCACAGGGATTTCACCTCTCTACCCCAAAGCACTTGGTCTGGTTTCAGCCTCTGGCGGGAGACTGGAGCCCAGATGGTCCCATCCACCACTCCCACCCTGTCTCCCAGTGCCAAGGGGTTTATACAATGAGGTAGGATTCCCTGAGACACACTGGTGACACACACAAGTCCTAGAGGGGCTTCGGGCTGGAGCCACAGCCTCAGCCTGCGGGAGGGAGTGGGGGAGGTAGGTCAGAGGAGCCGTGTAGAAGAGGCGGCAGACTCATCCCTGAAAGATTCAGCAGCACATCAGAAAAATCCCCACCCGCTCACTCCAGCCCACACTCCCGAAAGCCCTTGGGAGATGAGCTCCTGAAGCAACATCAGGGAATTTAGTCTCCAAGACTGCCATGATGCTTGGCTGCAAGCTGCCTTTGGCATGGACTGCAGTGGAGTGTCAGTCATTGCTGGGCTGCGCCCTGGACTTGTGGTCCTGACTTGACTGGGCACCACATCCCTGGGACTGACTCAGAACACAGAGGCCCAGGTTCTCTAAACAGGACAGGGTCTGGCCTCTGATTCTTACCAAGTCCCCCAGGGGATTCCAATAAGACCAGAGTTGGAGAGCCTTCTCCATGGGCCAGCAGTGTCAGCCTCAGCTGGGAGCTGTTATAAATGCAGAATCCCAGGCCCACCTCACTCCACTGAATCAGTTTAGGAAGATGCCCACACTCCGTACACACATAAAAGCTTGAGAAGCCTGGATGAGAGAAAGGCTTCCCTTAGAGGGAAGCCTGGATGATGACTGATTTCTAGCTTGCCAAGCACACCCTATCGCATTTGATCCCCACGACAATCTGGAAGGTGGGTATCATTTTCCCCGTTTTACTGAAGGTGATATTGAGGCTTAGAGAGGTGAGTGACATCTCTGAAGCCCCGGGTTCACAAGTCGGGGAGCAGGGGTGGGAGGCTCAGAGCTTTCCAGCCTTGTATCCCATTCCCATTTCTGCCCTGTTGTCCTCACACCAGGACATGAACGGTGATGTCTTTAGATATGAAACCATCAAATACATTGGACTTGACTCACCGCAGCAGGACACAGACCAGAAATTTACACAGGTGTTCATTCACCAGGATTGAAACAAAAGAAGGCTTTCTAGTCAACCCTAAAATCCAACTCACCAGGACCAGGACCAAATTCCCAGAGCCTCCAAGTTCCCACTGAAATAGTCTGTAGAAAGCGTTCATAACAGGCTTACCGTGTTCATCCAGCAGTATGTTGTCTGGCTTGATGTCTCTGTAAGAGAAAACAAAGAAGCTGAAAATGTGATTTCTGGAGCCTACCGAGCAGCACGTGACAAACATGACAACTGCGGATAAATGCCTGACAACACCTAGAGTGCTTGTCTCTCTCCCAGCGTGAGGGCTCAGACAGGGAGCAGGAGAGTGATTGTTATGATCGTGGAGCCCCGTGTTCTTGCTCCCTTCCCTTTCCTTTTCCTGGAACTGCAAGTGGATTGTGTGAATATTCTTCTCCTCAATATTCTTAACGATTTCTGGCCTCTTGAGTCCCAGGAGTGACTGCTCACTGAGCATAGGGTCTCTACTGGTGGGTACAGACACTTACCCCTCCTGATGGAATTTAGCCTTCCCACCTTGCTAGGTACTAAACCTCCCAGGTGTAATGGTCTCTGCTCTATAGACCCGGGAACTGAGGCTCTGGGAGGTTCAGTAACTTGTCCTGGTCAGCCTTGTCCACAGCCTCTGCCAGTTTTTGTACAATCTCAGAAGATTTGACATTTATTATAAAGAAGTGAATGGGGCTTGAATTTCTAAAATCTGTGATTTTTATATGGAGCTTTGGAAAGTGTATGCACGTTCATGATGACTAAATCAGGGTTGAAGATGTCAATTCAGTTTCTTAAAAGATCACACCCAGCAATCAGCCGGTTTTTGTACAGTCTGTGAGCTAAGAAAGGCTTTTACATTTTTAAAAGATTGTAGAAAACAAAACAAGACACACACACACACTCACACACGCACAAAGCAAAAAGGAAAAGAAATGTATAACACAGACTGATGTGACCCTCAAAGCCTAAAATATTTATTATCTGGTCCTTCAGAAGTTTGCTGATCCCTTTTGCACACAGTGGGCCATGTCCAGCGAAATCTCGGCTGGGGAGTTTCTGGAAAATTCTGCTCTATGTCATCATTATAGCAAGGGGCTCCCAACTCCAAGCTGTGCTTTTTAAAGGCAGGGGTTTTGCTTTCTTCACCTCTGCACCCCTAGCATGGTGTCTGTCACCAGCAGACACAGTCAAAGAAAAACCAGGACAGTAGTTAAAGCAGTAAAGACAGATTTTATTCAATTGCAATCACCAAAGGGGAAAAGACACCTCAGCATAGAACTGGGCTCAATTCTGAACACAACGGGGACAAGTGGGGATTTGTAGCCGAGGAGCAGGTGGGGATCGGTGGATGGAAAGTTACTAAGAGGAGACATCAGAGGTGAGGGGGGTTCAGGATTCCTGCTGATGGCAGGCCAGGGTGATCAAACCACCCGGGGGATGAGCAACCTGATGAGAAGATGATCAGGTCGGGAGGATGGGGGATTCTGGCTAAACCAACTTAGCAGGTTCTTGCTAAGACCCGACAATGCAGAGACAACACAGAAGTACAAAAGACGAGGTCCGGTTTCAGAAGAACTCAGAAGAGCCTGAGTAGAGTTTGGGGGGGAAAAGAACCTTTGTCAACACACAGGAAACACGGAAGAATGAATGTGAGAGAAACACAGCCTTGGAGAAACTCATTGGACGGCTTCAGCTCTGATTCACCCATCATTAACTTGCATACACTTTCCAAAGCTTTGTATTAAAGCCATAGGTTTTAGAAATACAAGCCCCACTCACTCATTTAGAGTAAATGTCAAATCTTTTGAGACTAATGACAGCTTTCTTCGAAATAAAAAGCGATTGCTCCTGAGTTTATCAAATAGCAATTCTACCTGAAAACACACCATGGTTATTTGTAACAATATGAGGTAATGCCTAGGGCTTTGGGGAAGAAAGATACACTCAAACCATAGCTTTAAATTTTAATTTTCATTGTGACTTGTGAATACTGATGAGCATGAAGCCAATGGAACCCCAGCTGCCAAGTTCACAAACACACGTCCCTGGTGAACAGAGATTGGTTGTTAGGGGTGTCCCCAGGGGGAGGATGAACTTGAGAGCTCACACAATTAAAACAAAAGACGGAAGACCTGGAGTCAAGTGTTTGTGGCTCAAATCAGCAAACACTTGTCCCCTGTCTGGGGCCTCTCCCAGGAGGGTTTCTCCAGAAAAGGTGAGAAAAGGGAAGATAAATACTTGTCAAGAATGAGCCCAGGCGAATCCTGCTCGGGAGCAGACTGTCTGACACCCCGGCGCCTCTCCTGCTATCGGGGTGACCTCCCTGTGCCTCGGCTTCCTTTGTGGTGTGGACTTAATGTCTGACACATGCCTCTGTGTCGGCTGTTAGCACGGAGGGGAGCCAATGGCCCTCAAGCATCTTGGGGGTGTCCCTTCCATGGTCACTGGGGCTGCAACAGTGAACAAGGCAGACCCAGCAAATGGAACTCGCTTCTAGGAGGCTGACAGGAGCGAATAAGTGACACGACCCCAAGTTGAGACAAGTGCTCTGAAGAGAACAAATCAGGGTCTAGAAAAGAGACCTGCTTTTGGTAGGTGGCCAGGGAAGGACTTTCAGAAGATGTGACATTAGCTTGACATGTGAATGACAAGAAACAGTCAGACGCAACCCGGGAGCAAGCTCTCATCTTGCAGATGAGTCCACGGAAAGCTGGGAGGGTGAATGGCTTAACCTGTGACATCTGTCCAGCCTAGGGAACAGGACAAAGGTGGTGGGGTCATTCGCATGATCACAGGCTATCAGACTGAGTCCTGGCGGGCTGGAGCGGGAGCGGCCACATGGCAGGGACCTGTGGGCACCTCTAGGAGCTGAGCGCCAGCAAGGAAACGGGGGGACTTCATTCCTGTAGCCACAAGGGACTGAATTCTGCCAACAATCAGGAGAGCTTGGGAAAGATCCAGAAAGATCCAGAAAGGAGTGCAGCCCAGTGGACACCGGGGTCGAAGCTTTGTGACAACCTGAGCAGAAGAGCCAGCTAAGCTGTGGCCAGACTCCTGACCTGTGGAAACTCTGAGGAAATACATAGATACGAGTTTGTTTTAAGCCGCTCATTTAGAGGAAATTTGTTCCGCAGGGACAGAAAATTGTTACGATAGCTATATGATCTTGGGCAACGTACTCTGGGGCCTCACTCTCCTCATCTGGAAAATGGGAATGACGGTCCCTATCTGACAGTTGCTGGGCGTGTACACGGAGGTGCTATCATGCAAGGCTTAGCAGGGCTCCCAGTGCGTAAGAAGTGCTGAAATAAATAACGATGAGGGGCCTATCTCTGCTCTTTAAAAGGAGCTAGGGAGGCCTCAGGGGCGGATTCTTGAGCTTTTAGCAAAGTGCATTAGATCTCTTTCATAGGAGACTCACCAGGCAGACTCCTGAAAAGCCTCACGGAAGAGACGGGAGTCTGATTCATTCGGGATTTAATAAGAATAACATTTTATAGGCAAAGCATCTTATCAGAGCCTCTAGGTTAGCGGGTTCCAGGACCATTTCCTCCGGTTCCACTTTTCACATTGATCGTATCTCAGCCCAAGCACGTCATCCTGCTGAAAATGGGCCTGTGTGTTCAGAAATGGCATTAGAAGCATTGCGAGGATAGGCAAGTCTGCGACAATGTTTTCTGAGGACAGGTCCCATAATTTCAGAGCTGGGCAAAATGACACTTTGATAGAAAGTGTGCATGCGAGGCTATAAAACCTGGTTCTGCTTTTGGAATTATCCCCCAGCCCCCAAATAAAACAAAGCATAAAATGTCAGTTGGGCTATTTAAAAAAACAAAAAAAATAGCACAGAAATGGCTCTGATCCAGACTGCAAAAAAGGGCCGTGGGGACATTTCTGCACGTGTGCCTTTGCTGGGGGTCTCTGAGTGTTATACGTCCATGATCTTATGCAGTAATAAAGACAAATAAAAACCTGGTGGAAAAAGATTCACATCTGTGAAATGAAATTCTGTGGATATTTTACCCCTAGAGAAAGAACATGCTGTTGACATCACAGAAGTAGCAGGAGGAGGCGGACACACAGTGGTCATATTCCAGCCCCAAATTTGGTGGCCCTGTGGTCCTGGCACAATGCGCAGGGCGAGCCTCAGTTTCCTCAGCTGTAAACTGGAAAATAACACATACTCCACGTAGTTACGGTGAGAATTTTTGTTTGTTTTAGTCGTTTTTATTTTGTCTGTTGTTAAAGCGCCTAAACCTACATTCTAACTCTTACAGGAGCTTATCTTGGTCGTGTTCTGAAATGCAAATTCGATAGTTTCAGTCGTGCGATCCAGAAACTTCTGTGGTTCCTCACTGCTGTCCAAGGAGTTACATGTAAGGCATTACAGGCAGGACTGGGGACAGGAGGAGGGATGGCCAGCTCTGAGGCTGGAGAAGACTGGTCTTGCCGCAGTGGTGGGTTAGAGGTTGGTGGGTAGAGGGAGATGGGTTTAGACAGGTGGGTTGAGACCACTTACGAGGGGCTTTATTTGATTATGGAACCAACTTCAGGTTGTTAGACTTAGGAGGCAATACCTGGGATTTTCCTCCAGGCTGGCTGGGGTACTAGATGATTCCGTTTGAGGTAGGTGGGGTTTTATGAGAGCAGCCAGCCAAGGGCCAGGCCTGTAGGATGCACGCCTGTTGTTAGTAACAGAAGGAGCAAAGACATTTCAGTCTTGGGGATGAGCTACCAGAACGGGCACCGGGGAGGGAGGCTGGAGGCAGTGACTGAGCCAGGGTTGAACGGGTGGGATTCACCTTGGCTGTGGACCTCTGTGGCCAGCTGGCACTCATCCGGCAGCAAGCCGACGGGGGACAGGAGGCTGATGAACTTGGCTCTCACATTTTGGAATCTCTCACCATATTGGTGCGGACTGTCTTCCCAGAAACTGGGTACCGATTCTGAAACCGCATATCGTTGCTACTGGTTAGATTTCACTTCTTTCTCCTGTCTCTCTCCTGCCTCCTGTGGAGGGCAGGGACCATGTACGGCCCCCAGCCCCCAACACGATGCCTCCACATCATCAGAAGTCCTGATGCTACTCACAGCTGCACTTCCTGCAGAGCCTACTGTGAGTTGGGCATCACGTGGGCAGGTCACGTGGGTTTCACAAGGAGCGTGGCTTCTCTGGATCAGGTGCTGTGGCATCACCTTCTGCGTCACCCCGCTCTATTCTGACACAACTCTAGAGGCAGGGATCACTCACTAGTCCTATTTTATTGATGAAGAAAGAAGTATTTACAGAGGGTCAAAGGTCACATGTCAGCAGACAAGACCCATTCTCAACTTGCCTCTAGATCAACGTTCTCTACCTGGGGGAAATACTCAAGAAGAAAATGAATCTAGTGATTCCAGGAGCATGCCTATAATACATATGTTATTTGATCAACAAAATTATGTTACTTGGATTTCAGGATATGTTTCTTTATTACAACACCCACATACAAGGTTGTATTTCTTTTTTAATATGACCCGAATGGCTTTCCAAAACATACATCTGTCCCTTCTTACATAAATTCCCTTAATTGCCCTCTGGAACCCACAGCGCTGGTGGCCGGTGTCTGGGATTCCATATTCTAACATAATCTCAAAAATAAAAAGTGAATGCTCAGATGTGGCTGTCAAGTTTGAAAGCCATCAACTGAGGGCATCAAAGAAAACTAGCAGCCACTACCACTGTACTTGTACAAAAAGAGGGAAGGAGGAGCCCGGAAGAGTCATGAGGACACAATTTCAGCATAAGGCACGGCTGTCTCAGGCCTCAGGCCCATTCCTGGAGAAGTGTTTATTATTTTTTAAAATTTATTTTATTGAAGTATAGTTGATTTACAATGTTGTGTTCATTTCTGCTGTACATACAGACAGGGATGACCATGTGAGGACACAGGGAGAAGGTGGTGGTCTACAAGAAGAGAGGCCTCAGAAGAAACCCTGCTGACACACTGACTTTGAACTTCCTGCCCCCAGAATTATAAGCAAATAAACTTCTGTTGTTTAAGCTACCTAGTCTGTGGTACTTTGTATGCAGCCCCAGCAAACTAACACAGGTAGGTAATATTATTATCCTTATTTTACTGGACAACAAGACTGCAGCTGAGAGGAGTTAAACATTTTCTCCAGGTCACAGAGTTCATGGTAGAGCCTGGATGGACCAGTTAGAGACACAGGTCTTGATTTAAAGGCATGGAAACAATTTTTAAAATGTATACACAGCCTGGTGAGTCAGTTCTTTCTTACATCTGGCTTAAAACCTCTTGTTGCAACTCAAATCATTTTCCTCTCACTTTATCCTTTGGGAGAGAAAGTGCATCTGGTCAAGCCATGCTTGGGGTTTGTTAGTTTTTCTTTAATCCTGCAAAGAATAAACATCAGCATGGTTGACATTGATTCATTACATTCAAACGCTATGCCACTCCATGGGGTTTGGGTGTAAACTTGGTTACTAAGGCAATTGCATTCGGCTAATTGCTAAGTACACCTCATGGAGAATTCAAGAGTTTCAGGATTTACAAACAGGTTCAGGGATGCACTGGGCTCAATTAATTCCTTCATGGATGGGTGAGCCCAACAGCACGCTGCCCTAGACATAGTGAGGGTGTCGCCTTCCCAGGCAGGTCAGGAAGGGTCCGTGAAGCCCACGCAGACCCACCCAGCCCAGTTTTCTTTCTTTCTAGTTGCTCTAGGAACACTATATTACAAAGGTCTGTCCATGAGTCAGTCTGTGAACTCCTCAAGTTAAGCGCCACTGCACAGCATATGGAAAACCATAAAAGTGTGTTAAGAAGGATAGGGTGCTTGCCCACGCCCTGCAGTGACCGCAGGACAGCCTGTGATGATGGATAAAGCTTTGAAGCCCTTCACACATGAACCCTACGACTGCCTGGGTCTCAGTTTTCCTCATCTGTAAAATGGGGATGAAATGAAATAATGAACGTAAAGGACCTAGCTCAGTTCCTAGCATAGAGTAGGTGCTCAAAAAATGGTGACCATTTCCCCCACTTGGACCCACCCCTACTTAGCAGGGAGTTTAGAGGGAACAGGATGGGGCAGAAAAGGAGATGGAAGAGCCGACCCTGAAAATGATTATGACCATCCTTCACATGTACACAGTGGTACAGTTCACAAAATCCCTTCCCATACTGTAATTCATTTAACCCTCATGAATACCCTGTGGAACCAGCATTATCTTCTTTTCATGGACAAGGAAACTGAAGCCTAGAGAGGTGAAGTGACTTCCCATGGTCAGAGTTAAAAGTGGCAGCAGAGGGATTTGAACCCAGCTCTCCTGATGCCCAATGCTCTTTCCATTTCCTGGGTGGGGCAGACACCCAGTCCTTGTGTCTGTGCACACGCTGTTCCCCGGTCTGGAGCTCTCCAATCGCCTCCTGGTCAACCCCCTGCATCTGGTTGCCCTTGCTCAGCTGCCACTGCCTCTGAGAAGCCCTCCTTGAAGTCCTGGATGGTCCCGGTCACTGTCCTGCATTTCCTTGTTCCCTGAACTTCACTGGCTGTGACCACAGCCAGTGTGTATGTGTGTATGGTTATCTGAATGATGTTTTTCTTTCCCAATAGGCTCTGAGTTCCATCGAAGCAGGGCCCACCTCTAGATCAGCAACCTGGCATGGTGCTGAGCACAGATTGGGCTTTTGACAACTATTGATTAAGTTCCTACATCTATAAACTTGTCCCAAGGCACAGGGTAAATGTTGGCCAGAACCCTAATGTTTGAGTCCAAAGGTCCTGAGGGAGAACCAGGCCAATTAGTGTCAGGTCCTGGCAGGGGGTGGTCCAGGCAGGGCATCCCCCCAACTCTCCCGGCTTCCCCAGAGACCACGGCTTAGCTCTCATTTTATTTCACTCAATTCTGGCAGCTTGCAAACTGCCACAGTCATTTGGTCCTGCATTTCCCTCTTGGATTCAGTAATCGTGGTGGGTTCCACGTGGCGGAGCCTAAGGAGTGCCGTGACTCTGCAGGAGCTCCGTGGTCCCTCCCACAGCTCCCAGTTCTTTGCTTTTCCATTAAGATGCTCAGACATACGCCTCATGTTCTTAATCCTACTTTCTGAGGAGAACACTGGAAAGAGTTAGGCTCCATGTCAAGGTCTTATTCTATTCATGTGATTCCTACTGGAATCTAAGAGCACTGGCCAGGGGGACACCTGACCCCCCTCAGGAATAACCCTGTCATTTTCCAGACCAACAGAATGACGTTCAGGAGAGGTGAGTCATTTCCTTGGGTCAATTGGTAAGTTAGCCTCAGGGCTGGGGTTTGAATTTTGCTTTCCTGACTATTGTAACCTTCTTATCCGCCTGGATCTTACTGAGTCAGTGAGAAAGGTATTGTATAGCTAAAAAAGGAGCTAGGAAATAATTTTGTTTCTCCCTCCCTTTTTACAGACGAAGCAAATGAGTCTCAGAGAGGTTCAATTACTTACTCTAAATTACAAATACGTCCTTACAAAGCTGCGCTCAGGTCTGGCTAGATCTTTCTCCATGGCCAGTGTTCTTTCTATCGCCAAGAGTTTGTTTTCCCACTTCTACTACCTTCCTCCTACCCACTCCCTCCAGACCACTGTTTACCTCCACCTCGGCTTCCTCACCACCTAACACTTTACTTACGGACTTGTTTTCGTGGTTTCCCTCTCCAGACTAGGCTATACACCCCATGACAGCAGGGATGATTCCCCCCATTGCTGTATCACCAGGACCTGGAACATTATCTGCCATAAAGAATACACTCAGTAAACAGTTGTTTGGATACTTGAGTGGGTGAAGGCCCAGCATTCAGGACTGCCTGCCCCCATGATTCCTCTTCATCTGTTTCTCAGCGTTGGTCCACAGTTTTCCAGCTCCAGAAACCAGGGTTCTTCTGAGTAATACAGCAACTCAGGCCCCAACCTAGACCAGCCACAGCCTCAGATTCTGTGAGCCAGGCCTGGGAACCTGCATTCGGACAAGCTCCAGTGGGATTTTGATGCCTCTTGGGGTTTGAGAGCCCTGCTCTGCTTAAGGGGCGAGACAGATATCTGAGCTGGTTCACAATGGGAGGCTGAATTCAGGAGACGAATTGCCCAGAATTCTTAGTCTCCAATCCCTGGCGTGTAGGCGTCTTTCACTAAAACATGGGGCCCCGGTAATGGGCTCTGATTCCTTTGGGAATAAGTTAGGAGGATTGTGTTATAGCTGCTGAGTCCCGTGGGCCCCCTTAGGGGCAGGCCCGCTCAGTTTGATTGGTGTGATGCGGGGATGTGGAGAGGGGAGAATCACCTTTTGACTCACAGCGCGGATCTGTGTGCAGAAGTGAGCAGAGCAGGCTCTATTTTAGTGGGTTCTAAAGCAACCAGACATGGCAGGTACTGATCAGCTGGCAAAGGAAAGAAGAAAACAGCCCCTGACACCCACCCACCCAAGGCTGATGGCAGGGCCCAGATTGGGATTTCCCAATCTCTGATTTTACTAAGAATGAGGGAGGCCTGGTTAGAAAGAAGAGTCTATGTGAAGCATTACAGTGAATTAATATTATAAGAGTTGCTATTTTTAGGGCCCAATCTCTCTGATATTTCATCCAAGAGAGCACGCTGCCAAAATGTGTAAGAGTCACCGAGTCCCAGCCTGTCAACGCTGGAAGGGACCTTAAGTATATCTGAAACAAGCTAGCCGTGGGTCTTGTAACCTTGCTGAGACTCAGTTTCCTTATCTGTAAAGTGGGATAATCATCACGTCCACCTCCAAGGGTTGTTGTGAGGATTCAATGAAATGATGTATACAAAAGAATTAGCCTAGGCTTGTTGTGAAGTCTCAGCTAATACGTTAAAAAATTTTAATTGCTTAATTATAAATAACTCTTGGTTTGGAGAAGGGAAATGCCACGAAAAGTAGCAGAACTGAGACCAGGATGGAAAGCTGGGGTCTTTTTGCTGCAAGTTGTTGAGAATTAACATCTTGGGGCAGCCTCAGGAAGAAGACCACGGAGAGGGACTGAGGGGCCCTCTGTCACATCTCCCTCTGTTCCTTCCACCCGAGGGAAAGGAAGACACAGCTGAGAGGGAAGCTTAATAAGATTTGAACAGGGGGCCTGCGTGTTCATTTTGTATTGGACCCCTCTAATTATGTAGCTAGTCCTGCTTTTACCTCTAATCATGTAATTCGTAGCTTATTCTGCAGACTCAGAGAAGTCAGGCAGCCTGCTCACGGTACAAAGGTCGTTGTGTCACCATCATCATCACCACTGTCGTCATCGTCCCCAGCACCATTGTCATCACCATTGTTGTCACCATCACCATCATCATCACCATCATCATCCCCACTAGCCTACCCTGCCCCCCAGCTCTCGGTCCCGTCACCCAGGATACATCTGCACAACAATAACACAATGTGAATGACTACATGTGTCACCTGTTTCCTTTTCACTCCTTGTCTCTCCCTATTGGAATGTAATCTCCAAGAGAGTAAGAACCTGCCTGAGTTTCGTCCACTCTGTTTCAAGTAGAGAGCAGTGCCTGGCACATAGTAAGCTCCGAATACACTGTGGAAGGAACTGATGATTTCCCAGGTTTCCATTGCCAGAAACTGCTGTTACTTTACATCCTTTATCTTAATTAATCTTTCCAACTACCCCTCTGGAAGGACAATTATTCCCATTTGATGGATGAGGAAGCTAAAACAGAGAGTTTAAGTCCCTGTATATACACAGAGAGAGGGAGAGGGGCTGGGACAGGATTCCTGTAAAGTCATCCTCATCTTAAACATGAGGCTTTTCTCTATATAACATCTATTCACAAAATTAGAGCATTAGTACAGTTCCTGTATGTCTCCCAAGCAACACCCTTCTATTTCATAGTGTAATTTCAGTACAGAAGTTTGGCCTTTTGTGTTTCTCTGGGTAGCATTGGAGAAGTTTGGGAGTGGGGCTGGGAGGGAAGCGAGGACCCTGGATTAAAAATAAGGGGTTGCTCTGATGCAGCCCACTGTGTTCCATTTTCTTTTTTATCTGTTGAGCGAAGAGATAATGAAGTAGCTCTCAGCCAGCTGCAGGATAGGTCTGGTTAGGGGCAGCTTCACCAGAATAATAAACATATTAAATTGTCCCCAGGAAAGAAGCAGTGGGCTTGGCAGATGCCCTGTGCACTGGATGTGGCCCTGAGATTCCGGCAGCCTCACGTGTGCACGCTTTCATCACGTCCTGTCTCAGACAATGGTGGCTCCAGCTGTAATCCTGGCAATACTGATGCCAGCAGCCCCTGGGCCATGAACCTCACTGTTCTTAGTAACAGAGTCACCTCCACAAAGATCCTAATTCATCACGTGCACAAGGAGGAGAATACCTGTGCCCTGCCTCCTTGGAGGAAACGACCTCAGGTAGCTGGCTTTAGGCGGGGCTGGGATCTAGGGGTTGTACTTGCTTGAGGCCCCAAGGATGCACCAGAGGGACCGTTAGTCCTCAGTATAGTCTGCTTGGGCTGCCATAACAACATACCACAGATGGGGCAGGGAGGATGGAGGGCTTAAAAAACAGAAATTTATTTTCTCATATTCCTGGGGGCTAAAAGTCCAAGATCAAGGTGTGGGCAGGGGTGATTTCCTCTGAGGCCTCTCTCCTCGGCTTACAGATGGACGTCTTCTTGCTGTGAACTCACATGGCTGTCTCTCTGTTCATGTCTATGTCCTAATCCTCCCCCTCTTATAAGAACACCAATCATATTTGATTAGGGCCCACCCATATGATCAATCTTAGTCATCTCTTTAAAGACCCTATCTCTTAATACTGCCACATTCTGAGGTACTAGGGGTTAGAGTTTCAACATATGAATTTTGGGGGACACAATTCAGCTCATAACACCCTCTTATGGGATGATATGAAAAGGAGAGAACCCTCTTGACCTCTGGGTGGAAGGGGGGATGGTCTGCCTCCTCTGGAGATGATTATGGGGGAACAGAGGTCCAGGAAGAACCAGGCTCCCTGAGGTCAGAAAGGGTGTCTGCAGTTGGCATAAGGATGATATGTCCGAGAGTGGACCGAGCAATGGAGTTAAAGGACGTTGTAGAGAGTGAGGACCAAGTGATGGAGCCAAGGGGACCCTGGAGAAAGGTCTGAGAAGAAAGGGAATGTGGTGGGGAGCACCCAGGGGTAGCACAGAGGCTAGTGCCACAGGTCTTGGGGACCTGGGTTTGAATCCAGCTGTGCCAACAATCTCATAAGGAATAGAGGAATATCCGTTTACAGAATCTCAGGTAACCAGTTAATCTCAACCTCACCATTATCACTGACCAGCAAAGGTGGGGAGGAGGGGGTCTAGTTCAGGGCTGAATCCTGAGGTTTCTCCCCACCAGTGTTCCCTTGTCCCTAACCTCAGTGTTGACCCCTGAAAGCTCTCTGAGTGCTCACTATCTGCATGGCTCAGAGCTGCCCAGAGTCTTTACCTCTCTACATAGAGCTTGGCAGACTGGACACACCAAGGAGAGCCAGCGCAGGCGGGGGAGGGGGAGGAGGGTACACAGCACAGGGCAGGACGAGGCGGGAAGTTGGGAACAGCGGCAGCTTGTTATGAGGAACAGGGCCACCGAATCTGGGCTTTTTTTTTTTTTTTTTTTTTTTTTTTTTTTTTTTTTTTTTTTTTTAAAAAGTATCTTTTTTTTTTTTTTTTTTTTTTTATTTATTTTTGGCTGTGTTGGGTCTTCGGTTCGTGCGAGGGCTTTCTCCAGTTACGGCAAGTGGGGGCCACTCTTCATCGCGGTGCGGGGACCGCTCTTCATCGCGTTGCGCGGGCCTTTCACCATCGCGGCCCCTCCCGTTGCGGGGCACAGGCTCCAGACGCGCAGGCTCAGCAGTTGTGGCTCACGGGCCCAGCCGCTCCGCGGCATGTGGGATCTTCCCAGACCAGGGCTCGAACCCGTGTCCCCTGCATTAGCAGGCAGATTCTCAACCACTGCGCCACCAGGGAAGCCCGAATCTGGGCTTTTTGAGGAGACCTGAGGAGAAGCCGCGGGAGAATTTCTAACACGGTGGCAACTTGCTTATTTAGCATTTGAAAAAGACCCTTCGGGACAGCTGGGAAGATAAAGAGGCAGAGAAAGAAGGCAAGGCGTTGAGACCACCAGTAGGGTTGCCAGTAAGCTGGGAGAGAAGTGAGTGGGCCTGGAGAGGAAGGGACAGATGCGGAGAGGGGAAGAGGGAGAGGGGAGGGGGAGGGGTGGCTGCAGATTCTGACCAATAACTTTAAAAGGGACTAAACATGCTGTGGGAGACTCTGCTTCTTCCAGCCTCATTTTCATCAACCTGAAGCTCACAAACGGCCGCATTTGTGACAGTTCCCTGGGATCTGTGTGCACTTGTGGAGGAGAAAAGAAGTAAATCTCTGTGCCGGCCTTTCTAAGACAGGTAGGGTCGCTGGCTCCTGGGTCTTGCCAGTGCTGTGTTTGGGTCCCTCTCTGCTCTCGGATAGATGGCAGGCAGGGGACCGATGAGAGGGAGAGAGAGAGAGAGAGAGAACATGGGTTTGTGCACCGATCTTGAGAGAAGGGAGGAAGGCGGTTTGGGAGCCAAGGGGAGCTGGGATGTCAGACGTCCCTCCTTGAACTCAGCTGGCTTCACTGGCTTACTTTGTGACCTGACCTAACTCAGTCATTTGACCTCTCTACACCTCACTTTCCTCATTTACAAAGTGGAGGCAACAATTCTTGCCTCCAAGGAGCGCTATGAAGCCTAATGTGATAACAAATGAAAACAGGACACCCAGTGCTGCAGGAAGACAAAGGCAGCATCGAGGCTGAGAGGAGGGAGGGTGAAGGGTCCTGGGGAGACTTGGTTGGGGGGTGTCAGGACACACTCCAGCCAAGCTGAGGGCCTTCGGTCTAGGTTAATTGCAGTGTGAGGATCCTGAAGGGGTGTAACAGAGAACAAACCTGACTCCATGTTGGATCTATCCCTTTAGCTCTAACCCCTGTGCTCTGTTGCCTGTGCTTAGTCATGCTGGCTCTGCCCCTTTATAGTACAATGTTGCCTATAGCCTGAAATATACATGATAGCCCATTCTCAAGGCTCTGACCTTTAAAGGTTTAACACTTTTCCATTCATATAGAGATACAAAGTTGCAGAACAGAGAATACCATTCTCTTGGAGGCTTAGAGGAACCTTGTGACCAGACTTATGTGGACAGCTGCAAGAACAGAGGATTCCAGCCCCAAGAAGTTGCAACAAACAGCCATACGCCCTCCCCTTTTAGTATAAAAGAAGCCTGAATTCTAACTTGGGGAAGATGATTCTTTAGAACGCTAGTCCACCATCTTCTTGGTCTGATGGCTTTCCGAATAAAGTCACTATTCTTCTCCCCAACCACTCATCTCTTGATTTATTGGCCTGTCGTGCAGCGAGCACTATGAGTTTGGACTTGGTTACAGGGGTTTCCACTGGGGGAGTGACATGGTCTGATTTACGTTTGTAGAAGATGGTTTGACATTTTCCAGTAAACATGGGGAATTGACAAGATGCGTTTGGACCACTAGAACGCAAGCTCCAGGTGGGCAAGGACGGCTGTGTTTCTGCTCATTACTTTGGAAGAGTGCCTGGCACAGGGTAAGGGATCAGCAAGTATTTATTCAGTGACTGAATGAGTCCCCCGGCAAGACAAGGAATAAAACCAGTATGAACCCACTGGGACAAAGAGATCAGGACAATTTATACCAAAGGATGAACTGTCATCACATGTTTAAAAAGCAAAGCAGACGGAGGAGCCGATCGAATGGGCTGGAGGACGCTCTGATGTCAGGGCTCCCACGGGGGAGCCCAGCAAGCCGGTCACTCACAGAACCTTGGAGAATCTCCAGCTGTAGAAGGACCGGGAGCCATTGAAGATGGGCTGTGCTAGGGGCTGGATAGCTGACACTCTGCCCCTAGGGTGTTGAACCCACAAATCCACTCCCAGCCCCATGATGCTGGGTCACTCACAGGGAGGGGTGGACGTGAGCACAGGGCTGAAACGGGGAGGGTCATAAACAAAAGTCTGATTCATAAATGGTGTCCTGTCCTGCAGCCACAACCTCAGCAGCCAGGCCAGGGTCAACACCATTCATGAGACTGAGGAGGCCCCAGAGCTACTGCCTGGGCATCCCATGGAGGAAGCTCTCCACCAGCTCTCGCTGTGTGAAGCTCCACTGTGGGGTCTTCCATGCCCAAGACCCACCAACCAGCTTTTAACCGCCTCCTTCTTCAATATCAGTGAACAGTTAGTTATCCATGACCAGTGGCCATTTGAGGAAAATCTTCAAAATGAAAAGCAGAGATAAAATAAAAATATCAAAGGACCTCAGAGGAAACAGAAATAAATTCAGGGAAGAGGAAACTTCAAAATAACTATTATTAATATCCTCAGAGAGGTAGGAGGAGATACTGCGCCCATAAAACACAACAGGGCACAATGAAAAAGGAACCGTCAGAGGAGGAGAAAGAGCTCTGGGAAATCGAATATCTGACAACTAAAAAAAAAAAAAAAAAAGAATCAATAGAAAGGTTTGGAGGATGAAGTCAGGGAAATTTCTCAGAAACTAGAATGAAAAGTCTCACAGATGGAGAATAAGAAAAAAAAATTAAAACACAGGGGATCATTCTAGCAAGTCCAACATCCAAATAATTTAGGAGAACAGGAAGGTCCAATGTGAGCGCAGGGAGTGTGGGCAATGAGGCTGGGCCAGCAGGTGGAGGAGGTGGCAGGGTATGAAAAGCAGGTTGGGCGGGGAGCCTGGAGTTTCAGGAAGTGGGGTTGCGAGGACCGTAGTGGGTGGGCGGTGGTTTTAGTACACAGGCAGCCTCATTCTGTTGCACTGGAGCACAGAATGAGAAATTCTCATTCAGTCCTTCTAATTAGGTCAAAGAGGTGCTTTGGTTTGATTCTTTTCTCTCTTCAACATCGGACACTTGCTAATATCCCTTTTAACAAAGAGAGAGCAGATAGCAGGATGAGCACCTTTGACAATGGGATCTAGCTAGCCCTTAATAACATCATTTTGATTTCACTATGTTTTCATGGTCACCTTATATTTACGACAAACAACACCGTTTCCTCTTTCAAGAACTAACATAAAGTGTCTTTCTGAAACAAATTTATCTTAGCAAAAGCGAATTGAGTTTGAATGCTATTTAAACAATAGTATAGGTAGTATGCAGATATGGCAAAAATCATAAAGGTAGAGTATGAGTTTCCTAGGGCTGCTGTAACAAATCATCACAAACTGAATGATTTAAAACAACAGAAATTTATTCTCTCACAGTTCTGGAAGCCAGAAGTCCAAAATCAAGGTGTCAGCAGGGCCAAACTCCCTCTTGAGGCTCTAAGGAAGGGTCCTTTCTTGTCTCTTCCAGTTTCTAGTGGCTCCAGTGTTCCCTGGCTTGTGCCTCACTCCAGTTCCTGCCTCTATCTTCGTGGCTTTCTCTCCTCTGGGTCTCTGTGTGTCCTTTTCTGTGTCGTAGGACACGGTCTTTGGATTTAGGGAATTTAATGGTTAATTTTATGTGTTAACTTGACTGAGCCATGGGGTGCCCAGATATTTGGTTAAACATTATTTCTAAGTGTTTCTGTGAGGGTGTTTCTGGATGAGAGTAACACTTATTGTTTTTTTTCAGTTTTTGGTTTTTTTTGGCTGCACCACATGGCATGCAGAACTTCCCTCCTGCTGACGGATCGAACCCGTGCCCCCTGCAGTGGAAGCATGAAATCTTAACCACTGGATCACCAGGGAAGTCGAGAATAACATTTAAATTGGTGGACTGAGTAAAGCAGATTGCCCTCTGCAGAGTGGGTGAGCCTGATCTAATCAGTCGAAGGCCTGACTAGGACAAAGAGTAACCTCCCCTAAGCAAAGGGGAATTCTGCCAGCAAGATGATCTTCAGACTTGGATTGCAAGGTCAGCTCTTCCCTGGGTCTCCAGCCTGACAGCACACCCAGCAAATTTTGCACTTGCCAACCTCCATAATTGCATGAGCCAATTCCTTAAAATAAAGCTCTCTGTTTTAGAGAGAGAGAGAGAGACAGAGAAGCGGGGGAAAGGTATATATAGATGTAGATATAGATGTGTAGATATATCTTACTGATTCTGTTTCTCTAAAAAGCCCTGACGAATAGTGGAGGAAATGGATAGATCTGGGATGTTCTTTCAACTTTGGGGGTTTGGGATATTGGTGAATTGGAAAACTCTTGGATATCTGGCTTGAGCACTTGCCACTATCCACCACCTTCTTGAAGCTCCTTCCCATGAGTGTTGGTGTGTGCTGGCTGAGTTCTCTCGCCTCTGTTCTTCTCATTCCTTTGCTGCTTCTCTTTCTGCTGCTCTCAAAGTGTGGGAATTTGGGTAAAGTCTTGCCCTGGCCCTCTGAGTTTCTTTTTAAACGTTTTCTCTACCATTCCATGAATCTTCTTTTCTCTTATGGTCTTGAACTTTCAACCTCCAAAATTTAACTCTTATTAACTTATTAAATCATTAAATTAATGTATGGCATCTCTGAGCAGACGTCTGCTAAATAGCACATATCTTTCACACCTGGAGTGTGAGAACTTTGAGGACTAAAATAAGAGTAAAGCTAGAGACCAACATGTTGTCTTTATTACTGGTAGAGGTTAAGTTGGAGGATGAGGCCTAGCAGGAGGGCCCAAAGGGCCTGGGAATCAGAATATTTGCCCACTCAGTCTTGGGTAACTCAACCAAGGAAGGTCCCTCCACATGGAGAAGATCTGCTCAGTTAAATGTGTAGCACAGAGAACAGAACACGTGCTCTGTGGGCAAAGCTGAGCAGGCCACGGCCAGTAAGTCTTTCCAAGTTCCTAATCAGATGAGTCACTCTACATTAGCACTGAGGTGCTCAGAGAGGCCAAGAGTTACAATGAGTGCCCTTCAGAGGCAGAACATCAGGAGTGAGGAAGGACCATGTCCACCAATGCCTCTGATGCCAGTCATCTGTCCAGACTGACATGGTTGTCCCTGCCTGCCCAGCTGCTGTCTCCAACAATCTCAGCTGTCATCGGTTAAAATTCCAGATCAATCCATAGACCAGCCACCCTAGTGGGAATTGTGAATGGATGGTGTGATGGTAATTCTACTGCATCAGCTTGACTGAGCCACGGGGTGCCCAGATGTTCGGTCAAATGTTATTCTGGGTGTATCTGTGAGGATTTTTTGGATGCAATTAACATTTGAATCAGTAGACTGAGTAAAGCAGATTGCCCTCCCCAATTTGGGTGGGCCTCATCCATCAGTTGAAGGCCTGAGTAGAACAAAAAGTCTGACCCTTCTCCTTGGAGGAGAGAATTGTTTCCCGCTTGCCTTTGACCTTGAAGTGAAATATCAGCTCTTCCTGGGTTTCGAGCCACCTGGCCCTTGGACTGGAAATACCATCAGCTCTCCTGGGTCTCCACCTTGAGGACTCACCTGTGGATCTTGGCACGTGTTCACCTCTGTAGTGAAGTGGGCTGGTTCCATATGCAGATGGTCCCTTGCTTACGATGGTTCAACTTAATGATTTTTCGACTTTACAATGGTGCAAAAGCAATTTGCATTCAGTAGAAACCATACTTCGAATTTTGAATTTTCATCTTTTCCCAGCCCCATAATAGGCAGTGTCATGATGCCGGACAGCAGCAGTGGCTGCAGGTCCATCAGTCACATGATCACGAGGGTGAACAACTGATACACTTACAACCATTCCGTACCCAGACAACCATTCTGTTTTTCACTTCAGTACAGTAGTCAATACATTACTTGAGATAGTCAACACTTAACTATAAAGTAAGCTTTGTGTTGGATGATTTTGCCCAATGGCAGGTTAATGTAAGTGTTCTGAGCATGTTTAAGGCAGGCTAGGCTAAGCTATAATGTTTGGTAGGTTAGGCGTATTAAATGCATTTTTGACTTACAATATTTTTAACTTACAATGGGTTTATCAGGAAGTAACCCCACTGTAAGTTGAGGAAAATATGTATATCTATCCTATTGCTTCTATTTCTCTGGAGAACCCTAACAAATACGGATGGGCAAGCTATACCCATGAGGACTCATCTTGTTTCTGTTTTCTGAGTGACTCCTACTCATGCTTTAAGTCACAGCTGCAAAGTTGTCTCCCTCTAGAAAGCTCTTCCTGGCTCCACAGGCTGACCCCGCTGCTGCTGTAATCACATCTTTCAATTGGTGTGAACAAAATGCTGGACTCCTAAACAGCATCCAGTTAATCCTTGTCGACCTCAAACAAGCAAAATGAGGATTCACCACTAGGTCCATGGGTCTTGTGTCTTGAAGGGCCTCCACCGTGCTGAACCCAATCTTAAACTTTATTGGGCTTATGGCAGAAAACTCAGCTTCCATGCTCTGTAGCATGAAATGCCTTGCAAAAATCAATCTGAATTTAGGAAAAAAAGTACAGATGTGTGTTGGAGAGGAAGAGCTGGGAATATTAGTTTGGTAGAATCCCCTTTCTCCTGCTGAGGCCTTGAGCTCAAAGTGTGTAGATGCAGTTATTATTGTAATGATAGGGATTAAGCTGAAATCTTAATCTTAAATAGTCCACTGACCCAGAAAAAGATGAAAGCTGTCATCTTCTCCTTTTTAAACACTCTGAATTTTTGGGTCAGCTATAGGACAACTGCCTCGGTAGGATGCCAATACAGAATAGCAATGACGATGTCTAGAATGCAGAACGAGAGCTAAGCGGTGCTGGATACCATGAGTCCTGGCCCAATGGAAGCTTCAAGGCTCCAGCAGAAAGAATGGATGGCATCATGGTGTTTTCAGTAAATTAACAAGTCCATGCACAACCCGGCTAGACAGAGGAGGCAGGAACCAGGGAGTACCAGGGCTGTCGCACCCTCTGCTTCCACATTTTCTGTTCTCTTGCTGGTTACCCTGGTCCCCAATCCTTTGTCTGTATTTCCTCAAATGTAAGCCCGTCTAACTACTGGTGCTCATCTCTCTGTCATGGGGTTAGTCAACTATTGGCTAATTTTCTTGTGCTCTCATTCTGGACCATCTGCTTTATCTGTATTATTTGCCTGTCTGCAGGGATGAGTAGGGTCAACTCAAGTGCAGCCCACATCCTGGCCTGTTGCCAGGGGTGGAGAGAAGTGGCTTGTGCCTCCAGCAGGACATCTCTGTGACCATCTGGGTGTGTCCTGCACCGGGGGGGCTCTCATTCCCACTGTGCCAACTCCTGCGACACTGCCCTTCCCTGGTCTCCCCGCCCCAAGTTCCATAGGCTGGAATCTTGGACAGTCACACAAGAGAATATATTTAAAAATATTTATATCCACTTTATTCCAAACAGGCTTATAAAGTGGCTTACACAACACATACATTACCACTGGGTTAGAAAATAAATAATAACTGATAATGTGCACATACATTACCACTGGGTTATAAAATGAATAATAAGTGATAATGTGAGGGAAACAGAATTCAAGCCCTATGAAAACTGCACCATTGGTCTATACAGTACTCTTGTATGAATTGGAAAAAGACGCCCCCCTCTAGACAGATGTCAACCTATGTCTCAGGCACAAATCTTGTTCTGGTAAATAAAGTTTTATTGGAATGCAGTCACCCCCATTCATTGAAGCACTGTCTATTATTGCTTTCACACTGTGATGGCGGAGCTGAGCAATGAGACAAAGACCTTACGACCAACAAGCCTAAAATATTCCCTCACTGGCCCTGTAGGTGAAACGTATGCACCGTGAGCTGAGCACAGCCAGGGCTGGATTCCAGCTCCCCTCTCTCCTCTGCTGCCCTACCTTGTGTTGTCTTCATAATAACCTTGCAGGGGACTTAAGACAAGAGACAGGCTCAAGAATGACAAAAGCTTGGCTAAACCCCAGACAGGTTCCTCTGAGCCCCCTTTCTGATCAGACCTCATCTTGGGGTCTTGTCTTTGGCCTGCCAAGTTTGACTTTAGGAAGAACACTGCTGCTACATCAGTTTAGTGAGACTTCCCCTACTCTTGATGTCTCCTTCTAGTAAGTTTTCATCTGCTGATCCCCCCATTCTGCTCCTTGGCTAGAAATCCCCACTTGTCTTTGCTGTATTTGGACCTGAACCTGATCTCTCTTCTCTACGGCAACAGTCTTGACCCCTTTGCAATAGTCCTGAGTAAAGTATTCCTTACCATTTTAGCAAGTGTCAGGATAGTCTTTTCTTTAACAGAGGTGAATATCTCGCCTGAAGTGCCATGGTGAGTCAGTGATGGCACCAGGGCTCCAATCCAGGCTCTGTGGCAGCCAGTAGAGCAACTTTGCTCTGTGGCAACTGCCTCTCCAGCTAGACATCCAAGCTCAGATGCTGCTTGCACACACTGAACTCTGGATTTGAGTTTGGGGACCCTTTTGCTTGAATAAAACATTTCTCACCCCAGAAGTATAAACAAACCTCTGATTCATAGTCTTGATCACCATCTTTACCCACTGATGCCATTAGTCACTCTTCAGGATTAAACTCTCTCAAAAGGGCTGTCAAAGAGTTCATTCATTCACTGGTTTATTCATTCAAAAACATGGCGCTCCTGCAACGTGGCAGGCACTGAGTCAGCCAATGAGAATCCCACAGCGAACACGAAGACATCCACAAGAGCCTTACCACTGGTGAACTGCTTAAATCAACTCTGTTCAATGTGCTTGCTCATAGCTTCATAGACCATCTTGGCCCACATCTGGGAAATGCACCTAACAGGATCACGATTGAGATCTTCATGTTGCCTGAGAATTGACCACCAGGTCCAAGAAGTGGATGCAAAGAGTTGACACAGTTGGTCCATCCTTCAGCTGCCACTGCACCCCAAACCCTCATATAAGAAGACTGGTGAGGGTAGAGAGTGAGAATCATCAGGCATGATTTGCCAGCTTGGAGAAGGAAGCGCATGAACACGGAAGAGTTGCACCCACCCAAGAGAGGGGGTAAGAGACCCACAGCAGCGATCAGAGCTGCCTGCAAGACCTGATGAACGGCATTTTATCCACTGTCTGCTCAGGCAGTGAGCTTGCCGCTTGCCCTTGTGCTGACCTGAACAGTGGAAGAAAGAATGAGAGTGAGAGATAGAGACTGATTAGCTGGATTTAGGTTTGGCCCCTAGATAACTGTGGTTTGACAAAAGAAAGAAGTTTATTTCTCCTCCATGTGGAAATCTAGAGGTAGGCACCCGAGAGCTGGCACAGCAGCAGGGCACCACCAAGTCTTTGGGGAAACAGGTTGTTTCCAGCTCCCCACTCTAACATCACTGGGCTGTGGATTCTCATCCCCCTAGGATGGAGCTCCAGGCACCATGTCTCCATCCAAACAGCCAGGTGGAAAAAGGGTGGAGGAAGAGGCAAAGAATAAGTATCAGCCTGCTCATCAGAAGGTTCCTGGAAGTTGCCTTTGGTATTTCTGCTCACATCTCATAGGCTAGCACCCAGTCCCACAATCACAGCTAATGCAAGCGAGGCAGGCAACATGGTGTCTATTCTGGACAGCATGCCCAGATACAATTTAATATTACGGGCCAGAATTTAATCCTATGGGAAGAACACCTACTGGGGACAATTTACCATTTTGCCACAGCAGGAAAGAGGAAGAGAATAGCAGGAGGGCAGCCCTCTCCCTCCCAGCATCTAACACAGTAAGGATGCGTGAGTCTCCTGTGCAGAGTCCCCAGACAAAGGGACACCAGCAGCGTCCCCTTTGGGGGTGTCCTTCAGAAGACAGGAATTGAAGGGGGGTGGAAAAAGGAAGGTCTGCTCTGAAACTTCCATGTCAGGGGGTCCCTGCCAGGCCCACTTAAGAATGCACTCATGCCCATGAGAGACGAGGCCATGTGCCACCAGGACCGCCTGGGTTCACCTCCTATTTGACCTTGGGCAGGTTGCTGTGCCTCTCTGCCTGTTTCATTCATAAATTGGGAATAATAATAGACCTAATTCAGGACATTGTTGTGAGCATTAAGTGAGTTATTGAATGCAAACCCCTTAGAACCAGACCCAGCAAGTGGTACGTTTGCTGTGGTTTTATTCAGACGTCTCCATGTAGAGAGCGTCCATGGCTGGTCAGCCAACAGCAAAAGGACTAACATGGCTGGTTATTCAAGTCCCTTTTTTTTTTTTTTTAAACATCTTTATTGGAGTATAATTGCTTTACAATGGTGTGTTAGTTTCTGCTTTATAAAGTGAATCAAAGTCAATCAGTTATACATATACATATGTTCCCATATCTCTTCCCTCTTGCATCTCCCTCCCTCCCACCCTCCCTATCCCACCCCTCTAGGTGATCACAAAGCACCAAGCTAATCTCCCTGTGCTATGCGGCTGCTTCCCACTAGCTATCTATTTTACGTTTGGTAGTGTATATATGTCCATGCCACTCTCTCACTTTGTCACAGCTTGCCCTTCCCCCTCCCCATATCCTCAAGTCCATTCTCTAGTAGGTCTGTGTCTTTATTCCCATCTTACCACTAGGTTCTTCATGACCTTTTTTCCCTTAGATTCCATATATATGTGTTAGCATACTGTATTTGACATTTCTGCAAAGAAGATATACAGATTGCCAACAAACACATGAAATAATGCTCAACATCATTAATCATTAGAGAAATGCAAATCAAAACTACAATGAGATATCATCTCAAGTCCCTTTTTAATCTTCCTCTTCTTTGACCTGACACACCAGAGAAGTGAGAGACCCAGAAGAGGGGGGACTTGGGGGTGGGTATCTCCACACTCACATGCCAAGGGGAGAAACGGGAAAGAAAGGAGAAGGCAGATAAGCACCTCCCCACCTCAGCGTCCGCAGCCACACCTAGACAGTGACTGGGGAGGGGAAGGCTCTGGATCTTACATGAGATTAGAGTTTCCAAGTGGACTAGATTGGACTTTTGATTACCGAAGTTTCCTGGGATGTGATGGAATCTACCCAAAATGGGATCTGCTACCCAACAGAGAAAGAACATTCACCACTGTGCATCTGAACCAGAATTAGAGAAAAATAAAGACGATTTGATTTAAATAGCCCAACAAGCAGAAATAACATAATAAACTGGTTATGTTCACATTTCCTTCCTACAAGTTGACTTGTACTTGGCCAAGTGCAACAGCCCCATGGGTGGTTCAAGGATGTTGCTATAGACAAGCCCGAGGAGGTTTCAGTGTTGGTGCAGGGGAGCTGCCAGCCCCCTGGCCCGGTGCTCTGTCCCTGTATGCGTCCTCTCTCCAGCATCCTGTTCAGTGGTCCTCCAGCCTCCATTGAAATGGGCTCAGGGAAAGGCAACTACTCACTGCCTGGTGAGGCTGTTGGCCACAGGCTGGACAGCTCCAAATCCTTTATGTGATGGAGAATCCAACCAGCCTCCCCATCACATCTGCCCCTTTGTGCCAATTCTGCCCTCTGGGGCCACACAACTTAAGCATCTTTCCTCTTCCGTATGACAAATCAAAAGGCATAAAGAGCTACCCCAGAGGTGCCCCAGAGCATTTCTGCATCATGGTGGGGTGAATGGCCTTTCACTGGGCATTGACAAAGGAATCGTCAATATCTTATAAAAAAAAAACCCCCATGTGTCACATTTCTCTTTTAGCTTAGTTCTAGGGAGAAATGTGAGTTCTTTCCATGTGATAAGGGTGTTTTCTTTTTTTTTCTTCTGAAGTTAAAAGCTAAACGTAGACTGGAGGAAAAGGGCAGGGACACTGAGATCTGCAGTTGTGGGTTTAAATGCCTTCCACCAATTCCTGTCCTCACAATCTTCCACATGCTGTTTAACCTTTCTGGGCCTCAATGTTCATAGCTGCAAAATGGGAGGCGGGTGGTTCATAATGCCCAACAGACAT
This sequence comes from Balaenoptera ricei, assembly GCF_028023285.1. Classification (NCBI taxonomy): domain Eukaryota; kingdom Metazoa; phylum Chordata; class Mammalia; order Artiodactyla; family Balaenopteridae; genus Balaenoptera; species Balaenoptera ricei. The sequence continues at coordinate 106,336,845 of NC_082643.1, read as the reverse complement.
GATGGTTGTGAGGATTAAATGACATAGTGCATGTAATGCGCCTAATGGAACCCTATAACGCATTAGGCACGCAGTAAATGGCAGCGATCCTCAGGGCCACAATTGATATTATTCACTCCAATTTGCCTTCCAAACTTAGCAGTCTAGGAATTTGACACCAGCTTCAACCAAGACAAGGTCAGGATTTGGACCCAAGTCTTTCTGTGTGAAATGTCTGGTGTTTCTGCTCAATGCAAAACATTACAAAGAGGCCACCAAGAATCCAGGTACATCTGATGCCACTTGAGTCATCACCTGGGACAGGTGACTGGGCCATTCACGCCTCTTGCCCTGCTTAGTAGGACTGATGTGCAAGTTTCCTTTGCTCACACATGCTTTGGTACCTCCCTGGCACTGAGCATCTTCTTATGAGGGACATACACTCACCTCATTTTAAAGATGAAGGAAATGAGGAATCAAAGAGATTGATCAGCTTGTTCCTGGGACTCAGAGAGCAAGTGGCAGGCTCCAAACTCAGTTTTTTAAAATAAATATTTCATTCTGTTTTAATGTACCTTCCTTGTCAAACCCTTTGGGAAGGTAAGAGATGGGGAGATGCGACAAGTTGAGCAAGTGACTGTGACAAGACACATCCAGGGCTTGGCACTCTGGTACATCATCTCTTGAGTCCTCACAGAATCCCTGCGGTTTCATCACCATCCCCATTTTGGAGGATGAGAAGTGGATCAAGGCTCCGGGGACTGAAGCAACTTTCCACAGAGAGCACGGCTGGGGATTCGGTCTCGGAACCTGGAATCTCTGCTTGTTGCCTTTCATGCTCTCCTTCCATTTCTGTCACCCCGGGTTCTTTTGGAAGTAGGTTTGGGGTATGCACACCTCTTACAGAGATAAATACTAGGGAGGAGGATCTGTCCAGCACCTGCACAACTGTGAGTTTTCCATACATTTTTCATGCACATCTGTAAACATGGAAGAGCACAGCAGAGTGGAGTCACAAGTTCTAAATCAGGTCCTGGAACACTGCCCTTTAAGATCCCAAGCCCTCAGCAGTCTGATTCTTGGCAGCACACCTTTGCAGGATACACACACACACACACACACACAAACACACACACACTCACTCAACTCTTGATAACATCCTCTTCCCAGTGACTCACTAATCAGTCTCTTTTGAAGAATGAGTAATATCAACATTGAAGGCAAGCTCCCAAGTTAACTTTTCAACATTCCACAGGAAAATGTGTGTTGCCACATCAGGAATATCGCCTGCTGCCAAACTCAATAGAAATTCTCTGCATTTTCATGCAACTGGTGAGGTTGAAGGTTTTCAAACGCGAAAGTCTCTTCTCCAGCCCAGAATCTAATTTCACTCATATAAAACCAAATGTGACTTGATATGCAGCTTTTGAAGTATGCAGATAAACAAGATGAATGGTAAAAACATGTAAGGAACTTTAAAATGGGAATGAAACGGTATATTTAGGTTTAATGTAGAGAAAACTGAGAGGTTTCTTATTGATCACCTTATTCACTGCTTCTAGATATATCTAGAACCTACTGTGTGCCAGGCACTGTATTAAACCCCAAAGGGAGCAAGATGCATAAAAAGATTCAAGGAGGGGGATAGCTACATTTTTAAGAAGAATTTGGGAAGCCTTCTAAAAGGAGGAAGTATTTTTTTTTCCAGGAAGAGTTGATAGAAGAGGGGCATTCAGCCTGTGAACACATGGAGACCTAAAAGGATATTGTGGGTGTGGACTGGAGTAGCAAGTTGTTTTTCGGCTTAACATAGTTTCCTGCCTCTTCTTCTGGTTCCTTTCGGTAACGCCTCTCCCCTCATGGTGGTCCCAGAGGGGCTGTCCATGGGGCTTGGGGGTGGGTACATGGTTCAAGTATCTAAATTATAATATTCCATCGTTCTGCCTACAGGGATTCAGGCACGGATAGTCACGTGAGTCAAGCAGAACCAATCAGAGGTTTTTCTGGGATAGTCATGTGACTCAGAAGAATCAATCAGGCTTCTCTGGTGAAAGAGAAGACCAGCTTCCTCTGTGATGGTCCAGCTGGGGACATGGCAGCAGTGGGGTTGCGAGCAGCTATGCTGCTGGCCCACTGGAGAGCTTATTTGCCAAATGAAGTTAGCAGACAGCTACAAAGCAAGATCTCTTTCTCTCTCTCCCCCCTCCCCCGCTCACACACCCCACCCGAGACTGGGCTTCAACAATATCAGATATGCTAACTTCCAAATTTTTAAAATAAAATTTCCTTTTTTCTTAAACTGGTTTGAGCGTCTATCACTCTGAATTTATTAAAACAACTATGACAAGTTGCTGTACCCTAGTAGCATAAAGGGAAGAGTGGGCAAAATGAGAATTAAGGGTCCGATTATGAACAACAGGGCTAAGACACTCAGACTTTATTCTCTGGGCAATGGGGAGTCAGTGAGCGTTTTTAAGAAGCAAAGTAACATGGTTCAGTTTTGTTTTAGAAAGATGTCTCCAGCAGGGGAATGAGTCAGGAGATCTTTCATTCATTGGTTCACGCAAATATTGTGAGAGTTTCCACTTACTCAGTGAGGGTGGAGAGAGAAGGATGCATATTTTGAAACTGATAATTTCATCTGAATATGCCAGGAGGCAGTTTTCTCTTTTAGTAACTAAGATTATTCAATTAGCAATGAATATTGAATTTTTCTATGTTCAGTAATGGAGTAAACACTTCACAGGAACATCTCTCATACAGCCAAAGCCCCATAGGTAACAGGACATGTGTCACAATTAGCAAACACATCAATTAATAAAGGAAACAAAGGAACAGTCACAATAGGGAGGCTGGCCAAACACATTTCTCCACATCTAATTCTTTGGTTAGAGCAGCTCTGCTCTGGATAATATCTTTTTCATAACCCTGAACTAGAAGTCATTCTGTTTTGGTCTAAAAGCTTCAACTTTTGACAATCCTTATAATATCTAAAAGAAGCAATGCCAGGCATAGTAACTGAGAAAAGGCCACAGAACTAGCATCAAGGCTGGAGTCTGCCTTTAATGTGCAAATGTTGCCCAGAACCCACAGGTGACACATCACCCAGGCCTTGGACTCTGATCCAGAACACCAGCAGCAGGACCTGCTTCCAGCCCTGACTAACCCTGCAGCCTTGACAAGTCATAGCCTCTCTCTGAACCTCCATTTTCTCCATCTATAAAATAAGGGAAATCATAAGATATAGCCCAAGCTAAAGAATTGTTGCGTGAATTATATGAAATAATACAAGACTCTCTAAACTGTTTGAATTTCAAAATATTTATGTGAAAGATGTATTTATGTAAAAGGTGCATAATCTTGTTACAGGCATTCCATGGTCATCCATCAAGCATTCTTGATAGGTACTCTGCTAGGCATTGGGTCTGTACTGATGATGAGAATATGGTTCCAAGCTTGTAGGGAGAAATAGACTAAGACTACAGGGATGGTCATTATGCTAGTGGGGGTCTGTATGAGGTACTTTGGTAGCAGGGAAGCATGGAACTGCAATGTGTTTCCCTTTGAAGTCATGGTAGCCACCATGGAGGGGACAATACTGGAGTTGGTAGTGACATCACACCAACAAAGTTCTAGGGAAATCACCCAGGAAGTATGGAGGCTGGATTGATGGAAAGCCAAAGTGTAACCAGCTAGACCAGGTAGTTGTGCTGGTCATGGGCCAGCACATGGTTTGATCCACTGCCTGTTCTTTTCTGTATCACAGGGACCACATTTCCTGGGCATACTTGTCTTCTGGTTTCCAATTGGTTTTGCCCTATGGTGGAAGACTGGAGAGTGGGAGTTGGGGAGAAGCTAGGGTGTTTCTTTGGGCAGCACCCCTGGCAGGGCTGCATCTTCTCCACGTTGTTGTTCCAGCTTGTATCACACAGTGCCTGCCTCTGTGGTACTTCTCAGCTCCAGCTCTCACGGACCAGATCCTCTGAGGGTCTAGCTCCACTGCAGAAACCTGGCTCCAGGGGTCCAGGACACCACCCTCCCCATCCCCCGTCCCCTGTGTCCCTCCAGGGTATGTAGCAGCTGCCTGCTCTGGCTAATCTCTTTGTTGCCTCATCAACCCCTGTTTGTTCCTCAGTACAGAAGACATACATCAATGTCACCAATTCCTTGTACTAAGTTCCCTCTGTTTGAAATACTAAGGGTGATTTCTATATTCTGCCAGCATCCTGACCTATATACAAAGGCCAATGAATTAGTCTAAGAGAGATGATGATGGATGGAGGCAGAGAGGTAAACCAGGAGGATTTTGAACTTCTGTGCATGTGGGAATAAGAGAGAGGAGAGCTGAGGGATGGTTCCCGAGATGACAAGACCTGCCAATTTTCAAATAGATTAGGAGTGCATAAGGGCTTAAATTTATTCCTTCCATTCCTGGGGTTTAGCTGACTGTCTATGATTTGTTTGTGTCTTCATATCTGCAATTCCAACTTGAAGTCAAGGAACAGATGTAAAATTTCTACTTCCAGCACTAAGGAGAGCTCCTCCCGCAATATGCAATTTTTATTGCCTTTTCAAACAAATAAATAACAGTGCTCTATATATCTTGATGGAAATGAACTCTCTCATATTAAAGAAGGCTTGTTTACTTTTGCAGAGAGAAATCTTGGTTTCTGCACCAAAACATTCAGAATTTGCAAATGCCTCCCATGATGTTGGAAAGGAAGCAATCTCAATTACTGTGAGTACTAGAAGTTAATTCTAATGTCTAAGTTAATTCTAATATCCTCAGAACTGAAATACTGATTTCAATCTTTCCTTTTACATTAGTACCCCATGACATTAACATCTGTAGCCATCTCCTAATTGGCTGCCTTGACCTAAACCTCTCTCTTAGAATGCCTGCTCTGTGCGGTTGCCAGGAAGACTAGAGTACACTGTTCATCTCCCCATGGTCTACAGAACAAAGTCTGAATTCTTTAGTCCAGCAGTTGAAGTTCTTCAATATAAAACTCTAGCACAGGCAGCTTCTCAAAAAATTAAAAATAGAATGCCCATGTGATCCAGCAATTCCACTTCTAAGTATATGCCTCAAAGACTTGTTTACAACAGCACTAATCACAATTTCCAAAAGGTGGAAGCAAACCAAATGCCTATAAACAGATGAATGGATAAACAAAATGTGGTATATACATACAATGGAATATTATTCAACTTTAAAAATGAAGGAAATTCTGACACATGCTACAAATGGATGAGCCTTGGACGTGATGCTAAGTGAAAAAAGCCAGTCACGACAAGACAAACACTGTAGAAGTCCACTGATATGAAGTCTCTCGAGTTAAGTTCAGAGACAGAAAGTACAACAGTGGTTGCCAAGGGCCAGAGGGAGGGGGGATGGGGCATTGCTGTTTAATGGGTTTATTCTGAGCTTCAGGTTGGGACGATGGAAGAGTTCTGGACACTGGCTGTACGAAAATGTGAATGTACTTAACATTACTGAACTGTACACTTAAAAATAGTTAAGATGGTAAATTTTATGTTATGTGTATTTCACCACAATAAAAAATAAACAACTCCAGCTCAGCTTTCCAGCTTCATTCTCTCTGTCAGCTGCAAGGCTATCTAGGTAATGCCCACCTCACACACCTGAGCCTCCTGCACATATGATCACGCCATGCCCTGCATCAGTTATGCCCTCCCACACAATAGCTCCAACAATCAGAAAATGGCCAGCCCCTCACAGCAGAGCACACACCCCTCCTAAAGCAACAAAGGGTCACCTAATCTCACCTGGCACCCCCTCCCCTGGGCGGGCTCACAATGACATTGCCCCTGACTTAGGGCTTTTTCTCTCCAAGAATGTGGGGCTCTCTGACCTGTTTTATTGTAGTTTGTGAGCATCTCTGATCTTCCCCTCACTGGGCAAGGAGTGCTCTGAAGATTGGCATGGTTCCAGCCCAATTCTGTCACCCCAGAATGTAGTGTTGGATCTGGCACCTCACAGCAGAATTTGTCAAACGAACAACAAATGGTCTTTGAGTCTCTCTTTCCTGGTAACTGAACTGTGGTTGGTTTGGCCAAATGAGGTATTAGGGCAGGTTATCTGACCTTCTGTAGAAATGTTTCTCTGCTCTCCAGCAAGAGCCATGCCTTCTCTTCATCCGTAGGGAGGGGAGGCTGCTCCCCTTTCCTCCTGCCTACTGTCCAGCTTCCACACAGCAGCCAGAATGCCCCTGTGAGAAGCAGCCAGCATGCATGCACTTCTACTGAAGCCATAGATCAAATCATGTCACTCCTCTGCTGAAAATGGGGTGCTAGCTTTCCACTCTGTTAGGGTAGAAGCCCAAGCCGATGACTATTCCCCTCTACCTCACCTCTCCCCTGGTCTCACCTCCACCACTCTCCCTGATGCTCCAGCCACACTGCTCTCCTCGCTGTTCCTGAGACACGCCAAGCACACTCCCATCTTGGCACCTCTACACCTGCACCTGGAAAGGTTACCCCAAGATTACCACAGTCCCAACCCTCACATCCTCCAGCTCATGCTCACGTGGCCCTGTATGAGGTCTTTTTCTGACCACTCTCCTCCATAAAGCATCAGCAAGCCAGACCCCTGCTTGTGGTCCTCCCTATGTTGCCATAGAATTTAACAGCACTTATCATCTCCTGACATATTACACACACATTTGTTTGTTGTCTGCCTCCCTCCACAAGAACATATGCACCAAACAAGCAGAAACTTGATCAGCTGTTCACTGCTGCAGCCTTGGCCTGACATGATGTGGGTACCTGGTAAGTCACTGTTTAGTGGATGCATGCATGGATGGATACATGGATGGATGGATGCATGGTTGGATGGATGAATGGACAAACAACTGAATGAACAAATGAATGAATGAATCAATGAATGAATGGGTACCTGTGAAGACTGCACAGGTTGTTGACTCCAGCCCAAGGGAGATAATGCAGGCTGGCACAGTAGGTATCACCAACCTGTAAATATGGAAAATCTACACCATCTTCCTCTCTTCTTTTTTTTTTTTTAAATTTTTTATGTTTTTTGAACATCTTTATTGGAGTATAATTGCTTTACAATGGTGTGTTAGTTTCTGCTTTATAACAAAGTGAATCAGCTATACATATACCTATATCCCCATGTCTCCTCCCTCTTGCGTCTCCCTCCCACCCTCCCTATCCCACCCCTCTAGGTGGACAAAAAGCACCAAGCTGATCTCCCTGTGCTATGCGGCTGCTTCCCACTAGCTATCTATTTTACATTTGGTAGTGTGTATATGTCCATGCCACTCTCTCACTTCATCCCAGCTTACCCTTCCCCCTCCCTGTATCCTCAAGTCCATTCTCTACATCGGCGTCTTTATTCCTGTCCTACCCTTAGGTTCTTCAGAACCTTTTTTTTTTTTTTTTTGATTCCATATATATGTGTTAGCATATGGTATTTGTTTTTCTCTTTCTGACTTACTTCACTCTGTATGACAGTCTCTAGGTCCATCTACCTCACTACAAATAACTCAATTTCATTTTTTTTATGGCTGAGTAATATTCCATTGTATATAGGTGCCACATCTTCTTTATCCATTCATGTGTCGATAAACACTTAGGTTGTTTCCATGTCCTGGCTATTGTAAACAGTGCTGCAATGAACATTGTGGTACATGACTCTTTTTGAATTATGGTTTTCTCAGGGTATATGCCCAGTAGTGGGATTGCTGGGTCATATGGCAGTTCTATTTTTAGTTTTTTAAGGCACCGCTGTACTGTTCTCCATAGTGGCTGTATCAATTTACATTCCCACCAACAGAGCAAGAGGGTTCCCTTTTCTCCACACCCTCTCCAGCATTTGTTGTTTGCAGATTTTTTGATGATGGCCATTCTGACCCGTGTGAGGTGATACCTCATTGTAGTTTTGACTTGCATTTCTCTAATGATTATTGATGTTGAGCATCCTTTCATGTGTTTGTTGGCAATTTGTATATCTTCTTTGGAGAAGTGTCTATTTAGGTCTTCTGCCCATTTTTGGATTGGGTTGTTTGTTTTATTGTTATTGAGCTGCATGAGCTGCTTGTAAATCTTGGAGATTAATCCTTTGTCAGTTGCTTCATTTGCAAATATTTTCTCCCATTCTGAGGGTTGTCTTTTCATCTTGTTTATGGTTTCCTTTGCTGTGCAAAAGCTTTTAAGGTTCATTAGGTCCCATTTGTTTATTTGTGTTTTTATTTCCATTTCTCTAGGAGTTGGGTCAAAAAGGATCTTGCTGTGATTTATGTCATAGAGTGTTCTGCCTATGTTTTCCTCTAAGAGTTTGATAGTGTCTGGCCTTACATTTAGGTCTTTAATCCATTTTGAGTTTATTTTTGTGTATGGTGTTAGGAAGTGTTCTAATTTCATTCTTTTACATGTAGCTGTCCAATTTTCCCAGCACCACATATTGAGGAGGCTATCTTTTCTCCATTGTATATTCTTGCCTCCTTTATCAAAGATAAGGTAACCATATGTGCGTGAGTTTATCTCTGGGCTTTCTATCCTGTTCCATTGATCTATATTTCTGTTTTTGTGCCAGTACCATACTGTCTTGATTATTGTAGCTTTGTAGTATAGTCTGAAGTTAGGGAGCCTGATTCCTCTAGCTCCGTTTTTCTTTCATTGCTTTTGCTATTTGGGGCGGTTTGTGTTTCCATACCGATTGTGAAATTTTTTGTTCTAGTTCTGTGAAAAATGCCAGTGGTAGTTTGATAGGGATTGCATTGAATCTGTAGATTGCTTTGGGTAGTATAGTCATTTTCACAGTGCTGATTCTTCCAGTCCAAGAACATGGTATATCTCTCCATCTGTTTGTATCATCTTTAATTTCTTTCATCAGTGTCTTATAGTTTTCTGCATACAGGTCTTTTGTCTCCTTAGGTAGGTTTATTCCTAGGTATTTTATTCTTTTTGTTGCAATGGTAAATGGGAATGATTCCTTAATTTCTCTTTCAGATTTTTCATCATTAGTGTATAGGAATGCAAGAGATTTCTGTGCATTAATCTTGTATCCTGCTACTTTACCAAATTCATTGATTAGCTCTAGTAGTTTTCTGGTAGCATCTTTAGGATTCTCTATGTATAGTATCATGTCATCTGCAAAGAGTGACAGTTTTACTTCTTTTCCAATTTGGATTCCTTTTGTTTCTTTTTCCTCTCTGATTGCTGTGGCTAAAACTTCCAAAACTATGCTGAATAATAGTGGTGAGAGTGGGCAACCTTGTCTTGTTCCTGATCTTAGTGGAAATGGTTTCAGTTATTCACCATTGAGAACGATGTTGGTTGTGGGTTTGTCATATATGGCCTTTATTATGTTGAGGTAGGTTCCCTCTGTGCCTAGTTTCTGGAGGCTTTTTATCATAAATGTGTATTGAATTTTGTCAAAAGCTTTTTCTGCATCTATTGAGATGATCATATGGGTTTTCTCCTTCAGTTTCTTAATATGGTGTATCATATTGATTGATTTGTGTATATTGAAGAATCCTGGCATTCCTGGGATAAACCCCACTTGATCATGGTGTATGATCCTTTTAATATGCTGTTGGACTCTGTTTGCTAGTATTTTGTTGAGGATTTTTGCATCTATGTTCATCAGTGATATTGGCCTGTAGTAGTCTTTCTTTGTGACATCTTTGTCTGGTTTTGGTATCAGGGTGATGGTGGCCTCGTAGAATGAGTTTGGGAGTGTTCCTTCCTCTGCTACATTTTGGAAGAGTTGGAGAAGGAAAGGTGTTAGCTCTTCTCTAAATGTTTGATAGAATCCGCCTGTGAGGCCATCTGGTCCTGGGCTTTCGTTGGAATATTTTTAATCACAGTTTCAATTTCAGTGCTTGTGATTGGTCTGTTTATATTTTCTATTTCTTCTTGGTTCAGTATCGGAAGGTTGTGCTTTTCTAAGAATTTGTCCATTTCTTCCACGTTGTCCATTTTATTGGCATATAGTTGCTTGTAGTAATCTCTCATGATCCTTTGTATTTCTGCGGTGTCAGTTGTTACTTCTTTTGCATTTCTGATTTTGTTGATTTGAGTCTTCTCCCTTTTTTTCTTGATGACTCTGGCTAATGGTTTATCAATTTTGTTTATCTTCTCAAAGAACCAGCTTTTCATTTTATTGATCTTTGCTATTGTTTCCTTCATTTCTTTTTCATTTATTCCTGACCTGATCTTTATGATTTCTTTCCTTCTGCTAGCTTTGGGTTTTTTTTTTTTGTTGTTGTTGTTCTTCTTTCTCTAATTGCTTTAGGTGTAAGGTTAGGTTGTTTATTTGAGACGGTTCTTGTTTCTTGAGGTAGGATTGCATTGCTATAAACTTCCCTCTTAGAACTGCTCTTGCTGCATCCCATAGGTTTTGGGTCATCGTGTTTTCATTGTCATTTGTTTCTAGGTATTTTTTGATTTCCTCTTTGATTTCTTCAGTGATCTCTTGGTTATATAGTAGTGTATTGTTTAGCCTCCATGTGTTTGTATTTTTTACAGATTTTTTTTCTGTAATTGATATCTAGTCTCATAGCGTTGTGGCCGGAAAAGATACTTGATACGATCTCAATTTTCTTAAATTTACTAAGGGTTGATTTGTGACCCACGATATGATCTATCCTGGAGAATGTTCCATGAGTCTGAGGCCTTCTGCCAGCGTTCAGTAAGTGTTCTGTAGGAGCTGTTCCACATGTAGATGTAGTTTCGAGGAATTTGTGGGGAGGAAGGTGATCTCCATGTCTGACTCCTCTGCCATCTTGAAGGCACCTCCTCTTACTCTTTTTTATGAGCTAGTCTTCACATTAGTGCACTAGTGGCCTTCCGTACATGGTGTTGGTGCTAGTCCACTGGGTGCCAATCAGCAATCTACTCATTTAAGTGAAAGATCATTTTTTGCAGGTCATTTTCTCATCTTCCAAGCTCTGTGTTCCTCAGGAACAATCTCTTCTTTTTGAAAAGCAGTGCAATATAAATACATTGTGACTTTTAATTTTTTAAAAAAGCCTGTTGACTTCCAATTGTTCTATTTTTTATTCACGTATTCTCTTTTCTTTCCAGAACCTCCACATGTTCACCAACCAGATGCTCTCCGAACTCTGTACTTCAGGGATTTTTATGGAGGCTTCATTATGTAGGCATGGTTGATTAAATCATTGTCCGTTGGGGAGTCCTCTCTTCTTTCTTTATCTCAATCTTCATCTGACTTGAAGGATTATTCCAACAATCCTTATGGCAACTGTCACAAGATAAAGCCCATATTTAATAACCTTGTACTCAAGGTCCTGCACAAGAAGACCTGAAGTAAGCCAACCCCTTTCTTGTGTCAATTCCTCTTCCTGGAAAAATGTTCTCCACCACCTGTGCCTGTTAAAATGCTATTCAGAGTTCAAAGTACAGCTCCTCCAGAAGCCCAGGCAAGGTATAAAATGTATGTGATCTCTCACTTCTTGGAAATGTCAGAATATTTTGTCTTCACCTACCCCCTCTCATGATTCATATCCTTTCTAGCCCTGTATTTTCTTCACTTGCTAAAAGGAGGTGGGGAGGCTACAATGAATCATAATTATATATATATATATATATATATGATATGTATAATAATAAGATATGTATAATAAGATATATATATTGTAATAAGGTATATATCTGTAACTGTGTGTATATATGTATATGGTTATGTAGAGCACCATATATGGTAGCTATTATTATTAATAACCAATGTGCTCCTCCCACAAGGATTGAGGCTTCCTGAGGGTAGTTTTGTTGTCTTAATGCATCTCTCCTTAATGCCCAAGCTTTGAAACTTGTCCATTGTTGTTTATTGAATGACTGCATGAATGAATGAAGGCTTCTACTTGGGAAAGGGATTTAGAGCCATAGGGAACAGCATGGGAACAAAGTTCAGAAATCTTTGTGTTCTCACTGCATGCTGACACTTCCAAAAATGCTGACCTGATTTCCTGACACTGCATTCATTGTCTTGCTTTTGAACATCTTCTGTAAAACAGCCTCTAATTTATTGGATTCTTTCAGAGGTTTATTCTCTGCTTTCAAATTCTGCTCCCAGATTTCATTCCAGTTTCTTTGACATTAAGTTGAGATCCAAGTCCTTATTTCTAAAAT